>NC_142117.1:7292500-7603593 GCF_056152115.1 Neolamprologus brichardi | reverse complement strand
TGCAAATTTGCATTATAATATTTATTTTTGTTTTTCCTGCAGTATATAAAAATTGGTGTATTTCAAAAATAAAACTATGAAGACACTCAAAATAAATTTCCTGTGGTGGGAAACTATTTTGTGCAACTTTTTTGTATTTACAGTTTTGAGGGATAAGCCTCTTAAATTTCTCTAAATAGAAATATATGTTAAAAAACAAAAACGATTTTCAATTTTTTTGTAGTTTATTGCACTTTTTTGCAATTTATATAATTACTATGCACTTAATGCATGCATATTATTAAAATTTAGGCTTTAATGGTTGTATTGATGTATAGCAACTTGAAATGCTCCCAAAAATGGCTCCACAGCATGTAAAAATATAATATAAGCTCTAGCGGACTTGGTTCTATGGTAGGTCTTAAAGGGTTAAAGCACTTAGTTGGAGCAATACTTTATTGCTGTACTTTTACTGTACATTCATGATGGATGCTTGATCGCATTTGACAGTTATACTTCATTTGAAAGAAACTGTTTACAGATAGACAAGCATTTTCATCTTAGCTTCACTACCTGCACCAGAAGGCCCAGATTCCCTTTTAAATTCCACCAACGATGGTGTATCACCTAAACAAACCCTTGTTTGCTTGGTACTGCTCAGTCTGGAGCTTGCTGACCTGGGCGTCAGTTTGGTCAGCTTGGAAATGGTCAGTAACCACCAAAATACATTTCATTGCAATGTTGACCCTGTGCTAACTTGCATATGACAAATAAAACTGAAAACTGAAAACAGTCACCAAGCAACTTCTTTTCTTCTTTTTGCCTAAACCTAAATATTTACCATTAACCATTTACCTACAGCATATCCAGTTACCAGTATAGGTTCTAAGAATAGGAACAAATTATTTAGATGGTTGTTTAGGTTGACTGGACTGAGTGGCTGACACAGGCCTACTTTGATTTGGAACAGTAATAGTCCCGTGGATCATACTATGTATTTATGCATAGTATGATCCATTTATCCAATTTTTTGTCTCTTAAAAGGTTAAACTGTATGATTACATACAATCTAAACCACCCTTTATTCCTCTTGTTATTGCAGCTTCATTGGAAACATTTGCTGGACAGAATTTTCCATGACAACTTTTCAGAAGATGAAGAGATCGTAGTGCTCGCCACCGATTACATGCAGAAAGTCTCTGAAATCATCAAGACCACTTCGAAGAGGTAAAGAAATCAGAGGCATTGGTGCAGGGTGAAGGTTGAGTGTGTGGAGCAGGTAGAGAAAGATGAAGGCGCTGAAATGTATGGAAAATCAATGAGATTAGACGCATGCATTTTAGAAGTGGTACTTTGAGAGTATGAGTAAGCGTTTTAGTTTGAGGTAGTTCTAAGTGTATGTGTGTGTGTGTGTGTGTGTGTGTGTGTGTGTGTGGGTTGCCTTTATTTGAGTGTTGTCACTATAGTTTGGGCTACAATGCAGTGTCACAAGGTGTATGGATTGGTTTTTGAGTGCTGCTGTGCATGTATTTGTGTACACATTAATGTGTGCGTGCGTGTGTGTGTGTGTGTGTGTGTGTGTGTGTGTGTGTGGAGAGTCACTGTTGAGTGAACTTCCAGTTCTACTGCAGCTGATTATTATTGATCTACCCCCACACCTTTCTACCTCCTGCAGTCTCAGACAGATGCAGACGCACATGGATGGACACAAACGCACATAAGCACACACACGCACACACACACACACACATATATATATATATATATATATATATATATATATATACAGAAACACACACTCTTTCCTTTCCCTTCTTCTTCCTGACAGACTCCAGGGGAGGCCTTAGAGGGCTGCTGTACGTCAGGATGTGTGTTACAGCCACTGACAGCTCGCCAATAGTCACTGTGCTCTACACAAATACACAACAGCTCTCAGCCCTCATGCACAGCTGAATGGCTGGATGACTGGCGGGTGGATTACTTGCTTGTCATTTATGTCTGAGACAGGATGCATGTCTGTCTGCCCAGCAACATAAATGTCTGAGTAAGTGGCAACGTAACTTACTCAGACATTTTGGTAATTTCATGACTCACCACTTCATGAAGTTGCGAGGACTTTCAGTGCTGCTCCTTTATTACCACTGTTCACTGTTTCAGATTTACAAACTTGGTGACGTTGTATTGTGAAACCTTTGATTGATTTTGTGCAAGTCATGGGCTTCACGCTGGTGTGATATTGATCAGTCTCACAAGATTTGTAATCAATTGAAAAGTCAGACTGTAACATGTCTACTTTATTAGAGGTCATGGAGTGACATTGAAATAGTAACAAAAGTCAGCGTTTCCACAGGGGTTGTGTTGGTCACAATGTCATATTGTTATATTGTCATACTATTCATGAAGCTCACAAATCATAATGTGCAATATTGACGCTATGGTGGAAATGACTGATTGCTTTTCTTTTCGCAATTACCTCCCACTCAGTGTAGGTTTATTACCCAATTAATAGATTTTCTTTGCTTGTTAATCGGAATGAGAACAATACAATTCAGCATGAGTGTTTTTCAAAGTGAAGACCAAATTTCCTACAAGCCACACTTTGAATATCTGAGTAATTCCTCTGAATAACAGGAAGCTTGATCTAGTTGACTATCCTGCTTTACGTAGATCTGAATTTCTCTGTCACACAAAGCTTTTTTTTTTTTTCCATATATTTTTATTGAAATTTTTTTATAGTACAATACAAACAAATGTTGAACACCCTCTCATTCACACATCCATCCATACATCAAACCTGCCTACATCACATTCAAATGTAGAAATGAGCATAGTTCTCACAGCAATACAAAAATACAATGGGATAGGATAGACAAGATTTTCCCTTCCTTCCCTTCTTCTTTTCCTTCTTTTTCACACAAAGTTTTTTAGTTCTAGTCTGTGTTAAGGCTCATTTGCTAATGATTGTGTGATTTGTCATAAAAAAAAAGAAATGCTGAAATAACTGACTGCGGTACAGTTTCAACCCACCCAGCTTTGTTACCTTCAACAGAAAACTTTTGCCCCTTGGAAGAATTTATAACAGATCTTAGGATATATTACATAAAAAATTCAACACAAAGTGCAACTCTACAAACAAGTAATTAGCTATCTGACACCCTGCAGCTTGGAATAATTATTAAGGTTTGCAATTACAAATCAGATTTGGTATGTATAAGGGGAATTAACCAATGCAAATTTGTCAGAATGTTATATGATGTTATAATGCCTAAAAGAACTGCTAGTGTTAGTATAGTTACTGAACAATAGTTTTTCTTCAGTGACTTCAGCTCTTTAAGTGTTTTTAAACATCAATATATACCAATCACTCATTTTACTGTAATCTGAAAAAATCACATTTTAATATTCAGACTGTACAGAACATTCTGGACACACCCGGCTGAAGGTACAGATGAAGCGCAGATGTTTGACAGATGGCAACTGCCTACATTAAACAGACTGAAAGGAAAGCCTGAGTTTCACTGTGAGCTTTGTATCACTCAGCACTGGTGATTTTTCAGTGGGCTAAAGCAGTCAGTTAGACGAGTGATGAAACATTTCTCCCACTGAAAACGTGACATCCAGATGAACAGAATCAACTTCCTGGGATTTCCTTACTTGGATGATTGCCTAATAGTGATGGGTCGGTCGCGAACGAAATGGCTCTTAGAGCCGGTTCACTGACGTGAACGATGCGAGCCGGCTCCTTATCACAAGCCTTGTTTTTTTTTCCCTTTCTCTCACCCTCTCTCTTGCACTTTTTTTCCCCTTCACTCCGCATGCGAGCCTTGTGCTTTACGCTGGGCAGAGGGGGGAGGGGCGGTAGTTACACTCAGTAGCACAGGAACAGAGAGGGAGGGAGAGACAGGGACAACAACGTCACATTAGAAAGGTTTAGTAATCATCCACAACTATTTTCAGTTGCAGATGATAAAGGATTCAGAAAGTTTATTCATGCAGGTCCATATGACAGAGAATGTGCATCTTTTTTTGTTTTCATATTATAATTTATATTTAATTGTGTTGTGGTTTGCAGTGTTTTATGTTGTTTCACTTTAAATTTGTAAAAGGAAAAAGCTGAAAATTTAAATAGTTAAAAGTTGAAATGTGAATAGTTGATTTTTGTATTATATGTTTTATTTATTACATTTTATGTGGAGTAAATAAATAAAAGTATATTTACGGTGGCCCCTACAGACAAAGCACGTACAAACTTCAAATCACGTAAAAACTCCAAAACACGTAAAAACACGTACAAACTCCAAAACACGTAAAAACTCAGAAGCACATAAAAACTCAAAACACGTACAAAAGACAACAGAAGTGCTCCAGGATGCTAGGTGCAGTGTTGAGCTTTTGTTACCTAGTGGCTACACAAGCCAGCAAGTACCAACGACCGGATTTGGTGTGTGGTAGTAACAGGTAAATAAACTTGTTTTTTTTAATTATTTGACTATATATGAATGCTTGTGTATAAATACATAAACAATACACTTGTGCTTTCATGCTTTCAATTGTGTAATTTAAGTAGCTCTGTTTTGGAAGTTCAGTTCATGCTAGAAATGTGTTTTGGAGTTTGTACGTGTTTTGTCTCTAGGGGCCACCGCATATATTTATATATAAACATGTATAAATAAAACTACTTTTTTTTTTTACACTAGTAATTTCTTTTGTGCATAATTTTATATTATTGTTAATAATAAATTAATTAAAGCAACAAAACAACCTGAAGAGCCGGTTTGTAGCCGAAAGAGCCGGCTCTTTTTAGTGAGCCAAACCAAAAGAGCTGGAAATCCCATCACTATTGCCTAAAGCTGGTACATGAGTATGAGCATACGGCATGTAAGACGGCAGACTATAGCTACCACCTGAGATCCAGTCTCAGATCCAGACAGTGTGGGATTGCTCCTAAAAGTCTGCACTGAGATCATCTGTCAAGGGCCACCAAGCTAACAAAGTCCTCCAGAAGGCACAGAGTCAGCTGCTAAATAAGCAGGTGAGACTAACTAATTTCTCCATTGATCAGGTGATGTGTTCAATTGAAAGAGGAACAGATCCATCAAAGACTTATATCACTCTTCAACAGGTGCTCAAATTTACCAGGAAGGGTCATTTAGCACAGAAGGAAAAGTGTAAGACCGGGCAGGATTTAGCTGTTGGGCACCAGAAACATCAGCATAGAGTAGAGAGTTTCCTTAACAACAAGCCACAGGGGAAGTGGACAAGTGAGTGAAGAATTTGTCTGACAGCAACTCACTCAGGCAGAGAAAGACATTATTCCTAAGGGGTCAAACTTTGCTCTCATGCAGAGGCAAATACGCTAGTAGAACTGATCACAGCCACAGAATCAGATATAACAAATAACAACACTGTAGATGCAGATACGAATGTTAAAGCAGAGCGATGGCGACAACTGCAACTGTGGATGAAAGCTTTAGCCTGTCCCAGTTATACAAAGCCTCCAGTGTCCAATATCAGCATCAAGAAGGCGCTCACATCACACCGAAACATGGGTGCGCCATGGGTTCCCCAGTATCACACATTGTGGTTAACAGTATATGGAGACAGTGGGAAAAAGGCTCTGTTACCCCACCGAGTGATCGGTTCAGGTATGTTGATGGCACCTGGGTAACAATCAAATCTATGGATTGGGTGTACCACAATTCAAGGTTCACATTAACTTATGAGCAAACACATCAAGTTCACCACAGAAGATGTGAAAATGACAGGCTAGCATTCTTGGACTGTGAAATTTCCATCAGTAATGGGGGACAAACTCGACCTGTAAGATAAACCAATGCATAAACATCAGTATTTACCATTTAACTCTCACCATCCACTGGAGCACAACTGTGTGTCATCAGGACACAAACACCATCCCCACAGACACAGTAGCCTTATTAAAAAAGGCCCTGAATTCATTTAGCTAATCCAGCTAAACATTTATCAAAGCTGGGAAGGCACCTAAAGTATGCTCCAGGCAACCCAGAAGAGAATAAGGACAATTGCTGTCTAGGCGAAAACCACTGGTGATCCCTTTTGTGTCAGGTGAACAGCTGAGACACATTTTTTTTAAAAAACACTGCATCTCGGTGGCTTTCAAACCCCAAAACACGCTGCACCAAAATTTGGTCCACCTCAAGGATCGAGTCCCCTGGGACAAACAGAGTTGCCTGGAGGATGGCCGTGAATTATACATCAGGAAACCCATAAAACCTCTGGGAGCTACAGAAGAGCTACCACAGTGGGCTGGGACTCTGCGGTCTATTTAAACCTCCAGGCCAGTGGCCACTTGTTTAATAATAAGCATGTGCACATCCAGGAGAGGAAGGAACACTGGTTTAAACGAGGAGTCATGGAGGCCATTTATGTGAAAACAGAATGACCATTCCTGAATCGAAGAAGATCTTACACCATGTTACATTGCTGTGATTGCAGCCATTCCCTAACTCTGTGAGAACAATACTTATGCCCATGGATGGTCATGACAATTTACATATTAATGATCATGAAGCTGAGCTCACAGCTGATCGTATCCATTATGCAACTGCACCATTTATGAAGCTGGGGAAACCTGCAGCCAGCTGAGGCTGAGTGATGAAATGTTTAACATACCGAAAGCACTACGTCCTGATGAACAGAATCAACTTCCTGGGGTCAGTGTGCTAATGTTTTCCTGTTTTTCACAGCAAAATACAATCATCATTTAAACAAAAATGCAAGTTTGTTTCATTTTGGGGACTTCTTCAATGTAACAGCTACAGAAGAAATCTTCTGATAAGTGATTATCACAGAAGAATTTTACTCAGTTCCTAAAGAGTATTTTGGGATCTCCCACTGCATCCAGACATTAGTGTTCTGACATGCACCTAGGTCGGGTGATTTCTAGACAAGTATAGGGCTCCAGTGCATCCTTGAAAATGATTTTAGATGGACTGATGATAAACATGACAAACACCATGCTGTATTTTTTGCTAGACTGTGCTGCAAAAGTGTAGTGTAGCTTGAGGTATGACACCGAGTAGATAAGTAGATAAGATAAATGATTGCTGGGCATTTTTTAGATGCTTTTACTTAAGTTATTGCTGGCTTTTAATTCCCTTTTCATCCATTTTAAAGGATTTAAATAAAGGTGATTGTTCACTTTTGTGTTATCCCTGTTTACTTTCATTAGCTTCTGCGAATGACAGGATGTGTTGCTGTGATTTAGTCCAAGTGCCATCAGTGAAAGCATCTCCTCCATATCACATTTTGTCAATTCATCTGTTTTTGCTCCACTTTTTAAACAGGTTCTTTCCTATTATTTCACAAATCCTTCTCTTTGTGAAATAATCACAAGACTGTAAGCTTTATATCTTTAAGGGATTCCTAACCCTTACCATTACCATTGCCACCGTCACATCCATTAGCACCAATTCATGTCTCTTCGGGTTGCAGACTCCAGGTTTGATGCTCTGTCTCTTCCCTTGTTGTTTACCAATCTTCTCTTGTAGTGGTACGTCCATCTATCCCCCCCGATGGCTTTAGTAATAGATTCTGCACAATGTTTCAATCATCCTCTCCTTCTGTCTTTTGTTCTCTCCACCAGTGACTATCTGACAGCCTGTGTTTTCTCTCTTTTATCACTCATGCACGCAGTCAGCTATAACAATCGGCAGATATAGGCTTTAGTGTGGAGCTGCACACCGTATACTCAATAGATGCAGTATTTATCCCGGTAAACCTGCCTGCAGTTCATCCTCTGCTTGTTAAACTGACTGGTGTTTGGGAACACTGTGTGTAAAGGAACCCATTATGCTCATTTCTTACTGTAGCTTTTTTAATCTCGGACCACATTTGAGAAGCATGGTTCACAGTTCAAAAAAATACTATTTTACGTTACACTGGCTTGTATGCCGCTGTCTGACAAGACGTTTTAGCTCCTCTTTTCTTTAAACTCAGCCTAATACCTAAACCTACTCAGTAACACTGATTTTAAAATGGGGGCATCGTGGTGATATAGTGGTAGCACTACTGCCTCAGTGTTAACCACTCTGGCACCTTCTCACAGCAAAAAGGTCCTGGGATCGAAACCACCTACTGGCTGATTGCTTTCTGTGTGGAGTTTGTATGTTCTCCCTGTATGGTAGCTGGGATAGGCTCCAGCCATCCAACAACCCTGAACTGGATAAGAAGAAAAAGATAGAATCTGAAATGTTAACTTTTTAGTTCCATTTGTACGTGTGAAAATAAATTTTGATATGCTGTTCTCACTTTGCCACAAAGGAGAAACAACCTTCGGATTCAAAGCAGTCTGAACTGCTTCCATTTAAAACCAAAGATTAAAACCTCTCACACATGTGGCCTAGCCCTAGATGACACGCTCACTCCAGTCCTCCACCTCAATACAAGTGCCATTTATTAGACTGCATTGAAGTCAAACTAATATTTCTAAACTGTACCAGTGAATTTTGCCCATTTTGCACACTGATGACCTTTAAAGAACTGCAGTCTGTTTCTGACAGGGAAATAGATGGTAGATAAGCATAAAACCTATGAAATAAATATGTATCAATGGGAATTATTCAACTAACTTGGGTTTGTTTTTGTTTTTTAGACATTTGACTTACGAAGGTTTTCGGTTTTAAATAAAAAACAATAGTAAGATTTCCTAAATCAATCAAACTGTATTGTAACTAGGCAGTTTAGCATTGCTCTTCCATTGAGTTTTATGCTTGATTGCAGCCAATATTTATATTTCATTTGAAAGGTAAAAGCTTCAGTCTCAGATGAAGCAACGTTTTCATCTGTCCAGTAAGTTTAGTGTACCCTATTTAAAAAAAACAAATCCTTTCTTTTTTATTAATTTCATTCATTTCATTTAATACAATAGCATGGAGCTGCAGATGGACTCAAATATCATAGAGCCATCCTGACGAATTGTCAGAGTTATTTTCACAGATTTTAGAACACCTATTTGAGCATTTATTGACGGGTTTTAACTAAAAGTGTAAAGAGAAGTGTGACACAATATCCCATATATATATTTCCTTAAACTTAAACATTTTCTGTATTTGCGTCATGATACTGGCTTACAAAAGATTTTTCTCTTTCCATTCCTAAAAGTCATTTCATATATTCTTTTCTTTTCTTGGCAGATATAGCCTTCCTTGCACCAACAGTGGTAAAAATTTGAACTCTTCCGTTTCGCCCTCTCCCTCATTGTGTCAGATATTCTTCTTGTTTCTTCTCCCTCAACAAACTTGTTTCTTTCTCCCAACTCTCGTCATCTTTCTCCATCTCCTCCTCTCTCACTGTATCTGTCTATCTCACAGCTCAGTTTCAATCCCTCAACACCTCTCGCTCTCTTTTCTCTCCATCTGCACGTCGTCCATGGCTCCCGTACATTTCTGGCCCCGTCACCTCTCTACCTCCTCCTCCTCGAATGATCCTACCTGTACCACCAAGTCTCTCACTATCTTTCTTTCTTTCTTGTCATCTTCCTCCCACCTTCAGTCCATCTCAGGTTCTGTCTCACAGGAAATTCATTATTAGGTTTTAAACAAAGGTAGATGGTGAGCTATTCGATTTCTTGAGGGATGTTGCTCATTAGCATAACTTATGAAGACTTGCTTCCACATCAAGAGGTCTTTCCAGTTTTGCACACATGCTTCAAAATAAAAATTACGGATAACGTGAAGGTGAAGCTAAACTTCCAATAATTCAATTCAATTCAATTCAATTTTATTTATATATTATATATTTATATGCCAAATCACAACAAAAGTCGCCTCAAGGCGCTTGATATTGTACAGTAGATAAAGAGAAAAACCCAACAATCAGATGACCCCCTCTGAGCAAGCACTTTGGCGACAGTGAGAAGGAAAAACTCCCTTTTAACAGGAAGAAACCTCCGGCAGAACCAGGCTCAGGGAGGGGCGGGGCCATCTGCTGCGACCGGTTGGGGTGATACCAGTGATGTCACAATAACAAAAGGTGCCTATTAACCAATTAATATAGGAGTCATCGTCCTTGCTAGCAGAGCTATGTAGGTTTACCTTAAATACGCATATTAGCATGTTTTGCAAAATACTATCATAAGAAAACAGCGCTGCTTGACATTGCAAACTGAATACTTCTAAATGATGGAATTTTAACATAAACTATCATACGGCTAGTTTACAGTGTTCTAGAGGAACTTTGTAATGTAATGTTATTAGCTGACCACTGCTAAGTGCTAAGTAACAGGCTAATAAAATGTCCTAATTTTATTCACCTTTCCTGCACAGTCTGTACCAGACAACATGTCGTAATATTTTTGAGATATTTACATTAAATTTCCCATAAATTGTTCCAAAAGGTACCAACAGTACTAAGGCTGTCGAGAGGCCCACTTCACTCTCAGAAGCAAGGCCTCAGCTGACTGGGTCAGCATGTTCCCAGTCAGAGTGACCCTAAATTAAAGCCTTAATAAAGTTGGATCAGCTGCATCATATGGAAGGGCCAGTCTATTCATAGAGACCAATTAAACATGCTTTTTATTGCTGTTAATTCTGTGATTTTAACATGTCAGTGATTGGGGACTGACTTGCTTTTGGAGCCAGCCTTAACTGGCTGCTCCAGACAGAAACTGCAGTTTTTGGCACCTCTTTGTTGCCTGCATTCTCAGGCAAGAGGGGTGTCTTTTATGTAAAACACACAAACACACATTTTCCACCTGATTTCTGTGTGAAGTGCTTGATGCAACAACAAAAAAAGTATAGACTAGTTCTGGATGTGTATCTTTTCTATCAGCATTTATTGACGCTATCCTACAAAATTAAGGTTAAGGTCTGCATGAACAGGGTGATTCCCATTGCAGAATTATTGTTTCAGTCCATCTCAGAATTCAAATAAGTACCATAATGCATAATGTGGGAAAAGAAAACAGAAATATAACCTTTTTCATCTCAGTTGTAGTAAGAAACTTCTCCCTCCAAACATGTGTTTCCTGTCAACTACCACAGAGTGAAATAGGTTAGCTTCACACAGCAGGAGTAAGAGGTCATGGTGGAGGTGCTGGGCAGTTGTCATCATCCTGTAGAGCAGATGGAGGGCAGGTTTGGTTTCTTGCAAGGCCACTAATGGATTACTTAAAAAAAACAGAAACTATTTTGTTCTCTACTGGATTCTATCACTTACTAACACACAGACACACACACAAAGTAAGATCACAGGCTGACATCCATACAAATACAAAAAAAACAAAAAACAAGCAGGATAGTTTGGATTCTTGTTAAAGTCAAGGAACTGAAAAAAATACATTGAGAGGTGAAAGGTCACAGGCGAAGAAGGAGACGGCACAGACAGGTGCTTGAGCCGCCTGTAGGATGACAGGATGGCTGGTTAAAAATTAATGAGTCACCCTTTCTTCGTTTTAACACCCTGCTTTCTTTTTGTTCCTCGCTCTCTTCCTTCCTTTTTATTCCTACTTTCTGTTTCCACCACTGCTTCTTTCCTTCATCAATTATTTTTTATCTCTGACTTTGATTCCTTTCCTTTTGCTTCATTTACTTCCAGACAGCTTCCTTTTTTATACTGTCTCCAAAGTTGTTGTTTTTTTAAGTTGCATCTGCCTGTCACTCTTTACCTTCCTTCCCAGGTGTTTCCATCTTGCGTACTTCCTTTATTGCTCTTTTTCCCTTCCTCTTCTTCACCTCAGTGGTTTCAGGTTGCTACTGACAGCTCTATCTCTCTCTTTTTTTTGTCCACTGCCAGTTTTGCAAGCCCTCCATCTTTACAGGCAGCTACAGCCAAGGTCCTTCTCTTTATTCTTCTTCTCTTCCATGTTCTCACGTTCAAGTCTTTCTCATCATACAAATCTACTGACAAGAGCAATCACACTTGCATGTCTTCTCATCCTTCATCCACCCTTCTCTTCTTCTTCATACTCCCTCCATTGCATGTGTGTATGTGGTCCCCACGCACAGTGGCAACTGCAGCCAATCCCATTAGCCAGATGAGCAGGCCTCCAATGAAGGGGAAAGCATAATGACAACACCAGCGTCTCTCTCTCTCTCACACACACACACACACTCCTCCCTTGCGGCTCCCTCTGTCTGCTCCGTCTGTTCATCTGTCACTCTTGAGGGCGTGTGTGTGGGAATCCGGTTTTGTTTGGGCTGTGCAATTCGAAGGCGAGCGGGAGAATCTGTCATTTTTTTGTGCGTTTCACCACACAGAAGTGGGGCAGCAGCAGTGGAGGGTTTACTTCCTGCTGGGTGGGATGCCATTAAAAATGTACAGTACGCTCAGTGTAGCCGTAAAGCATTTTGCGAATAAGTGGTTTACCAAACAGTAGATTTTATGGCGCTATAGCTTTCAGCAGGCATGATTTGAGTCCTAGCTTAGCTGAATTTATGTGCAGTTAGGCTACACTCAGGTAATTTGGGTAAGTCTCCACTAAAAGGTATAAATATATGTGATTTGTTGTCTCTGTTGTGCTTTGGTTTTGCAACCTAAAGCCTTGTGCCCGAATCCCATTATTCCACTTTAATTTTATGATTTAACAAAATAATCAAACGCAAGACGTTTCTCCTGTCAGGCCAAAATTATAGTTTACCTCTAGTGAAGCCTGGAAGAGAGGTGGCCCTCCCTCCTCCATTACCGTCAGGGTCATTACCTGCAGTAATGCGCTGATGCAGTGCAAGGGGACAGTGTCTTTTCATCTCCCTAACTAGCCCCATTAAAATCCATTCAGCTAATGAGCCTTCACTCAGTCCTCTGGTGATTAAGACTTGATCTGTGCAGCGCTCTCACTGACACTGCTTTCATTTAACTCTGTGCAGTAATGGAATCGCAGCAAAGTACACACACGTGTGCCCGTCAGTATGGATGAGGGTGCCGAAAACACTCTTATCAAGTGTTACATTTTACGTGTTTGAAAGAGTTTATTAATCATGTGATGCAATGTTTATAAAGTCTGAAGTTTTTATCTCGGGAGGGAAAGTTTGCTAATTTATGCTAAACATTTTATTCAACTTTAACCTTTAAAGTTGCTAAATCTGTTATTTTATGCCCCTGTCTTAATGTGAGAAAGACAGACATGATGTCCATTTTTTATACACAGCCTATGGCTACAATACTACAATACTGGCTAAATGTTGCTTAGCGCAGTAATATCAGTATTAGTAATCTAATACTGATATTACTCATATAATCAATCTATGAGTAATCCTAGATTGGTTATAGAACCAACTTCTGTTACTTATGATAAAATAAAGTAATTTTCTGATTAAAAAAAGTACTTTTACTTCAGTGCATTAAAGCAGACTTTCATTTTTAGGCACAGAGGAGGTGATGTGGCTAACAAACAACCTGCTAAGCTAACTAAAACGTTAAAATAAATGGTACTGACAGCATCTAATAGTTTCATACAACATGTAGTGAAGTAGAGGTAAAATTGGCACAACAGAAACACAAGTATAAGAAGGACAAGAACATTAAAACTTTATTTTAATTAAGTACTTGAATAAAGTACCAAGGTACATTACATGTTCTCACCTGATGGTCATGTAAGAGACAATGTAATTAACAGTACTGTAAACCAGTGGTGCCGGGTGGTGCATGTGTTATCCCATTCCTGCAACCTGAACATTCCCCTGGAAAGCAAACAGATACAACTGATATTGGCACATTAATTAAACTGTACCCTAAAAGTGTCTGTTCTTGTAAATATATGTTTTAGATTCTTTGAGAATTTAAAAAGTTTTTGTGTGATGGATGTGCCTCCCTTTGTTGTTTTTGTTTTGTTACCTACAAAACCTTTTCCAGAAGCCTCTTAAAACAAAATTATGAGCCTGTAAATGAGCAAACTTTAGATGCGAGTTTGGGTTTCAGTAACCGCACTTACTCTCAGAGATTACAGTCATTACTGTTCCTCAAAGATGCCTCGAGTAAAACAGCTCACGCATCGCTCCCACACAAACAGCAGAGACGCTGTACTTTTACTATTATCATATAGATGACTTCCACACATGTGGCTGCCCTGCTGGGCACCCTGTGCCAAACACACACATACACACACACACACACATACACACACACATACACACACATACACACACATACACACACATACACACACACAAAGATACTCAAATGCATTTAAAAAAAAATAAACTCACACCTGTCCATGTTCAGTAATGTGGAACAAATATTTGACAACAAAACCGGCTAATGAAACAAAGTAGCCCCACCTGTAACTCATGCTGATTAGATGATACCACCTGAGTCTCTCCTTTTTTGTTTTTTTTTACCCTCCCTCCCTCCACGTCCTGCCTTCCTCTTCCTTTTCCCGTCAATTAAATTCACTTCAGAAGTGCTTTGCTGGCAAGACCTCAGGGTGCTGTTGCCAAGGCGCTTTTGATTTAATATCTGTCACGCAAAGGGAATTTTTTTTTATGTATAAAAATGAGGAAAACAACAACAATATGCCTCGAGGTTTGCATGGAGCTTCACAGTAGGAGGAGGGGGCATTTGTCCCCGCAGGGCAGAGTAGATGCTTGCTCCCAGTGGGGGCACGAGGACACACCAGCACTTCATCGAAGAAGACACAGCTTGAATACATAAATGAATGATCCATTTTCTTTCCTCCCGCTCGACATTTTCGTCACCCCTCTGCTGTGAGTCAGTCTGGATTGGAGGGAGTTGTTCTTTAACTGTTGGGCCCTCTTGACTCCTCACTATTCACTGCTCACTATTCTCTTCGATCACTGTCTCCCTCTTGTTTTTTCTCTGACTTTTCTGACTCTTAAATGGCTTTGAGGGCAGATGGAAAAACAGCAGTTTGGGCCAGATGGGACTAGATTACTGTTAGATATAGTGGATGTCACTTTACAAAGAGAACACAGGCGTAACTGTGCTAGAAAGCAATGCTATTTAGGTTTTGAAAGTAACAGAGCCTTGTTCTTAGAAGTAAAAATCATTATTCAAAAGGAATATGAATACACTCTGGTATAGTTCAGGATTTTCACTGCTACCCGTTAACTAGCAGTTTTTAGCTAAAATTAGCTAATGTTAGCTAAAATTAGCTAATGTTAGCTAATTTGCTTAAAACTGACACAAGGGAGTATTTGACTTTTCTCTTTTTATGCTTTTGTTTTACTATTTACCAGTGTCCTATAAAATACAGTTCAGCTTGTTTGTGTTTGTCATTAAAAGTGTGTCATAGCAACAGGACTGAATTTGGTGGTAGTTATGTGACTGTAATGCTCTTTGGTATTTAAATGTTGTTTTAATAATGTCTCATTAGATGGACACCATACTAGTGATTAGCACTTCCTGCTTGTAATGTCAGCTCCACAAACCGTCAGTCTATTATTCTGACACTAAAAACATGTTACAACTTTGCTAGCTGTCATGACGGTATGAGACTCCAGCGTCAATCACATGACGCTGGAGTCTCATTTATTGAAGTCTGCACTGTTTTCCTTGAGGTCATTTCATATCTAAGTAAGGTTCTCTGCTAGAAACGTATGTCTCAAAAACATTTTTGCAAAGTATATTTTTTCCTTAAACTACATAATGTAACTAGCTACTTCTTGTGCCCTCTGTCTTAGGGTTCTTCATAACTACATGCTGTGGCGTATTGTGGCAGCACTGAGCGAACATCTGTCCACAGCCTTCCGCAGCACCATCCATGAGTTTTCCCGAGAGATTGACGGCACTGAGCAGCAGCTGGAACTAGGCAGGCTCTGCCTCACCCAGACAAACAAACACTTCGGCATGGCCCTGGGAGCCCTGTTCGTCCAGCAACACTTCTCCTCAGAGAGCCGGGCTAAGGTCTGAAATCTGGGTGGACTGGTGGTAGGGGGCGCTGTAGTGGTAAAGATGGTAAAGTAGTAAAGAGGCTGTTTTCAAAGGAAATCAGCCTCAGACTTGAATCCACTTTTTTAACATTAGAAACTCGACAGATATTACATCAGTTTGAATTTATTAGCAGTTTAGGCTCTTAACAGAGACCCAGCCTGGCTGAACTACGTTTATAAGTTTATTAATTTATACACCCAAAACTGTAATGTTTTAACCAAACTTGGGGTCATTATTTTTCAAGAAAAGAAGTCATAAAATAATCTGTTTGACTTTAATGTGATTGAGATTAGTTTAATTGAGTTTAATTTTGCACTCTACTAGAGCCACTGTGCATGATCTTATACAGGGTCATGGTGCAGCACCTCAGTTCATACACTGTCTGAAATAAACTTCCCAACCCCGTGAACCACGGTCACCCCACTGTGTAGCTATGAGTTTCACCATTGCACCATTTACTCAATGATGCATTATTAGAACAAAACATGAAACCCCTGTTCATGTTCCTACATGCAATTCCAGTGTTTCCAAATCACTGTGCCGTGGCACAGAGGTGTGCCGTGGAAGAATGTCTGGTTTCACCTGATTGGTACTCTAAGCAACCGGCAGTGAGTAACGGACAGAACAATTACATTCTCTTCCACTAGAGGGCAGTACAACTTCTTCCTCCAATTAAATGTATTGCTAACTGCTGGTAAAACAGAAGAAACAGGAGATGAAAAAGAAATTATATAGTCATGCTGCGAGTGAGACAACGCAGTGCAAAATAGCAATAGATAAAAAAAGAATTTTAAAGTAGTTATTCTAACCTGGGTCCTGGAGAAAATTTCGAGCCAGATTGTTGTTTGATGGTGTGCCATGTGATTTGACATTGTTTTATGGTGTGGGATCTGAAAATCCTGGATTCTAGTCTCTACTTCTCATTCGCTATTTTGCTTTCTGCCTAGGTCAGTCATTACTAAACCCCTCACCTCTGCCCTCTGGTCCCGTTCGCTTTCACCTTAATCTTTCCCCATACATAGTCTCATCTCAGTCCCATGTCTACTCTGGGACATGGGGATATGGTTCCCAATGGGATTTCTAACCTCTGTAACCCTATGCTCTATCTTTAAGCTCTCCATCATCTCCCTTTCATCATCTTCTTATACTCTCACTGTCCACTGTACATGCTTCATCCCTCATCAGCTATCTGTCTTGCAACCTTTTAAAACTCTACCAAATCTCTATAACACATAAAGAAAGTTGGCCCAACTGGATAAGTTATGGGTGCTGAATACTTTCTTTACACTTTGCATTAATTGAAATTTAAATTCCATTCAAGATTCTAATGAGATACTAAGTGTAAATCTCAAAAATGCTTCAAGCTAGTGGAGCCTTTCTGATTAATAAAAGACCAGAGAGGAAGGATTTATATGATCAAGCATACAGTAGGGAAAGTTCTCATCAGATGAAGTGGTGCTAATCCCAAGAGCATCTCTAAGTCATTTAAAAAAATCACTCAAAACATCATCTTCCTCTTTCTTGCAGATGTGGAGGGAAGCCTTGAGCGAGGTTATTGCCTTTTGTTTTGTTTTTTAACCCCACTCTTTTCCACACTGGTCATATCTCACGCTGCTCACAGACGTCGCTGTGTACGATCATGCCATGTCCACACAGGTTGGAGCCCTCATTATCAACACAAGAGCATTACCGGATGCAAAGCCGGTGGCGATGTGCAATGCCTTGACTGACTCACCAATCCTGCTTATCTCAGCACCAACAAGAATTAATGAGTCTCAGGAGCTGACGCTGAAAGACAGAAGACAGAGGGGGAAAGACGAGCCTCCTTGTTATCCTGAATCACCAATGTGGAGCGAACTGAAGGACACAACATGTCCTGGTGTCGTCTAGGAATAGCATTTCTGCTTAGAGCAGTTCCAGAAAGCACAAGTTGTAATCCGGAGAAGTTTTGGACAGTCGATGCCAAAAACATCAAGATTAGTGTTATATTTGTGGCACTAAGTAGGTACTTGATCTTCAATTACAGGTTAAGATGAAAATGTTTTAGAAGGTTTCTTCTGCGGTATGAAATTTAAAAATAAAAACAAAAGTCTGCAAGTTTTATCACCCTGCGTGCAGAGCTGGGGCTTAAAAGTTTCCAATTTCAGTTGCTTGAGCTGGAAAACAGAAAAGCGATGTAAGTGCTTGAGTGCTGGTTTGAACACTTTTCAGCAACACAGTTTAGGTAATTACATATCAGACATTAAAGTTTGCTTTCCACTCTTGTGACATTAAAAACTGCACTAATGGAGCTACAAAAACTTGCAGCCTAACGTAATCAAAATCCAATTAGTTATAGACACACCAGCACAAACAACACTACATCTGCAGTTTGTAGCTTGACCTTCCATTTATTTAATTATTTGGATTTGTTGCGTTCTAAATACAAGCCCTTGAAAACAGTTTATCTAACAGAGGTTTAGACACTGGTAGAAGACGGAGGAGGAGGTATGGAAAGAAACACCTGAGGCATGAGAATCTGCATCAGAAATTGCTTTTTTTGCTCTTCTTGGAGTCACAACCCAGTCAACATGGTTGAATCAGCACTGGTATACTATGAGGGGCCGTACAAGCAAAAATTCATTCTTTCACCCTCACACACATACATTCTTCTTTCACATACATACATACTTTCACTCTCACATAGTTTTATTTTAATTTTTATATTTAGATATTTTTATTCTCATGTTTACACACATTGGAATATTGTGCTCGCTTATACATGTATTTTAATGTACATATTTACAAATTTTCACTCTAACATAATGTTACTGACATACATGCATTTTCATTTATGCATTCCTACATTTTGCTCTCATTTACATGCATTCAATATGCATTTAATCTCACAAATAATATATGTATGTAAGAATAGAATGCATACATGTCTGAAGAAAATATATTTATGCAAGAGAATAATTTATGTGAATGAAAGAGTATAGTGGAAACGGAAGGAGTTTAATGGAAACGGAAGGCTGGGTGTCTGTACAGGCGCTGTGATTGGCTGGGAAGCACGCGTGGGTCACTTTCAAGTGTCTGACAGCATGGAGGGGGGAGAAGAAACTCAAGTTCTTCGGCAGGCTATCTATGGCGTTATTTTTGTGCCACTATTCTGAGCGCACGTAAAAAAAAATTTGAGCGCAAGTAAAAAAAAATTGCAGCTGCAAGTGTTGCATTTTGAGGAGAAATTTATTTTGAGCGAAGAAAAGCTGAATTTGAGTGAACAAAATTCATTGCTGCCTGCAAAAAATGTATTTCAGTGTTTGCTATTATCCACACACACATAATAGCAGCCCCTCTCGCTCAGTTTTTGTATTTGCGCTCGCTCACAATGTGTTGCTCGCGCTCTCAACATTTCTGCCCGTGCGCATTCAACTCTTTGTGTACGCCATTATATTTGTGCCACAAAACCAGCCAATCACAGACTTGGATGCCGAAAACGTTAGAACACTTATGGAAATATGTGATGTCTTGATGAATCGAGCAGGTATTTTACACAGCACCATTCTCGCATGAAAATATCTTAAAAGTTTATTTTGTGGAGACCAGAACAGCCAATCAGATATTTTTGCACTGTAGAGGTTTTTACAGTGTCTCTTACCTTGTGGCAGCTGGGGTAGGCTTGTCTAACCCCGAATTGGATAAGAAAGAAAATGGAAGGATGAATGGACACATTTAAATTTCATCTCATTTGTCACATGGTAAATTTCCTTGTCTGGGCTGGTCACAGCTGTTGTTTCTCTGCCTGCTGATATCAGCACTATTAACCTGTAGTTCAAGTCCCTTTGGCTTGATCAGTTTGCCCAGTGGGATAAAAAAAAAAAAACAGCCATTAAATCGAAAGGTCACCAGTCACCAAAAATACTCCAACCTTTTAGAGTTGTTTTAGATTCTTTCTTAATTTAAGACCTTGTAGATCATGTTTATTAGCAGCCTTGCCATGACCAAACAAGTTTTTCACAGCTCATTTTAGTATTATTTAATTTTTTCATTTGTGTGAAAGACCAAGACATTTTGTAATCAGTTTAGTAGTGGACAATCCCCTCACAGTTCAGTTGTTTGCCTTGCTTCTCCAAGTAGTTTGTCAAACTGTATTCAGTAACTACAATCCAGCGTGCTACAGACGAAGCACAGGATGACAGGCTCACTGCAGATGCAGCTATTACTTATTTGACAGTGGAAATATATTTAAAGGGAGTGGAGATAAAACAGTTTGTTTCAGATAGGATGACTAAAGGAGCTGCACCAACACCCAGTTTACAATAAATAAGGATTATTTTGAAATGTGAATCATGCAAAGCTACTCTAGAATAGAGTACAAGAACACTTATGTGGGGCTTAAAATGAACACGTAATGAATTGCGGGATGATCTCTCTACAGGTACAGGAGCTGGTAGAGGACATAAAGCACTCTCTGGACCTCCGGCTGCAGGAACTTGACTGGATGGATGAAGCCACCAAGGATGCTGCTAGAGCAAAGGTTTGGAGCACTAACTGAGCCTCTGCATCACAAACACGACTTCTGCTAGATCCAATTAGTTTTTGAAAAGGATTCAATTATTTCTTTGCGATTCTTTTCTTTCCGGGACTTTGACTGATTGCTTGTTAGATAGAAGTGTGTGATAGAATACATCTAGGGCTTGACATTGAGAAGTGAGGATTGCCTAATCCGGATCTCTCTGTAGTGCTGATTTAGGGTCTGCACTGGAAGATATCCCTTCTAATACTTTTACAATCTGAAGTTATAATCCTTTTAGAGGGCCATGCTGAATATAAAGAGCTTCCCTGTAATCCTATTACATTGGGTTTGCTTGATTAGCAGATGCTTTTGTGTGTGTGTGCGTGTGTGTGTGCGTGTGTGTGTGTGTGTGTGTGTGTGTGTGTGCGTGCGTGCATGCGTGCGTGCGTGCGTGTATGTAGATGTGTGTGTGTGTGCTCGCGTGCTCTGTCAGGGCCTGTGTCCTAAACTAAGTGTGTATGGGTGCTTATTAGTTGCTGTGGGGTGTTTGGTTGTTTGCTCCCCACTTTTTCTTCCCTTCAGCTGTTAATTTCTTTCTCTTCTCACCCAGCTGAAGCACATGATAGTGATGACAGGATACCCAGACTTCCTGCTCGAACCTGAGCTCATTGATCAAGAGTATGAAGTGAGTCATCATCATCTTTTTCACTCTGCAGCATGCGGTCATCCTTACCACACTTATGCTAATCCAGTTGCCCAGCAGCCTGCTCTACCTCACTCTGTCTTTGTCTTTACAGTTGTTTTTCTATGACACATTATTATGGTATAGTTTAGCATAGTAAAGTGCATGATTATTTTTTTATTTACCATGCAAAATTTCGGTTATTTACTAAATAACAACATAATTTTTAGTTTTAAACAAGTTTTTGACAGAATTCTAAAATATTCATCTTTCTTTTTTATAACATGCGGTCTGATAAATTTGTTAAGCTGTTTGTTAAGCATTCTTTTTTATACCAGACTGTAATTATGGATTGTATTGTTGTTTATTTAGATATTTTAACACGGGAGTCTATGGGGACTCGCTCAGTTGAAGTGTCCTTTTAGAGAAACTGCCGTTTTTGGCTTCAGTATTGGCTTCATTTTTCAGCCCCAGAGTTTTTGAGTTCCTCATCACTTCACTTGTGTGAAAGACTTTGTCCACACTATTGTGTGTTCACTTAAAGTAACATAGCTAATGCAAAAAAAAAAAAATTAAGCTTTTGAAGAATTCCTTCCTTAAGTAATGTGTTACAATTTAGGATGTCATCAGCAGATAGTGAGCTTAGCATAGGCAACAGCAAGGGGAATAGGAAACAGCTACCTGCTTAATCCAAAGGTAACCAAACTGATTGTCTCCTTTAAAGCTCATTAGTATGGTTTATCTTTGTTTTTGTATAGACTAAAACACCTAAATATATGTCAACAATTTCATCCATTATCAAAGTAAGTGAAAGTTCTGTTTCTCAGTCTGCTACCACTATTTTTCAGCAGATGTGCATTTTTGTCACAAACTCACAGAAGCTCATCTAGCCCTGTGAGACTCAACAAGCAAAAAAAGCAAGCATGAGCAATGGTGTGTTTATTGCCAGTGTAAAGGATGGAGATGTTACAAAGCAAGATACATTAAATTTTTTTTGCCAAGCGAACAGAATCGGTCTGTGTACAATAAACTACTGCAAGTGCATTTTAATGTCAGGGCTGAGGCGCCACTGCAGGAGGAGCAGTACTGCCATGTACTGGAACAAAAATAAGATCCTTCTAGTCAACGCAGCCTACCACTATTTATTCATTTTATTTGCCACTATTCATACGACTTAATTACCTCACAGCATGGCAGACTTTCACAAACAATATAGACTTGTTAATAAATATTTTACAAATGAAGTTCGGCGCAAAGACTGGACTCAGGAGGGAAGAGCACCTCTGAAGCTTTAATTAGCAAGTTGCAATTGAAATGTTTAATCTTTAATAAACAGCCATTTCCTGGCATCTGGGACATAAAATGGGACTGTGTAATTTTTATGTTTTTGTTGTTGTTTTTTGCCAAATTCAATAATGTAAAACATTTTTATTGACTGAGGTGTTATAGTGTTCGCAGAAAAGCTTGACCTGTTGCATAAAGCTATAGACAGGTGACAAAGGACACGAAGCAAACTGGCCCACAAAATGCTGCCATGTTGGTTCTTTAGAGCTAGAATTGACCATATTTGTGTGTGTATGTGTATGCAAGTACAACCATAAACTGAATCACAAAAACAAATAAACAAATAGAATTTTATTCACCACAGTGAGAGTACTAATTAATCCCATTAAAATGTTACGAAAGTCTTCAACAGCTTAAAGTGGAGAGTGGAAAGGTTTGGGTTTGCAACTGAATAGTTAAATTTACATGGGACACTTCCTACATAATAATAATAATAATGATGATAATAATAATAAATAAATAAATAATACATCTTATTCATAGGCACGTTTTGGGACACTCAAGGACACTTTATAAGTAATGAAATACCAAATCCCAAAAACCAAAATGACGGCTAGAAAACACCTTAAAAATAAAAGTTGATACATCTCAGAATTGAATAGTCAATAATTCATTAAAAAATAGAATACGCAAACTTAAAATGATGTGTTTTAAAACTGGCTTTAAAGTTAAGGAGAGAATCAATATTGCAAATGTGAGTTCCAAAGACGAGAGGCCACTCGGCTGAAATCTGTTAGGCCTATGGAAGTCAGAAGGAGTCAGGTGGCATAATGAGAGGTTATATAACAGAGGGGGAGGATATCAGAAAACATAAAGGAGTGGTGATGATTAGGTCAGATCAGCGAGATTATGGAAAAACGTGAAGGTAAGGCATGGAATCGCAGCATTAATTTCGGTGTTTTATAGGTGAAGCTGTTGGAGGACAGAGGTAATAATGGTCTGTGGAATTGGTTCTGGTAATGACACAAGCAGCTGAACCAATGTTCATCCCGTTAAAGTATATGTAGAAGTTTGTGTGGCAAACTAGAGAGGATACAATTACAGTAATCAATACAAGATGTAACCAGCACATATACGAAAATAGCAGTACTGTTAGCTATAAGGGATGATACGTGATTAATGTTATGCATGTGCTATTGAAAACAACACCTAAACTCTTAACCGATTGAAGAATTTGAACATTTTATTGTCAGTGCTCAACCGGTCCTTCTCTGGATGCACAGCATCTGGACATTTATATGATTTTCAGATCTGTCTCATACTTTTTTGAGCTTGTTATCAGCTGCTAACTCACAAATTTTCCCCTTCTAACAGTACGTTTTGATTGCCACTGGTGAACAGCTGCACAGTCATATGATGACTGTGTTTGATAGACCCTGTATTTTATCATAGATATAAAAGTGATCAGTGGCCATTTCCTCTAAAGAGATGAGATTTCAGCTTTCTTCTTCAGCTATTTGTCTAAAAAGGGCTTAATAGACTAGTGGTTTACACATTCACCTAACACTGCCCGGTTCAACAATTCAACCGTGGGAAGAGACACAAATTCTTTAGGGTTTGCATCAGAAAGGGCACCTGGCATTATAGTCAAACCTGTAGCACTGCCTGCTGTGGAAACCCAAAAGTAGCTTTTGTGTCTTATGTCACAAATGGTAAAAGATGGAAGAATCTAATGGGCATGTTTCCAAAAATGTGATTTTATTATTGATTTATAATGTAATGAAATTCTGACTCATTTCATATGTATGCTGTGCAGTTCGACGTGGACGAGAAGGCCTACTTCAAGAACATCCTCAACAGCATCAAGTTCAACATCAAGCTGTCTGTCAGGAAAATTCACGAAAAAGTGGACAAAACAGCGTGAGTGTCACAATTTCACTAGCACAGACACTGAGCTGCACTGGTTCACTGACAAGCACTGCGAGCAATTAAACAAGGCTCTCAGTGGATGCTGCGGTTCACCGACCGAGAGTGTGTTTCCGACATGGCAGACATCCTGTACATGTGTCCCCGTGAATCCCTTTCTAGTTGGACACATTTGTTGACGTGCCTGTAAATTAAAGCAACAGATACCAGTCGACGCACACAGCCGCAGAAAATCCATTTGATTTACTTATCTGCAGCAGCCAGGCAGGAGAAAAGTGCTGTGGGACATGCAACTCATTTTTCTAAAATACAGCCCTGTATGCCTGAATTGAATGCCTCTCTGCTATGACAACACATTACAGTCACATTAGTATTCCAAGGTGCTCAAAACAACTGTATCATTAGCCAACACTCAACGCCCTGAAGAGTTAAATCACACACTCCCTCCTCGCCTTATCATCCAAAAAGTGAACCTTTCATCACTCACTCGGTCTTGTCGCTGTGAAATAAAAAAGGAAGAAAGAAAGAAATACTACTTCTTTTCATTGTGTTTGTCTCCCCTCAATCTCTGTGCAGTCCACACACAGCCATCATTCTCTCACTCCTAGAACAAGGGCATCTCACACTTTGAGCATTAGTCATTTGTGGGATTTCGTGACAATCGATTGGACTGGCTTTAAGTGGATTACCATAAAGGAACTGTCCGTGTTTTCATATGCAGAAAGGAGCTTTAGCCGTGGGACCCCACACACTGAATACTTCTCACCAGGGGGTTTAGAGAGAGAGACACACATACACAGAGGTTTTTTTGGATTCTGTTCCAGATCTGGGTGTGTTTTCAGTGGTGATTTCAGTGTGTGTGTGTGTGTGTGAGAGAGAGAGAGAGGAATCCCTTCTGTAAAACCCTGTTTGTTTGACTGTTTTTTTCTCCTCAGGTGGCTTCTCCCCCCACAGGCGCTTAATGCCTACTACCTCCCTAACAAGAACCAAATGGGTGAGTGTGTGCCTTAACAGTGTATGTGCTGATATTTCTGTATTCTCTGTCATCTGTTTCCTCACACCCACACACACACACAGACAAACGCAATCCTTCCTCCATTTCCATTCTGCACCATGACGTGGACTGCGCATTAGTTACACACAATTACACTATGTTGCCGTCTGTTTCCAACAAGCCAAATACGATGGCCGCGAGAAGAAGGGAGGGGGAAAAAAATCCACCTCCTCATATCATATTCCCTCTCATCGCTCACTTTCTACTTCGATCTCCACCTCACATACCTAATACCCCCCTGGAGGAAAAACAAGCAGTAACACCTTCCCGAGTTTTAACAAATCTAGCCTTGCCGTGTCACCCCTCCCTCCCCCTCATTTTCTCCCAAGATTGGCCCGCTGCTGGCGTCTGCCTGCCTGCTGGATTAAATCTCTTGCAGAAAAATCAATGGCCCGCTCACAAGCTGATGCTGGAGGACAGGAGGATTCAGACAAACACAGTCATCAGGATCTAGACAAATTTTTGATTTCTCTTTCTTATTGCTCCGCTTAATCCAGTCCGCCGTCAGCTCTTCCTCTTCTTCCCCAGTATTTCTTTTCATCCTGTTTGCTCTTCTATCAAAAATAACGTTGGCCTTTTTAATTGCACATGTGACTGTTTGGCTTCCTTTACGCCGCATGGAGACAGATCAGCGGTTTAATTAAAATTCCTATTTAACACTCGTATATACACTGGTGTTCAAAGAAAGTTAAGCACCCTTTAAAATTGTAATTGCCATCCTAAGTGTATGCTAATGTTTCTCACAGATTGCATCAGATAAGATTGACATACGTAGGTGATGATGTAATATTGCATCAGCTGCTTCTTTGAGCCACATAAGCTCACAAAGAGTTGCAGTCATCGGCAGTGAACTTTTCATTTTGTTTTCCATTAACCACAGCAGTTTGGGGGCTTCTGACACCACTTCAGTTGTAATGACGTGGAAATGTTATGTTTAGCAAAACTGTTGTGTAAAGGTTGTAAAATTGATTAATTGCAAGATATATTTAAGAACACTGTTTATAGGGCCTGTTATTGAATTGAAGTCTTTTGTTTAAAGTACTATTTTGGTGCTAGTCAAAAACTTATAACATACTCTCCAGAAAGGTGGTGATAGTGTTCCACGCAAACAAGGTTGAGTGACCATCGTTTCTGGGTTGAACGAAAGGTCCAAAATGAAAGTTATGCTCATCTACCACCAGCACCTGCTTGACGTCTTTCTTGAACTTTCTGAGCAAAGGAATTTTTTTGATGCAAGAATTGCACATCTTTTTAATGTTTGAACAAAATAAATCAAACAAATGTTATTGCTTAAGAAAAGATTCCACAGCCTACCAGTCTCTACTAGGTCATAAGGATGGCAGTTACTGGATGTAATCATGATAAATAAGATACCAAAAAATTATTCAAATAATGATGATAAACTACATGAAGACTGCTCTGTCTGCACACTGCTGAGAAAGGATAGGCAGAGTTGTTTGAATCTGATCCTCATGCAGAAATGTGCCTAAAAACCTGAAAGTTCCATTCTGCCTGGTTTTAATTAAATACTAGATTGTCAAAGGAGCTTGCAAAGAAAAGCGTCTGGACTTCTTTAAGTTTACTTGAAGACGTTTCACCTCTCATCCGAGAAGCTTCTTCAGTTCTAAGGTCAAATGGTGGAGAGTCCCAGATATAAACCTAGTGGGAGTATCCCCCCACAGAGGGACAAAAGGACCCCCTGATGATCCTCTAATCGCCTGAGCCAAGGTGTGGAACTGGGTGTGGGTCCCAATCAGCCAGAGTTTCGGGTGAGTTCATTGTGAAACCTGGCCCCACCTTATCATGCGAATTCCTGAGGTCAGATGGCCCAGGATGTGAGTGGGCCCACTCACATCCTGGGCCATCTGGGACTCTCCACCATTTGACCTTAGAACTGAAGAAGCTTCTCGGATGAGAGGTGAAACGTCTTCAAGTAAACTTAAAGAAGTCCAGACGCTTTTCTTTGCAAACTCCTTTGACTACGATGACCTGGATGACTGAGAACCTTCACAGACATAAATACTAGATTATTATTGAAGAGCAGGGACTAATCCAACCACCAGCTGAAGAGTTTCAGGACGGACCCAAAGTTTTGGCACAGTTTTGGCTCATCCACCCATCTCAATGACACATTCTTTCAATCCAAATAAATAAATGTTCCAACTATCACAAATCCCACAGCCAAAATATGTTTTTCAGCATTAAATTTAGCATTCACCTTCATAATGCAAACCTTAGCATTTGTAGGACTTGTTTAAATATTCTCCAAAATTTTGTGCTGTGAAAGAGGAACAATACACATCCAATAAGGCCAGCCACAAAAAAATATTAATGTCCCCAGCTTTCAGTCTCAAAACTCACATTTTGCCTCTTCATTAAATGCTGACAGTGGCCTTTTCACACTAAAAGAGATTCTGGTTCTGGTGTAGAGCGTTAGTAAATCTGGCCCGTGAACTTTTTTTTCAGTTGACTTCTTTAAATATTTGTAGGGAATGCAAAGGGAGCCACACATGCAGCCAATCAAGATATTTTTTAAAGTGAGCCAATAGATTAGCAGCATTTAAGAGTGTTAGCCAAATTATAGAATTGAACACAAGCTGTGGAGCTCCACAAATCACTTTGATGTAGTTTTGCTTTTCCTCTCACAGATTTACTGTACTGTACTGTAAAAAAAATCCAATCTCTGGCAAAATGCAGCAATTAAACTTTGCAAGTGTGTAAAATTAATGTCTGGCTCTTAAACTACTATTTATTAATGTTGACTTTAATAAATAGCAAGCAATACATGGTATACAGAAACCTTTAAACATGTGGCACAGTTATTAAGTTCAATACGCAGATAAGTCGGGCTCTCATGGTAAATAATGTTTTGTGTTATTCTACTCATAGTGCAAGTCAACTGTAACACAGATTTCAGGTTTACACAGTGGAGTAGTTTATAATAACACAGCCCACCTCGGGAGGAATCCTGCACTCATCCTGAGCTGTCAGATAAATCTGTAGCTCTGATGTTAACTCTGTGAAAAGCTGTAGAATTCCAGACCAGCGAGTGTGTAAGGGAGAGAGATGGCATCAAAGTTAAAGAAAGAGCAGGAAACTATAGGAAACTATCCTACAGGAAAAAATGAGAAAGAGAGAGGAGACAGTGCCAGGGAGGAGAGAGGTGTAAGCAGTATGTAACTGATGAAGATCGTAAATCGGATTACTTCATGTTCTAAACTAAGTCTGTAATTAAACAAATAGCGCTACACCTGTGGCTATGATATATTAACTGGCATCTGCAGACTACCTGTCTTATCTAGTAGAGACAATTGTCTTTATGCACAAATTAACAATATTGTTGTCAGGAGTAATACTAAAAATAAAATGTTTTGGAATCCAGAGTTCCTGCTGCTTTGTGGGGATTTTGAACAATAAAATTGAGAAAGATATTGTTTATTAGGTGGGCAAACCTAACCTTAAAGTAACCTTGTTAACAAAACAACTTTTCTTAATAGGTTTATATTTAGAAAGGGATCTATTTTTAGCTTATCCTTCTAAAGGACCAATAGCTTATGGTGATTGTGCACCCATCAATAGTTCACGAGAATCGTTACTCCTCCTACAGTATTGGCCAGATTTGCACACAGTGATCACCTAACTGGTCATCACCCAAATTGTCCTCAATGCCAGGGACATATTTTCTCTTCTACAGGTGCTTTTTCATTTTCACAAGAATCAATACTCTTCATACAGTATTGGTCAGATTTTTGTAAAGTGAGATGAAGTAGTCCTGGATATGATTGTTTGCGAGCCTTTGACCACTCAGTGGATTAACGCTCTCTCCAGCCAATGACAACAACGCTTATCACTTTCTTTTTGTACTTTCAGGACCTTTAGAGAACACAGAAAACATGAAGCTTAACATCCTGTAAACAGCCTGTCAAAGACAATCTGATACATCAAGATTTAAGGCTGGATTAAATTCAAAGATTGACATCTCCAAAGGGCGCCAGGAGCTGCCATTTGAAATCTCTTTTGGACTTCAAGAGATGACAGTGTTTTTAACAAACTGAATGTTTTTTGAAGAGTGTATGAAAATGTGGAAAAGTTCAAGAGATTAGAGACTTTGGTGAATCCAGCTTATTTTCTGGGAGAGGCAACAACTTGCTTCTAATGAGACTGGTTTCTACATTGCTTCTGCGGGTTTGCTCAGATTTTACAGCTGTGGTCAGATGTTTACATGCATTCATCACAGGCACAAATATCCTGTGTCCTCTGTGGATTAGAGAAAATCCTAAATAAATGCAAACTTGTGCATCCAAACCCTGTTTTTTGAAGCCATCTGTGTTCTACAGTTAATAATGATTTTATGCAAACTTATTGTCACAGCTGTACATTTGGGCAAACAGAGGTAGTTTCTGTAACTGTCCTCTGCAGCAACTGTATTATTAGGTTCTAGATCAGGGCTGTCAAACTTAGGCTACGTCCACACGTACCCGGGTATTTTTGAAAACGCACATTTTTCTATGCGTTTGCACCTTTCGTCCACACGTAAACGGCGTTTTTGGTCACTGAAAACTGAGATTTTTAAAAACTCCGGCCAGGGTGGATATTTTTGAAAACTCAGTTTTTGCATTTACGTGTGGACGAGAAAAACGGAGAAAACGCAGAAAACGCAGCGTCAAAGGTGTGCGCATTTTTTGACGTCACACTGTGCGCCACGTTATTGTTTCGGTGAAATTAATTTCTACAATACTATTACTGTTAATTGTTCTCTCTGCAGTGTTTAAATGCTTACATATGCACACACAGTTACTGTCCCTCCACACATACGACTCGGTTCTGCTTCTATGCCCCAGCTTTGTTTACTTTTTCCCACCGAGGCTTCTAGACTTCTGATTGGCCAACATTTCTGCACGGTTAGGAATATATCGCCACCTGTTGCTTTGGCATGTTCCTAGCAGCGTTTTCCTTCATTTCTGCCTTTACGTGTGGACGGGATTATTTTTTAAAACGAAAACGGAAAATCTCCGTTTTCAAAAATACCCGTGTACGTGTGGACGTAGCCTCACTTTACATCGTGAGCAACATCTACCTCACTTTGATCTTTAACGGGGCAGATCTGTGAAATTGCCCTTTCTGTCAGCGTAAAGAAGTTTAACCACACACTTGGGCCCTGGGATATTTTAATGTAAGAACAAGAAAAAGGCACAAGTCTTTGGGTTTAAATTGTAGAAATAAAGGTGTAAAATTACAAGAAATCAGATAATTATTGAACACAGTAATTGTTATTGAATTACAATAATAATTTTTCAATTCACAGAAAATATCTCGTTTGTTTTGTTTTGGGGTTTTTTACTGCCGACACATTGTTAAAAATAGAAATTTCAATAGCAAATTGTGAAAAAAGGAACTTTCAATTGTTCATTTTTTACTCAGTTACTTTAGTGTTGTATGAATGTTCACGGAGGACAAATCATTATGAGAAGTTGTAAAACTTATGGACATGTATGACTGTCGAGGAAGCTGTTGAGGTTGCTGTTGTTGCAAATTAGAGTTTCTGCTGTTCTAGATAGTTGTTTGTATATTTATATTAATACCCTGGGCATGGCAGGTATAAAGGTTCAGTGTTTTCCATTTCCTTCAAACAGTCGTTCTTTCTCTATTCTATCAAGTGGCTAATTAGCACATTTTAGGGTTTAGCTTTTGGTTTTAGCATATCAGAATTTTACATGACTGCCTTCATGTTGCTTTTTTATCTCTTGCAGTCTTTCCTGCTGGAATCCTTCAACCCACTCTTTACAACCCAGAGTTTCCACAGTAAGTAGCTCTCTTATGCTTTCTGCCTTTTCCCTGCTGCTGTCTACAGGGAGCCAACAACATCCCCACGGCCACAACAAGGTCATTGAAGCCTGCGTTACTCTGGGAAGCCTCTGCTTCCCCTCCAGTCCCACCACACCTGATTAAACCAATTTAACTACCCACCAAGAGCTCAATTACTGAACAAGGTCCCGCTAATGGAACAGGTGTCATTTAGAGGTCACCTAAATTTGAGCCCATTGAGCAATATGATGGTGCATGAAAGCAGACAGCCTCCCTGTCTCTCTCTATAAGTCCTTTTTTCTCAGTTGTTTTTAAAATTATGAAGTTGCTTTTTTTTTTTTTTTAAAGGATCAGGCAGTTTTGTATGTTTTAGACAGTTAAAAATTAATACTCTATATTTAATGATTTTCGGCTTTTCAAATGTATCTTGCTGCAGATAGTTTATCAGAACATACCAAGAGTTCATGGAATATCTCACTTCCTTTCGAGCCACCACTTTTTTTCTACTCTACTGTAGGATAATCTATTTAAAGCTTTAGTCACACAGATGTTAACAGATCGTTCGAAACATAATGAGTTCTTATGGCCACAAGGTAAAGCAGGTTTTCGTGATTTATAGCAGAAATGTTAAGCTTTATTTCCCGTGTACCCTTATACTGTGACACATACTTTTGACCATGCAGGGAATCAAGAAAATCCAAAATAAATTCAGATTTGGTTTTGAAGTTTTATTTTTTGAAGTCACTAAATATGTGTGCTGCATAATCATTCCACCTCCACCAAAGAGATCAAAGAAATCATTAAAATCCCCAAATTACATTGATGTCCATGATGAATTTAAACATGTGACCACAACTGTTCTGACCACAACTCTGCGCGTATTAAACATGGCCAAAGTATGAAAAAGTAATGTGTGTTCAGGCGTCATACTGCTCTAAACAGTAAGTTTTTGCCCTTTCTTCTATTCTTGGCTCTGTATGATGTCAGACGAAGCAGCTATCATTGACTGTGGTCAGACACACAACTCCTTCTATGAGCATTTAAGCCCCAGCCACCTCCTGGTCTGTCTTTTGTTCAGCCAATCAGAAGAAAATCTATTTTAAAGTTGGAGACACTACAATAGCTTATTACAGTCAGTGGATGGTGTAAAGGCCTGTGGCGGTTTTGAGACAAACAGGAATTACTTCGAACTGCTATTTTAAGCTATTTTACAGTCCAAGAATAAAAGCTGAAATGAACATAACAGAATCTAAGTTTGATTTGTTTGGATTAACTAACTAATTAGAAAAAGTTTTGGAATTAAAGAAATATAATTGTTCACGGTGGTGGCAAAGCAGTCAAAAGTAAGCTTTAACTCTCCACAAGTAGTTTTTCATACAGTACTCATGTGAATTAGAACTGAACTATTGCCTGGAAGGAGGGAAATCAATCCAGAGAGTTTCAGTGTGGTCATAAAGAAAGCATTGCAGTGCGGCACCGAGGCAAGAGTGGGTAAACAGCTATTTTTCCACTCAACGCTCAACTCTCTTTGTTAACCAAAGCAGCAACTCACTGCCGCCACTACTGAGCAGCATTCCGAGCAGATACATACAATACAGTCCAAGTAGCTACACCTGCTGCATTCATACAGCTCCTCTGAATAAACACACACACATACAAACACACACACACTCACAAATATGGGCTAATTGGACCTAACGGTTGGTGTGCCCAACATTAGCTAACATTTCTATGTCTTCATTAGGGGTGATCACTACTACTTCCACTACCTGCTCCCATGCATGCTAATCAATATTAATTAATGATTGTAGGAGAGCGAGCGTGTGAGTGTGTGCGCACCTGTCGCCGTGAAGTTATTACTGCAGTAGCCCTAACCTCCCATAAACTCTCCCTATTTCTCTCACACACACACTTACACACACACACGCACACACCGCTCTCCACTATCACGTCAAGTATAATGAAGCTTCAATCAGCCAGTTAGTTTAGCGAGGGAGTTGAGCCCAGTGTGAGGCAGCGTATCGACTAGCTGTCAGAAAGTCATTTTCAGATGTAGCCATGTGAATAGCCCCGAGTCTGCCCTCTCATCGCTCTCCATTTCTGCATGTGCTGCAAAGACACCACACCCCAGCCAAGGGTGAGGGTGAAGGAGAGGTGAAGTGACCTGCTGCCTTCTGGGAGCAGGGGGCGACAAGAAAGAAATGTATACAAGTTGTGGGCATGTCCCTGTTTTACTTGGTGCTGAATTTGTAAAAATGATGATTTACGTTCACAGTGCAGCTAAAGGTCCCAGCGCTTATTGTTTCCTCACGTCAAGCTAAAATTTGATGTTTTCTAATCAATTTGAGCAAGGCAAATGTGATAGATAGCAATCTGAACCAAATTAGATCTCAAGTGCATCTGTTTTTCTTTTTTTACCTAGCTTGGCTGAGCAGATTTCCTAATGAGGACAACGGGACAAGGGAACAGAGAGAAAGGGCTAAATAGCTGACTTTAATGAGACTTTAAATCAATCAAAAGGCACAAAGCCTTGTTCTAAAGTCGCGGGAATGTACATACTGTCCAGACTTTGGACATCTGTAATACCAAGTTCAAACTAGAACATTTTCACCTGGACAGATTTCCAGTTGCACGGCGTTCCATGGGTTGTAAATAAATGGATACAGTGGCACAACCCAGCCTTGGTGCCTGTAGTCTAGAAAAGTTTCTCTAGTGACTGAGCTAAGCGGGAACATGGGGTCAGGGCCAGTGAGCAGTGGACTGCACAACCCAACTGTGTCAAATTCCTTTTCTTTGTCAATGTTTTTCCCTTACCTTAACCTGACCCAAACCACAGCTTCAATTAAAGACAAACAAGAAATAATAACTTAAGGACTAACAGAACCCAGTAATGCAGCTTAGCATAAAGACTAAGGTGAAAGGAAAATTGCTTACTTGGCTCAGTCCAAATGATACAAAATGGTTATAGCGTAACAGTAACACTAGTACTTGACCATTAACATATCCAGTCCAAACAACAATCACCAGCCAGGCTTACCCCCACCCCCCACCCCAAGATTTAGCTTCCAGCAGCTTCACACTAAGCTAGGTTTTTCAGGTTTACCACTTATTTAAAAAACAGATATAAAACTACCATCTTCAGCCAAAACAGTATACTTTCCAAAGGACCCACCAACTTTGGTGAGCACTGTTCTCACAATTCAGTTGGAGAACAATAGTGACTACAAAAACAGTGGATGAAGTCAGCAAAATGACAGCAAATCTTAAGTTTGCTACCATTTATCAGTTTGGATTGTATTCAGCAAACAGTCCTATAAAGAATGTTTATACATATACAGTGTACGGTGTAATATCCAGGGAGCTGTCAATATCAAGAAAGTTTGAGTTTGTGTAAGGTTCATCTTTCTCCTTTCAACTCAGGTCTCTGAATTATGGAGGAATAGGAGCAATTATCGGTCATGAGCTGACACATGGATACGATGACTGGGGTAAGAATTACAACCCTTGCACCCATTACCCACTGCAATAAGATCTGAACATCTATAGTTTTTTTTCCCATTTGTGTTACCATCATTGCATTGATAAGTTCAGTTTTACTGAAAAAGGTTCTGTGATTTATTTTTATATATATAATTTATTACATTTCTATTGGGCAGATGTGCAGCAAAGACTATTTTGAGGCACAATCTTTAACTTTGGTTTCCAGTCAAATGCGCTGCCCTGTGAGATCCACAGAAAAAAAAGCAAAGCTCCTCTTCCAGATTGTCCACCATCAATTGTAAAAGTACAAATATAATTTGGCAGGACCGTTTGTTCTGTTGGCTCATGAACAGGATACATTAACCACTATCAACTCCACATCTTTCAGTGTTTTGCCACTAATGGCTTGGGCATGCTGGGCAGATCTTTGGACTGTGAAGGAAAGTTGCAGGTTGTGTTGTCTTCATGCTAACACTCGCCCTTTTGCCCCTCATCTTAGTGATGCAATGGTTCATGTCCCTAGGGGGCCAGTACGACCGCCATGGTAACCTCAAACAGTGGTGGACCGAAGAGTCCTACAAAAAGTTCCAGAAGAAGGCCGAATGTATTGTCAAGCTCTACGATAACTTCACTGTTTATAGTCAGAGGGTGGGCTTTCACACACACACTTTTCGAGTTGCTACTTGTGCATACAATTTTTACAGTAGTACGACATATGTGTTTTTGATTTAAGGTTTATATAGAAAGTCAGTATCCTTCTGTGATATGATGCACCTTGATTTGTTAACTCTGATCAATGCTACTTTTGTTGTCAATTTTAGAGACAGTATGAATCTGTAACTGACCTAAGTCAGGTCTAAGAAAATAATCTAGAGCCAGTGTATAAGGATTTACAAGTTTTGAATAAAAAACATCACAAACTATTGAAATGGTAGCAAGACAGTTGACATAAGGTTAATATCTCAGATGTCAAAAAGTCAAAAACTTGGTTTCTGCTACTTCATTTTTGACCATTTTATTTTTAATCCATGTCTCTCCAGCCTATCAGCTTTAAAGAATACGAACTTTAATGGTCTGGTAATATGTTACTAGCTATATTGCCTTGTGAAACACTTAATATTAATAGCACTTTATTTATGTACTTTTTTCAAATGTAAAGAATCAGACTGACATTTTGAAAACTGCATTTATCCATTTTAACACGAAGAGTTAGACACGAAGATTGATACCACTTTAACATCTGTAATTTAAATATGAAGTTTGGCCTAGCGGATGATTAGCTTACAGTATGTGGCTTAGTTCAAGCTAAGCAAAGGGAAAGAACTGGGTTCATGTGACTCTCCCCACATGTAAGCCACGTAGGAACCAAACAATTATGAAATAACCAAATTAGTGCTCTTTAGAGCTCCTGCATGGGTATTTTTTTTAGTTAGGGATAGCATGACGCTAGCTGCTACCCCACCTTTTTCCAGACATTTGGCTAAGCTTAGCTCAGTTTCCTGGGTTCCTGGAGCCTATAGATACATGCAAAGATATGACAGATAAGATTTATTTTTAATCTCAAGTGATGTAATTGGAACAAAAAATGTACTTCCTAAAAGCAAATATGTTTCTGTGAAATAGTACAAGCTGCAAAAACAAAAACAAAAAAAATAAAAAAACTGTATTTCTACAGCTGAATAACTGCATCCCTTATGTACGTGACATACTGTAAAGTGTTTTACGACTTACCTTTGTGTGTAGGTGAACGGCCGTCTGACACTGGGAGAAAACATAGCAGATATGGGAGGGCTGAAACTGTCATACTATGTAAGTTCCGACTGATACGATCATTCTTCAAATTTGGTCACTGTGTGGCTCCGAGAAATCTAGAAATTAGAATTCACTCTTTTAGTAGGCAACCCATGAGTCTCTGCTCTGTCTCAAAATCCGCCTCTCTTTATTCTTCATAACCACTGTGCTTTGTTTGCATTAAAATAAAGAGCAGCAGTGCCCCTGAATCACGATAAAAGATAAACAATTTGATTTGAATTCCTTTTTACTTGAATACTTGCATGTGTGTTTTCTCAGATAGTGGAAAATCCAGGGTGCGGCATAATTAATTTTCATTTTGAGCAGCCCACATTGAAATAAGGAGTGTTTTGAGCACGCAGATACAAAAGTTAAAAGGAAGCACATGAAGGCTTTTAAAATAAGTAAATGGTGATACTGAATGCACCAGTAGGGTCATAATTCCTGTTAGTTGAGTCAGCTGGTTAGACTGATGGAAGTAAACATAATGACTGTTTTTTTAGAGGTCCTGTTTGGTTTTGGCTTACTGTTTAAGACACAAGTTGAGCGGGTACCATCACACTCTCCTTCTCTCTCTGCCCAGGCATATCAGAAGTGGGTGAGGGAACATGGTCCAGAGAGACCCCTGCCTGGCCTCAAATACACCCATGAACAGCTGCTCTTTATTGCCTTTGCACAGGTACACCAAAATCCTCTCCACAGAATTCACACCAGCGTATTTCATTACATTTACATATTAAATCCTTCCGCTGGCTTCCTCAGCTGGAGCTGCAGATCACAGAGGGCAGGTAGGAGCTACTGCTTCTAACATTAGCTGATGGCAGCATTAACTTTTGGAGGGATCCAAAACAGCAAAGTGTTGACGACAGTACAGTGTCTCTGAGCGCCATACCACCCATGTTCCTCGTAACTGTTATGACTCATCGTTGAAATTCATGGATTAATGTAACAGAGGCAAAATCTAGACACGCTTAATAACGCAACATGCAGTGTTTTAGGACATTTTTCAAAAATCTTGCCACAGGGAAGTGATTTGAAAGTCGTGTTATGGGTTTAGATTTGTTTGAAATGTCGTGTGTGTGTGTGTGTGTGTGTCTGGAGTGAATAACAGGCATAATTTTTTGCCTGAGGCAATTCAACCACCTCAAATAAAAAAATGAATGTGGTCAAGTTTTTGAATCTGCACAGCAGGCCAACAAACAAGCTTTTTCACTTATCAAAGAACAAATATCAGGCTGCATATAATGTATTTTTAAGGGTTGCTTCTACTTTTTGGTAAACAAAATGACAAAAATATGTTTGTTTCACTCAAGGTGATGTCCTTAAAATGAGTTGCTTAAAAAATTGGATTTGTTTAATTTCATGTGTGTTTAAATAGGACATATAGACCTCACCTCTATACTATACAGTATTGTTTGATCAGTTCAAATTTTGGCAAGGATTCATTTTATTACCAGTTCTTTGCCAGATATTGTTAATATTTGACATTACAATATGCTGCCAGATCCCTATAGTAGGTAAAGGATGAATGTAGAACTTCAGTAACCTATTTCATTTAAAGTAAATATTATAAAATTAACTTGAATTATTGAAAGTTGCTTAGCAGGGTAGCGATTCCTCAAGAATCCCACAGGGCAAAATATTTAAAAACATTTCCATGACTATATATTCATTGTATACATTTACATTTGTATGCATTGCAAAAACATGAAAATTTGTTAATTTGGCATTGTAAATTGCGATAGGTCTAGTGATGAGTGTTAATCTTTTGTCTGTTTAGCTGTGTTGTCTAACACATGGACTGGCAAGATGCTCAGGATAGACTAGAGGAAGAAGAGAAGTATTTATGGAGTCGAGCTGGAACTCACTTTAACCACAATGGATACAGCTGAGACATTTAATTTAGAGTTCATAACTTGACACGGATATGTCTTTCCTTTTTGTGAGCTCTGGGTAATTTTACCTCATCTGGGTATTTTAATAAAACTGTCTAAGATGCAATGCTCCCTCTAATTTTTCATGTGTCTGAGTGAACACACAAGCTCCCTGAGCGGTCCCTTGGACCACTGTGAGCAACATTAGACGTGTGCACTGTGGTCACGCCAGCATCGAATCCATCCAAGTTACATGGTTTATTTAAATAATCAAATTACAGCATTTATGTTAGACTACTTTTAATTAGCTGCTTTAGCCCACTTACAATGAAAATTAAAAAAAAATCTTGTTCATGACCTGTGTAGTATGTTAACACTATTGGAAGTAAAATTAACTTGAACTCCAAATTTGAAAACACAACTTTCTTCTTTCGTTTTTTTTATAAAGCTCTGACTTGTATTATGAGTCTGTGGTCTGAGAGAGAGTCCTGTAACTCTCTGTCTGCAAAATATAGTATATAATGACCAATGTTGTGCAATTAATTACATAGTTACTTCTTCAAAAAAGTAACAAAACACACAAACCTGATACCTTCAGGCCTGACAACAGGAGATGTATCACTGCTGTAACACCTGTAACATTCAGTAGTCGCCTCATTGTTCTGACACTACACACTAACTACACAAGATTTGGGCTAAACATCGCAAATCTCTCACATCTCAAAACACCGCCGTCACTCCTAAAACTTTCCCCTTTCCTAAACATCTAAATGCCATGTTGCCATATCATTTTTTGATTGGTCGACATGGTACTTTTTTTCGACGAATAGGAAAGGGTGGGCTTTTTTTGGTTTTGTTAACATAACTCTGGTTTTACGTATAAAGTCCACACTTTTTCCGTCAATTGTTCCGTCTGTCCTGCTCACATCTCCAATGGTTGTACACGTTGTCATTAACGTGGCTTCACTCCACATCAGCCACGCTGCTTTGCTAGCTAAAACAAAGCCTCATAGCCTGTCAGCCCGTTAGCTGCGTATATACGAATGTGAATCGCATTATTGGCTGGACTATGGGATAAGGTGGCACCGTTCTAATCCCATATGGGAGCAGCCAGTTACTTAATGACTAACACTGCAAAACAGAATTGTTAAAGTTTTAATTTCAATTCAGGTTAGTTTTTTTTTTTTGAGCGCAACGCAGATTTTCTGTGCGCAGAGACCGTGCCAGCAGTGCGCGCAGCTTAGAGGGAACATTGCTGAGATGTATTGAAGGGAATTATTCTTGTAAAACTGCTAACAGCTCCAATTATCTACAGGGAGCTCCAGCTGCTTTTTATAAGGGCTCCTGAAAAGATCAGGAAGTAGACGTTCATCTGAAAAGTACCTGCTTTAGCTCTTAAAACAAAAAGCACTGCACTTCCCTCTGAAACGTTTTGTGGTAGAAGTATTTCGTTTTTTTTAAAATAAATAATAGGTAACTCAAAATAGTATTTAATGCAAGTCACTTCCTCAAATGGGAGAAAGACAATATATTCAGCACAGGCTGTCCCACTTCAACTAAAGTGCAATGTTCTCTTTTCAGAATTGGTGTATGAAGAGAAGATCTCAGTCCATCTACTTGCAACTGCTAACTGACAAACATGCACCAGAGCACTACAGGTACTGTGAAACACACCTGGATGCTGGGGTGGTGGAGGGGTTGATACAGCAGGCAGTGTCGCACAGCGGCAGGGCCACTGACATACCAGAGGGAGAGATGGGGAATGTTGGTGTGGGTAATGTGGGTACGATGCAGTGCAGCTCAACTTGCCAGTTTGAACGACCTCAGAATAGGCACGAGGCTGGTTACATTACCTTTCTTAAGCTTTTCTTCATTTTTTTTTAATTCTCTGCATCACTACTAGAGCTTCCTGTGTTTCCTCCTTCTGTAGAGTGATCGGCAGCGTCTCTCAGTTTGATGAGTTTGCCCGTGTTTTCCACTGTCCGAAGAGTTCCCCGATGAATCCCACACACAAATGCTCCGTTTGGTGACCTCTCCATCTGGCATGGGATGACCTTCATGTTTAAAACTCCAATCCGAACACCCACTCCCCTACTACATCACCAGATCCAAAAGGATGGTACAGCGTTCAGCCCTTTCATAACTATGAAAGACACAGGAAGGAAATGTATATTTTCAACATTATCATCATATATGTTGAGTTCTTATATTGATTGTCCATTAATAACTGTACTAATCGAACAAAGCATGGGTCACGTGACCATTTATTGTGTATGTGCGTGTGTGTGTGAGTGTGCGTGTGAGTGTGTGTGTGTATTATATGATTATGTATGTATACACTGTATCATTTGATTACATATATTTTTCTATGTTTACATTTATTTTCAAATCATCTATTTTTGTATTTAGCTCACACACAAAGATCCCCCAGTTATTCGATTTTTAATCAAGCAACACGTTTTCTCACTTGTTTCTCTCCTTTGTAGCATCAACTAGAAAAATGAATGCTCTGTGAAGATTAAAAATTCACAACTCGTGTGATTTCAGTCCAGAATGTAAACTGACCGATTTACAAGAAAGCTGAGATGAGTAGCATCCTCGTGCCTGTCAGATCATCAGTGTTCTCTCTGTTTGGTATTGGATTTGTGTCATACTGCTGCACTCTTGTGGCTGCAGAGAGCAATGGTCAGTGTTCAATCGTCATGACTGTATCGTCTGGCATGCATTGGTCTCTTGTTATTGTGAGCGTTTGTACCGTTTTTTAAATTTGTTGATTTTTTTTTTCTTTTTAAAAAAAAACACACAAAAAGAAGAAAGTAGACTCGTGTTTTTCTCAGGATGTGTAGCAAAGTGAAACGCCAAATGGATCTCTCCATTCAGCCTACATCTCAAAGAAGCCAGTATATCAATCAGTCAAACATCAGACAAAAGTAAAAAAAGATTGAGTTCCCTCACCAGAATTGAAAGCACATGGAGCAACATGAGCTCTTTCTTTTCTCCTGGAGAACTTCTGCTATTGGACACTTCACATTTCCCATGTTTCCTCATGAACTCTGAGCAATTTCACACAACCTGGGACTCATCATACATTCACAGTAACTGAATGTATGATGAGTACGTATAACGCAAGCCAACATTCTGTACATTAAAGTGCAGCAATGATAGATGGAGAATCGTGCGTTTGTACAGTGTTACTTTAAAAAAAACAAAACTTTTGTATAAGGAATCTGTTGGTACAAAAAATTGAGACTTTTTGTACAGTAGAGGATTAAGATGTTATGGGTGTACAGTTTGTTTTGAAGAGAGTGCATGTTTCCATACTGATCGACATTCTAACTCTGATCTATAAACATGGAGGACATTGCGCGCACACTTCCGACTCTACAGCTGCTAGTTCACACGTGGCTGCTGTCTCTTCCTCTCTGTTGGTTGCTGTTTAATGTCTGAATAAACACAAAGGATCAGTGTGAGGCTGTCTGTGTGGGTCTGTGTGTGTGAGAGAGAAATATTACTCTGTGTGTCAGGCTTTAGCACTGTGAGTGTGTTACCTTGCGGGCTTGTGTCCTCCTAAGATGAGAGCCAGCTCGCTTGGCCTCCCAGCACTGGCTAGTAGAAGTCCACCTCTGCCACTCTGCCTGCTGTTTGATTAGAACCTGCACAGCCCGGCTGGATTTATGGAAGCATGTGCACAGCAGAGGATAAACAAGCTGAGCAAACCACAAGGCTGTTTCAAGTGAGGAGATTATCAGAGAAACCTGTGTTTCAATCAGTCTGGCACACCCAAATACCCAGTGCTCTTTCCAGAGTTTCTCCTTTAAGATTTCTCTTTACTGCTGCACTGTAAACAAGAAACTGTGTGCAGCAGGGGCTCCACTTTTTGTGCATTTAAGACGTGTGCCCATAAAAAGGACCGGTTAAAGGTTTTTCACTCAATATGAGCAATAAGACTTTTGTTAAGAGAATTTCTCTTGCTTCCAACCACTGAGGTGAAAACACCACCTATCACCCATACTGTCCAGTTTTTGTTCAAATCTTTGCAATTTATCCTACTTAGATGTCATTCTCAATTAAATCTATTTTGTTTGTGTGACATCTCCAAATCTAACGATCCAGTGTATGAATGCATATATACAAGGCAGTGCTGGCTTCACCTGTGCAAAGCCAAACCACACTAACTTTAAATCTGCCCACTGTCCTCTCCGGACCACTTGTTCACTCTGTAGTAGCTCTGACCACATCTGTGCTCTGTGATTTCCCCACAGATCAAACAGCAAATCCCAAAATTTGTGTGGCAAACTGATCCAACCTTCACTCTGAAGATCATCACTGGTGATAGACACATACAGCAGTTCTCAGTGGAAGAGCACATATGGTGGCACATGGGGTTAAATGCACTCAATATTCTTTTCTGCACCTTGAATTTGTACCCCAAGCTGATTGTGAGCAGGGAGTACGAGTTTAAAATCTCGAGGCTTCTGAGTGAGAACATTTGCTGCAAATGATCAGCACCGTGGTGTGTGCTATTGAGCGAAATGAAAAAAACCAAGAGCCAAACCAACAAAATCTTTGCTCGGCACCTGCCCTACTTGCCAGTTTCCGCTCCCTGGGAGTTTTTTCCTCTTCTCCCAAATGAAATTCAGACACAGCGGAGAACAGGAGTGCTGGAAGCAGCGCAGCACTCCTGACTTGATCTGCCACACCGCATCCAGATGCTGCAGTCGAGCTCCTTGTTGACAGTCTGGCTCTGGGGCACAAATTTATGATGCACAACCTCATTGTTGAATTTGTTGGTTTTTTAACTGTAGAGTGTCCTTATGCTGATACTTGTGAACGGGTGCTCCACCTGTGGGCTTGGAACTGTGGACACATCCACTGACAACTGCTGTTCGGTCTTTGAGTTCACCAGGCGATGATCCTCAGCATAAAAATTGAGTCATTTTAATGCAGAAGTCGAGGTTTCCTCTGTGTACAAGTTTGAGGTCAGTGGTGAGATCATAGAGAGGGAGCCGTTCACATGTTGCAGGAACACTGGCAGCGGAGCAGCACTTCCTAATGACTTAAAGAGGACACAAGCTTAAATCAGATACTGTTGTTGATTTCGGTGGGCAGAGAAGCAGAACTTTTTGGCTGGACTTTGTATAAGAGGATAAAACAAAAGGATGTCTCAATGTTTAGACTCAAAACCATTTAGATATTTCTAGATGCATGGATGGGAAGGACATTTTTCATTTGAAGGGACATTTTTGTCCATTTTAAACAAATCAAGAGACTGTGTTTTTCATGTTGATTATGACTCTGAAGATTTAAAGAGAACATCACCAAAGACTGAAAATATCCCCCACACATACATCAAATGGCCCAAACCTTTAGCCAGCAGTGCTTTAAGAGATCAGTGTGGTTCTCTGAAAGACTTTGGGGATTTAATAATAAAAAAGAAGATAAAGACACACTTAGAGGCTTATTCCCACACATCAAATCAGGAGTTCCACGTGACTATTTTGCAAAGCACAAGTTGCAGAAGGTTTTGCTGACAAGCCTCAAGGTTTCAGTGGCTTCAAAGAGCAGCATCATTTATTTAAAGGAATAGCTGAAGCTTCACCTTGAACCAAAAGGCAGTTGAGACAACAAACCTTTTAATGTCAATAAAAAGAAAATGAAAAAACAGGCTCAGCTGTACACATTTCACATGGAGTTTGCTGTGACCCTCCTCCTCCCCATGCAGCTTCCCAATCCCAAATCCTCCTATAAAGATCTCAGTCCAGAAGTGATACTACTGGATACTAATATCTAGTGTGGCTAGAACAAACATCAGTGCTGCAATCTCAATTTAAAAGAAACACCATCAAAAGCTGTTTTGTTCTACTCTATCATAACTCGAGATTTTAACTGTTAATATTCAGTCCAGTGTCTCCTTCAGAGTTTCAATTAGACCAGGTTGGAGACATTTGTTTTATTAGAAAACAAATTATATCATTTTAGATTATATAATTCATTGTATTTCATAAGTTGCTTAAAGGCAGCTTGAAAAAAGGGGAGATACTAACTAAAAATGGCCCAAGCCTGATTCTTTATTCTGTTCAATTCTGTTTTATTTATATGAAGCAACAGTCGCCTCAAGGTGCTTTATATCGTAAGGCAACGATCCTTTAATAATATAGATAAACCCCAACTATCAGATAACTCCCTGTGAGCAAGCATTTGGCAAAAGTAGGAAGGGAAAACTATCTTTTAACAAGAAGAGGACTCTGGGAGGGTCCAGCCCTCTGTTGCAAAAACTTGTGAGAGGAGGAAGTCAGGAAAAAGACACACTGTAAAGAGCAGCAGAGATTATTAATAACTAATTATTAAATGCAGAGTGGTGTATAAGCACATAGTGGGTAAAAAAAAAAAGTGAGTGAAGAAGAAGCACTCAGTGCATCATGGGAAGCCCCCGGCAGTCTAGTTCTATTTCCCTTTAACTAAGGGAGGATTCAGAGTCACCTGATCCAGCCCTAACTACAAGCTTGATCTAAAAGAAAAGTGTAATCTTAAAAGTAAAAAAAGAGTTTTTGTGTCACAAATCAAAACTGGGAGCTGGTTCCACAGAAGCAGGGCCTGAAAGCTGAAGGCTCTGTCAACTAGCAGTCTGAGAGCAAAGCGCTCTATAGAGCTGATATGATATTATGAGGCCTTTAAGATAAGATGAGGCCTGATTATTCCAGACCTTGCATGCAAGGAGAAGGATTTTAAATTTGTTTTTGTTTGTAACAGAAGAGAATGAAGAGAAGCCGGTATAGGAGACATCTGCTCCCTCTTTCTAGTCCCTGTCACTGTAGTGAATCAACAGAAGGCTTTCCAGTGACTTTGTGGGACATCTTGATAATAACAAATGACAGTAATCCTGCCATGAAGTAATAAATGCATAGGTTAGGTGTATCACCTCAGCTTCCTGTAAATTGCTGCTATTGTTGCTGGCTCCTCTGCCCTCTGATACGAGCCCTCTGTCGAGTAACCTGCTGTTTGAGTCTGTGCAGCTCATGGTGTCTCTGGGACAGAACGCCTGACTTTTCTGATAATAAACTGTTATTTTTAGCTAGAAAAGGGAAACAAGGTTTAAAAGAAGAAGAAAAGTCTGCGGTATAAGAAGAAGGCTCTGTGTTTACTTCTGTTACTTGATTGTTTACTTCTACTGCATTGATGACCCATTAGCTACTTTATTTTGAGTGAAGCAGCACTGCAGTCAACAAAACAAAAACGTGATGAGAATTCTGTCAGCCTACACAGTTCAAAGCAAAGCGCAGAGTCAGAGGTGAACGTTTTTAATAAGGATTATGAGCACCCTCATATATTTTCATATCCACCTGAATTTATCAGCAGTTTTTCTGTTCTTTTGGTTTTGTTTTGCTTTTTTTTTTGTTTTGGTTTTTTTTTGGAAGACTGAGATGGTGTTTAATCAGAGGTATGAACGGAGTGCTCATCAGGAGTACCTTGGATCACTTTGGGTCCACACATCAGTCTGATTCACCTGCACACACACTTATAACAGTTCTAGAAGTCATATAGTAAAATAGTCAATTATAGAAAAAGGGAGGAGAGAGGAGAATAAAATATGCAAATGTTCTGCTTGTTTCATGCTGTTCTAGCACATGTTCATGAAGCATAAGTAACAGAGAATGTTTATGTGTGAAGCGGTTTCACATGAGATTTCTCTAGATGTTTGAGTATAAACACCCTGCAGCTATTGTTGTGGGTGTCTGGCCTCTTACATCTGTATGTGCTGCATATGAATGATGTATTGCTGGTGCACTCATAGAAGAAGTACACAACTGAGTGTACAGATAGGCTAGCTAGTGAGTCCCAAACTGTTGGATTTTTAATCTAGATAACTTTGAGGTGGCATAGTAGTTGCTGTCCCTGTGTTTTACTATTTAAATCTACTATTGATCTTCTGTTAATAATAGGCATAATATCACTTTTTTCTGTAGTTTTACATACAGTTATGGTTACAGACTGCCTACGCAGTTGTCTTTAAAGTATAAATCATTTGATAAAAAACAAACAAACCCATAGTTATGGCAGTATTATCAGTGAACATGATTCTTCTGGCCATGACAAATTCAGCAGTCATTTGTTTTGTGAGAGTGGTTTAGGACAGAGTCCAAATTCCCTCCCTGTATTACTGCTTCAGCCCATCCCTCCTCAGAGACTTCATACGCTGTGATCAGTAGCAGTGGAGTACTTTGTACCTGCATATAAATTATAACTGAAAGCACAGTGATTATTTTTTGCCAAACAAAATGAAAGGTTTACACTTTACCTCTTTTAAATGCAGCTTCTTCATTACAATTCAAAGTCTCCCTTACAGTGTTGCAGCGCTTAGCTCTGCAGACAGATGATGAATCTTTGTCCAAGCTTTACATAACTCACTGTCTTTGCACCATGTAATGACAGCACACCAGAGTCACCTGGGCTCACATCAGGCTCAGTGTGATGGGAGCAGGTGACTCTGGTCCTGAGACTGCTCCAGTTTCCTGTTGCTGATCAACACAGCCTGCTCCAGACTGTGGGCCAGACTACAAATGTCCTCAATGACTGTAACCAAGGCCATTTGTAAGCATTCCAGTTGGAGGATTTACATGCACACGGTATATACACAGCTTTCACTAGACAAATATTTTGTAAACTTAACTGAATTTACCCACTAGAGGGACCCATAGCAAAAAGGACTTGCTACCCTCCCTCTCTCCAGCATCCTGATCATTTTCAGTTCCTATAAGATACATGGGAACCTACATGTTATGGGACTGTTTTGTGTGTGTTTGTTGCGTTTTGTTTTGGGGGGTTTTGCCCAAAGCCCAGTACTCCTAACCTACAAAACAACATGCTCCCAACAACTTCATTAATCTGCAGCTTAGTTAGGAGTGTAAGAGGAATGGGTTTTAAGGAACATAAATAATTCACTTTTGATGCTGAGACTCAGCTGCAGCTAGTAGATAGTGGCCAATAACTGGACTGTTTGAAAGGTGTAGACCAAAGATAAAATATAGAAGTGATGCTAAATGGATTCTGTTTTTTTTCTCTGTGCCACACTCGTTTGTTGCATCTGTTTACCTTTCCAAAGAAAAGAAAGGCAAAGGAATGAATGAGTGCAAAGGCGACATTACAGCTCTGGTGCGCAGGAGATCCTGGTGTTTCCTGACGTCCCTCTGAACCTGCACCCTGGAAGTTAATTCTGTTCACCACACTGTGTTTTTCATCTTATGTGCTGGTTGTTCATACTCATGTACCGGCTTAGGCAGTTTTTGCCAAAGTGAGTTGAAGTGTTTCACTCCAGGTAAGGATGAGCATGGTCATCTGGTTTTCAGAGGGAGAAAACGTCCAAATCAACGCCCTGAAACAACTTTCTGGGATTTCATCACCTGGATGATTGAGCCTCCATCAAGATAACACAAAATATTACCTATTAACTTTAACTGAAACTTAAACAAGCACATTCTTATGTAAAAAATGTCTGTGTGTGAAAATGAATAAATAAATGAAACAAGGTTTAAACTGAAGTCAGTATAAGCCACAATACACAGCTCACAAAGTTAAAGGAACACTTTGAAAACACATCAGATCTCAGTGAGAAAAAAATGCTGTCAACTCAAAAATGTGCTTGTATGCATGCCTGTCAACTGATGGTGCTCTGGGGGAATCTTCTCCCACATCTGGACCATTGAGCTCCTGGACAGTCCGAGGTGCAACCTGGCATTATCATATGGATGAGGCATAATGTACCAGAGGTGTTGGACTGCCTGCACATTCTCATCGCATGGTCACAGGTATGGTGGTGCATTAGGAAAAACCCAGGACTCACTGCACTCACTCACTGGGTCCCTGTGTCTTTGTGGGTTCTCTCTAAGTACTCGGGCTTTCTCCCACAGTCCAAAGACATGAAGTTAGTGGGGTTAGGTTAACTGGTAACTGGTAGGTGTGAATGTGAATGGTTGTCTGTCTCTCCGTGTTAGCCTTGAGACAGACTGGTTAGCTGTCCTGCTGTTCCCCCTGTGGTGGTATTCCACCCACCTTCTACTGGATAAGTAGAAGAAATTGGATTAGACATTATCTTTTGGAGTGATTCTTGAAAATAACATGTCAGCCAGTAATATAGGTGTTTTTATTAGAGCTACCACGTAGAAGAAAAATCAACCAAGATATCTGGCATTATTTTATGAATAAAAATATGCTTAAAAAATCTAAAATAAATAAATAAATTTTAAAAAAAGATGCTAATAAAGAATGTAATAACTTTTCCAACTCCTTTTTAATCTTTAGATTTTTTTCCCCATCAGTCATCTGTTTTCATTTTTTTTAAAAAACACTTAAACTTTATAAAGCTGACATTTTGGAATATTCACCTGCAACAAAGGCGGATAAACCAGAAATAATCAAAGCTTCACAGTTAAACACAATCTCTACGTATTTTTATCAGTACTAACTTTTACAAGTTGATATTAGTACTTCATAATATCCACTTATGCCTTCTGAGTCTTTAAGACTGCAGTTAATTTATGTTCAAGACCTATGCACAGGTGGTCTGCCTGCAGGTTAAAGCCCTTTAAACACAGCACAGTCTGCAGCCTTAATTATAAAACTAAGGCAGAAAACCAAAAGGGACGATCACAAAATGTGTTTGTTATTGTGAAGTTTTTCAGTTTCTCCCAGAAGTACACAACAATAATCTGATGTGACATAATTACCCGAATGAACACAATATGACTCTAGATAAGCAGCAAAAAATTGATTTCTGCATTAACCCAGTGATTCCCAAAGCTGCTGAGCTGTAAGACACGGTCAGGTGGAGTGCACAATTTTGATACTATCATACATTGTTACTGCAATATACAGCTAAAAGAAAGTGTATGGAATGAATTCTTCTATTATTTCCTTCCCATGCACTCTTCCTCGTGCAAATGCAAATTCTAAAAGAAATAAATCCTAAAGAAATGCTTCAGTCAAACAGAAATTCATCTCTTTGAGCATTTGTTGAATGATGGAAACTATGAGTGTGTGACACATACCAGGGCCGATCCAATTGTCAGTCAATGAGGAGGTTAATAAGGATTAAAAGAGACATGTTTCTTGTTTGGAGCAAATCACAGCTGAACAGCAACAAAGAAAAGATTACATTTTACTGATTTATATGAACAGCCAGGTTTCATTTCATTCATCTTCTTTTCCAGCTGTGCTCAGCTCAGCCTGCAGTTTTTCAGCACTTCTCTCCAGAAGCTGCTTCCCTACTGACCGCCCTCCCCTGTGTGATGGAGGAGCTCTGCAGGAGGCGACCACAGTCCCCTTTGAGCCTCCACCTGACGAAAAAAATCCAGAATGGCTCATTGGTGTTGAGTGTCAGTGTCATTCAAGTGTGCGGATAAAGAGTGCAGAGCACAGGCTGAGGACTCACAGCTTTTCCTGCAACTAAAACTTGTCTGTTAGCGTCACCTGCAGCTCACTGTGAAAGTTGCGCTTTTGCGCTTGCTTGTCTGCACACTCTCAGCCTCAAACACACGGAGAGATGGAAATCATGTGTTTGTGTCTGTGTGCGTGCAGTTCCTGTACATTCTCTTCTGTCAGTCAGCAAAGGACATAAATTACCGGGATCAATGAGTTTGCATCTAACACAGGAGGATCAGACTGTTAAATTGTTAGTGTTGGTGCTCCCACACTGATAGTTCAATTTTTTTTCACTCAATCCATCTCTGATCACTAAAAATGTTCAACTAATTTCCCCCATTCAAATCTTTTATTTGGGCAAGATACCACACATGCTTACGGATTTTCCTGCTAACTAAATGAAAAAGTTGCTACTAAAAAACGCTATCAAAAAAAGGTTCTCTGATGGTAAAATGGACTTTCATTTGATCAGTGCTGGAAAATATGAATAAAATTGAATTGAATTGAATTGAAAGGATGGATGAGTTTATTAAATTGTTTAAATCAGGCTCCTGGTAAAAAACTAATTGCAGAATAAGTACATCATATCTTGGCTGCACACACTTCCTTGAACTTTGTGTGATTTGTTTTGCTTTCTATCTCATCAGCTTTTTTTCCCCTCCTTTTTGTCTGCTTTGGTGTGAAGTGCTTGGATTTGTATGGTCTAATTAGAACTAGTGGAGTGTTGTATGTCTTTTACTGATATGCTTTTTTCTTTAATAACAGGGATAAAAGGAATGGGCTTGGTGTAAATAACTGGTTTTAGTCATAAATCCATCCATGAAGCCAAGCATAGAAAAACTTGATGCAACTTTAAGTTTATTTGAATTTTGAATGTATAAAGTTTTATACAATTATTCCATGAAACATAGATGAAGCCTTGACTCTAACTGTCACTGTGATGGTCATGGCCTGCACTCAGCACCAGCTCCTTTCTGCCCTCTTTCAGCAATTTCAGGTGGACCTATTGTGCTCTCTCTCTAATCTCTAATGTTCTGTCAAATATATGGTGTTACAATAGTGGATCGTCAGATTAATTATGACGAAATTCCTGTGATCCATTACTCCAGGCTTCAGACCAATCTAAATAGTCAGTAACCACGTTTTCTTTCCTACTTTCGACTCCGTGTAATGACGGAAATTACGAATGTCCTTAATATGGTCATAAAGCTGAAGCTGATATACATAGATAGATAGATAGATAGATAGATAGTGTGGGATTATGATATTATTTTATGCCATGTTAGACCCCTAATTAAAGATTGTGAATTATTATGTAGTTTTCAGTTTGCATCATGCTCCTGAACTAGAAGAAGGTGATAATTATTACATTTGGTAAACTGATTTGCATTACATTAGACTGTTGATTTATTGTGAATGAATGATATTGTTTTATGATGCATTATACTGCTGAGTTATAAGAAATACTGTTCACAGAAAGTCATCGTCTCATTTGTCTGATTAGAAGAGAACAGAGCATACTGCCCCATTTCATCAGGAGCAGATAAACAGGGAGCCAAGGTCGTAGCTTAGGCGCTGTGTGAGAGAGAATGTTTAGGCTCTGATGATTAGGTGGGGGCCACTAGAGGCTATAAGAGTTTGATCAAGGCTCCACCATTTTGAGATCTGATGCTGTCTGTGTATGGTGTCCATCTCCCACGCGTGTGTTCATTAAATCATCGTTTGACTTGACCCGGCCGGACCAGTGTTGTTATTTTGGTTTTCCTCTTGTATCCATTCCCAATATTTGAATCCGTAACAGTTTTGGGGGCTCGTCCTGTGGTATTGGGATGGAAGTTTTGGAGGCTTGGACGGTCCGAGGTGGTCAGACGGGCAGACATTATCCGGCAATCGAACTGAGTGGACAGGCGCCTTTATAAAAGAGGTAGGCACAGGCCTGTTGATTTTATCCGAAGTGTGCTGAATTGGACGATAAAATTAAATGTCTATTCAGTAAAAGTTGCCGGTGAGTGTCTGTTTTGATTTTGATGAAAAATCTCATGAGTTTTGAAACTTGAAATAAGCTTAAAGGTAAAAATACTGAGTTAGAGTCTCAGGTAAAGGTAAAAACACTGAGTTAGAGTCTCAGGTAAAGGTAAAAACACTGAGTTAGAGTCTCAGGTAAAGGTAAAAACACTGAGTTAGAGTCTCAGGTAAAGGAAAATAATACTGAGTTAGAGTCTCAGGTAGTTGGATAGGGAATTGGTTATTTTGTGAGTTAGAGTCTCCATTGGTCTAAGGATTGCATCTGTGTTGGTCATGTTGCGAGTTAGAGTCTCCATTGTCAATAACGTTGCATCTGCCTCAGTCATACTCTTGTTTTTTGGGTGTTGTCTGTTGTTTAAAAGTATTATAAATTTTGTTAGAACGGTGGTTAGAGTCCACTAAGAGGCGCATAGCCCGGAGGTTATGCTCCCTCCTGGCCGCGGACGCGCGACCTTGACCTGTCGGCGAACAGGGTTAGTTCAGTTGGCTTGACTGTGGGGTACAGGGCATCCTGGAACAAGCTAGGAGTTAGAGTCTCCTTATCTGCGCTTTTTTGGGCACTGTAAATTGACTTAGGGACTTTAGAGATCAGGCCAGATACAGTTAGAGTCTGATACTGGTTAATTGATTACAAAAAAGTTGGACTTTCTTCGGTTGGACCCGTTATCTTAAATTTGTCAAAATTGTGTAGGCGCTAAAACTTTCAGGCCTGAGAGTGATTGTAAATATAAGACGTCTTTGTAATATAATAGAGAGTTGAGTGTGAAACGAGGCTGTGTGTGACGACAGCGCGCTGCAGCGCTGCAAGCTATTTTTAGATAGTGTGTGAACATGCAAATGAGGTGGCTGCTGTGAAGCCCACAGAGGACTTCCTGTTTAGCGTGTTATTGAGTTTTATAAGTATAATTTGCAAATAATGATACATGCCTGTAATTAAAACGCTGATTTTGCTGATTATAATATTACAAATAAAGTTTTGAATGACTACGGTGAATGTTTGATGTTTGGCTGAGTTTTGATATGGGAGAGACGGCTTCGCAGCTGTTGGGGGTAAGTGACCGGAAACTTGCATGCCCATAAAAGGCAACGGCCTGACTGTGTGAACTATGCACCAAGAGAGAGAGTAAAATCTAGGCAGATGAACCAAATGGATGTTGTAAGAAAAATAGTAAATGAATGTTTTAGTCTCTTAATACAGGTGGATTTCTCTCAACCAGGAGACCTGAGTACAGCAGCAAAAGGATAGATTAATAAAATTGGGACGACACACATGCCAAGCTCTGGCTCAAAATTTTACAGTTTGACCTCTCACTTTGTCCCCACCCGAAAAAGAAGCTTAAAGGACATCTTCTCCTCCAGTTATCGGTTACCATCACTGGAAATTTTCAGGCAAGTTTTTCACTGAATTGTTTTTGGCACCATGTGTCCCTGAATCTCACAAGCAAGCTCTAATTCCTGGCTGAAGACATGGAATGCTGTTATTTAAGGTGGGAAATCAAAATTTGGGAAACAAAATTAAAAACATACACAATTAGAGAAATGCCTTGTTTGAGAAAAAAGTTAAAATAACCCACCCACAAACGCACATACACGCAATGAAGAAACAGCTTACATTCATGAACACGTGAAAATTTTCAAGCAAGGTTAAAGCAGCGAAACTTAACATACACCTGATGTTAAAAGATAAAGTTTATCCACTACTAACAATTAAACTCTCTGGGTTGCAGGACAACAACTTGACTTCAAAAAGACAGACACTGGTAAATCACAAACCAGTGATGAAACAACAAATTTAGTGGTTAAAAGAGTCGAATTGTGACATGTTTTCCTGTGATTGATTAATACAAGAGATTACTGAATGAAATAAAATTCCTTTTTTGAATTATTAAACATGATCTTAAGAATTTTAACGTGTACCTGTGTTGTCCTGTCAACTTGGTGGGTTATGAGTTGATTATATAGTGAGAAAAAACAAAAAAAGGGGGGGAGAAGGCTGACACAGAGCCTGGCCCCTCTCTGAATAACACAGCCAAAACAACATTATTTTCAAACAACATCATTTTCCTGTTCGTCTGTTTTTGTTTTGTTTTTGTTTTTTCTCTTTATGCTTAATTACAGGCTGCTTTGTCGGCCCGGAAAGCCGAGGCTGACCTGGACTCCTGCTCTCCCCTCTACCATCTTGGCTCTCCCTTCTACCATCTTTGATGTGACCCTGACCAAATGCTACAGCAGCTGGACTCACAACAACAGCCTGAGAATGTCAACAGTGCTGCAGGAAAGAGATCTCATGCAGCGGAGACGGAGAACGTTAAATCCAAGGCCCGTTTCACGACACGGGGGAGATTTCCAGACAGCTTCAGCTGACAGAGCTGTGACGAGACGCCTATTAAGCCCGGATGAAAAGTGAGGCCGAGCAAAAAATGCTGACCTTAACAACTCTGCATTAAAACTGTGCAGGACAGTGATGGACCAACATGGAGGATCGGGCAGCAAAAAGGGCGTGCCAGAGACACGAGGAGTAACTGAGGTCAGAAGGCACCTCAGATTGGACAAAAGCAGCAGAAGAACATAAGCTGAAGGCACAGGTGTCGGGGCTCGGTCAGGAGCTGACCTGTGAGAAGAGCCGAACAGCAGAGCTGCAGAAGGCCGTGGAGCAAAGCAAGGAAAACATCAATAAACTTCAATCTGACGTGTACGGAAAAGACTGAGGTTTCTGCCCTCAGTGAGAGCTCAAGACATCAGAGCAGAAACTGAGCATGCCTCAGGAGGAGCTGGCTGCTAATCAAACCCATCAGTCAGGCTTAGAGTCCCAGATACAGGACTTTAAATCAGGCCGGAGCTTGCTGGAGCAGGAGGTTGCCAAACCTGACGAGAAGCTCCAACAGCAGGAGCAAACCCTGAAAGACCTACAGAAGCAAAAAGGGTCAAGTTAAGGAGAAGCTGGACAAGGAGAAGATGCAGGACACTGGAGAAAAGGACTGCCTCAATTGGGGCCAGAACCAGTATGGAGAGAACTTTGGGCAGCAGCACCAATGGACCCAAACGGACTGAAAAGGAGGAGAGCAGGACCCCAGAGCACGCTTCAGGCCATGGTTTACCCAGAACACCAGAACAGGAAAGTGATGAACACAAACACACACACAAACACACACATTTACATACACTGACTTAGAAGCAAGAGAAACACACATATGAACACATATGCACTCGTTGATTGACTGAGAAATGATACACACACACGCACACAAATCAAAATGCTGATTCAATCCATTGAGAAGTGATCCACACACACACTCACATACACACATACATGTTTGTGCAATGAAGAGTGATACACACACGCTGCTGCAATGAAGAATGCTTTACTAACAAATGCTATGCTGATACGCAAAATGCTGCACACAAACGTCCAAATACAGAATTTGTTACAACAACAAGAAGCCATTGATTGTTAATTGGTTAAATGCATTTCATGTCACCCAGAGGGCATTTGTGCAGATTTAGGGGACAGGGTCTAGAGCAGTTTGGTTATGAAAACAATGTCTGTGAGTGATGTCTGTTTATGGCTCAAGGCCTCAACTGAATTGTTTACCGTGCTTCACACAGCCTGATAAGGAGCAGTGGTACAGAGTGAAAATGATGAATTAACGGTGTGAGCCTTATTTCGGAGCACCACATTTTTGTGATTGAGATTTAATTGAAGGAGGAACACACTGAAAAAAAATAAATAAATCTAAAAAAAAAAAAAAGAAAAAAAAGGGGGCCAGCCCTTGGATTCACGTAAGCATCCCACGTGTATTTAACACAATTGCCTCAGGCTTTAAAGATCTGTACAAAATTCAACAGGAAATCATAGCTTCCCTGTATTTCCTACATTGTTGGCATGCTGGTGAGTGCTGTTGCTCCACAGTAAGAAGGTCCTGGGTGCAAGTCCACAGTCTGGTTAGTTTGCAGTGGTTTCTCTCTGGGTATTCTGGTTTCCTGCCACAGTGAAAAGTCATGAAGCTATTAGAGTTAGGTTAATTGATGATTCTAAATTATCCGTGAATGTAAGTGTAAATGATTGTTTGTTTCTAGGTGATAGACTGGTGACCGGTTCGGGGTGCACCCTGCCTCGTAACCTATCACTTTAGAGTTATTTCCCAGCCCTCGTGCAATTAGGATAAAGATAGGAGGATGGTAGTTGTTGTAGACCCATTCAATTTTTATGGTAACCAGAATTTAGACTTTGTTGAACCGTAGGCAATATGAAGACAACATGTAGTATTTAAGGGACCAAGTAGAATTTGATTAAAAGTTATTGAATAGTGTTGAAAAAATGACAGAATTGTGAAGGATTAAAATATTCCAGGAGCTTAACTTACTCCATCTGAACATGTCTTAATCGTGTAATATGAACTCAAAATGCACAGGTTTACTGAATATGAAAAGGTTGTGTTGATTTAACTCAGTTGTTTAAGTTTCTACCAAAGCAAAACATTTGTGGGCAACTAGTGTCCACTATTGACTGAAATAAGTCCAACATGTTTTTGTCAGTGCAAAAAGAAGTTACGGTACCTGTAGGCTTACACAATATTGTCCCGGGACGGAGAAAAACTTTCTGGTGAAGTTTTGGTTGATTTTGGGTTTTGCTTAACACTAGGTTGATTTTATCAGTGAGGTTTGGATTGTTTTCTTTCTCTAAGAGAGAGAAAGATGGTTTTATGCTTGGACATGTTTCCAACGGGCCCCAGTATTTGTTATTATATGAGTATTTTATTGGTTACGTTTGTCTTTGCTTTTGTTACAGTGCACTGAAATAAGAACATCTGAGAGGAGTGATCCACCGGTGGTGATATTTTGGTATTTTGTGAGTTCCTGATTTAACAAATCAGCTCTTTAATCCAGGCCTGAGAGATTGAACTTTAAAGCGCTATAAAACATGATTACTAGAAACAGTCGCAAAGTATTTTTCTCCATAATTATAATGGGCTCTGGAGAAATTCACTTATATGGGACATTGATCACATGAGAAGTCCTGAGCCTAAAAGGATTGCAGCGAGTCAATCCAGTCCAAAAAACAAGGAACTGTTTTCCTTTAAAATGATGACGTCATCTTGCTGGTGATGGAGCCTCGAATAGGTTGCGTGTGAGACTCCATTATCAGCAATATCTGGTATGAATGTGTGTGAATGTATGCATGTGACTGGACTGTGATGGACTGACGACTAAATGTTTAAACTGACTTGACACTGAGACAAAAACGATACCGACTTTAGGATTAGTACATGTCTACAAACAATTCACCCAGCTTGTAAAAGAAGGGTGGATGTTTTGTCTCGCTTTGTTTTGTTTTTGCAGGAGTAGGAGGACAGAGACTAGGGGGGAGGCTGTAGCTTCACATGAGTGTGAACTGCAGACTTAACCCTTTGGTTGCTAATTTTGAGCTACTGATGTTTCCATCAAGAAAATTGTGTTTTATTAGCTGTGTTTCGATTAATGCAGCACATTATATTGTTGGGAATGTTAAATGCTAAAGTGAAGAGAAGCTTTGATTTCACTCATGACTGAACATGTTATTATTAACCATAGCGGGCCACTGTAAAAAGTCAATCAATTTTGATAGAAAAAGCAAGAAAAAACTCTATTGATACCTACACAGCAAATCCAGCATGTCAAATTGACACTGTCAGATTTGATTTCAACACTTTTAAAGTGTCTATATGGGTCCACACCAGAGAGTGTTAATTTGACTCTTTTTGGAGAGTTGGTACGTTAACTCTGATTTAGTGTTAAACACCAAATCTCTCTGGAGTTGATAATTTGGCACTTGGTGTTAAGAGTTTATATATTAACTCTCAAAGAGTATTTTAGTTTAGCTACGTAAGAGTTATCTTCTAATTAATTCTAAAAAGCGGGAATTTTACTGTTCTGAACTTCTAGAAATTTCTTTTGGAAATAAACATTTACTAAAAAGACGCAATGGTTTTTGAAAAACATTTATTCTGAACTGTGCACCACAATTTCAAAACAGTTTCTGAAAGATGTAACAGTGTACATGTTCTCACTTTCATTGGAATTTCGTTTATCAAAAGGTCTGACATAGGTGAGCTGGTAAATGCAAATAACAGCATTCTCATCACTTATTTCAATAAATACAAAATACAATATGCATGTCCTTCATTCATCACTTTGTGGAACTTCAACGCACTTCTGCTCTCCCCCATATTCCATCTTCACAAACATATCCTATGTGGAGATTGAATAAAAATTAGTTGACACTAATTAATGGCACAAATCAATTGCAGCACAGTAAAAAAAAAAAAAAAAAAAAAAAAAAAAAGGAATCCTTTTTGAGCCATTACTTGTGTAAAGTATTTTCCCAAAAGACAAGGACACAGGCAACAGGTAATACTGAACTAAATGTAAAACCTCAACCTTTTTCATTTTTACCTAAAACCATGTGCACAAAACTCTGGAGGAATCTAAATGCTAACGTAGAACTCAGTCAGGACGTCTGCTACTGCTGTTTGCTCGTTTTTATGGGAGATCGTTTTCAGGCTTCAAGTAGCACCATTATATCAACATTTCACATTCTAGACATTGTTTTAAGTGTATTTGACCAAGAAATTTGACTGAAAATTCACATGGAAGCTTTTTCAAGGCTGTGGTATTTGCCCGCAAACAATACCTTTCAGCTTGCTAAAACAGAATATTATGCTATCAGCGAGCAACATGGCTAATGCCTTTCATACAGCTTTGTCTCAACTCCAAAGAGCCACAGAAGTAAAAGCTAATAACAATAATTGAAACAATCTTTGAAAACATGACTTACCAAGCATGGCAAACAACTCAAATATGTAGAGCAAAATGTTTTGAAACGGCTTCACTTCAGCTTCGATTGGAGCCGTGCTGGGGGCGGAGTCTGTGAATTTACTGTATTGGTGTCATAGCCCCTGTAGGAGTTCAGAGTTAAGAGGTCAAGAGTTAATGTTTCCATTGTAACACCTCCAGATTTGAAATAGAAACACTCATTTTTAACACTCGATTTTAACTACTATCATTTTACACCTCAGAGTTACATTAAAAGAATGTGACTCTACTTAGAGTAAAATTAACTCTAAGACTACTAACACCAAAACATTTAACACTTTTGAATTTGCTGTGTATGAATAACAGGGGAATGATAGACTTGTCACATTCAAGATAGAGATATGTAATGACAAACCTTGGTCCACGTCATTTAGGTTCTCCATTGAAATAGTCAATAATTTAGAAAAGTAAGATAGAACCGACAGGGGCATGTGGTGCTGCACAAGAACAAGAGCAAAATAAAGAAAAATTATTGTGTTTAGCTTTGATAAATTAAAATTAAAATGTACCATTACACTCAGAGGATCAATATGAAATTCAATATATGCTAATTTTGTATGAAGTACATGACTGATAACTGTTCTGTCCTGAGCTTTTGTTTTTACAGCGCCCACTTGACCACACCAACAGTTTCTCGCCACCAAAAACGGGGTACTTGCAAAGAATAGGGAGGAATATCATCAGAAGTGGGAAAGGTAAGCCCGGATGGAGGTGATAATGTAACACACCCAAAGAAAGATTTTAGGTCTGACCAACCGTCTCAGTCGTGGGCAAAACGATGACAGTCAATAAAATTCTAAAAGATAATTTAGTGACTAAAAATATCAAGAGATAAAAGATAAAACAGTCCAGTGTCCCATTTATGAATCAAATAAAAACACACAGTCCCAAGGCCGGAGCCAGCTATGCCACACGGCCAGTTGCACTCCACATGTTGCCTTTAACAGGGGTAGAAGTTGTCCTTGGAGACCCACCACCCTGCAAGCATATAGCCCGTGATCACTCGAACCTGTGCAGCTGTGCTGCCTTTAGGCTGTGGCATATAATAGGCCCTGGCCTGAACAGAGAGACAAAATGACACCTTCAGTATAAAATTCATAGCGCAAAACCCATCCATCCCAAACATATCAGATTATCACATTACATACATGCACAGAGAGACAAAATGACACAGCAGTGTTTGTAGTGTGGGCTATAAGTAGACCAGTGTATCAGTGCAATCAAGTACACCTGCCTCTAATTAGTCCAACCCCATTCCAGCCATTGGCTAACCAAAAATGTGACACACGCACAAAAAACCACTCCCAACCCAGTGCAACTTCACACAATAATATGGAGCTGAATTAACACAGGCACACTAGTCTACCATGTTACAATAACACCATTAATTTCACGTATGGTCAAATTCTTAAAACCTGACCCCAAACATGAAAAATTCTTCAAACATTTAGAGACAGAGTGGAGTTCTAGATAAACATAATGCAACAAATCACATAAGGATGGAGCGTTGGAATCAATAAGATGGTGAAATAACATGCAGGAAAAATGTTGACCATGTTGATTATGTTTATTCCAGTGTGCAGAGATTGGCTAATCTGACCAGGAAATGTTATAAATGGATTGTCGGAACAATCAGCGTTAAAGTCACCTTTGACAGTCCAGACTAAGATGGCGTTGGACATCTTCAGGGCGGAAAAGGGTTGGTGTGACCAAAGTGTGGTTTGGCTTGTTGTATGTATATTTCATAATGATACAGCTCTGGATGGACCAGTTACCAGGGCATGGAAGGAGGACAGACTTATTAAATGAGGAGAAGGAATTTTCTGGGATTGGAGATCCTGTGGGTGAGTGGTTGACTAAAAGCATGCATAAAATAAAAGCTATTTTTTGTTATTGATTGGTAATAGATTGATAATTGGCCACATTCACAGTTGTATTGACTTGTAGTGGATGTAGTCTACTTCATGTTTAAGCACTCTAATTAACAGATTGAAAATAGTGACATTAAAGGAAGAATATGCAGCACCACCCTGTCAAATGCCAGTGCCGGTGGGGCTCAGTGATGAATCAGGTGAGCTTCATGGCTGAATTAAAATATAGAGGCCCCTGCTGTGGTCAGTGAGGGATAAAAAGGGTGTGTTTTACTGTTATTTTAGCATCAGCATTATTGTTACATCAGAATCATATAACAAGCATTGCATTGAACATTTATTGAAGCTATTGACATATTAACATTTGTATTACAGTGATTGTTATAACCCCATGTTAATATTCTATCTACAGGTGTCAAAAGTAGTCAACAAGCTCATGTTGAAGTGAAGTTTATATTAATACAGGTTTTGTTTGTAGACAATTGTGAAGACGCAGGCTCTGGGCGGAGCCAGGTGTTGAACAGATCTAACATGACAATTAAATTGATTTCATTCCCTAACACAGAATAACAAGACTGGAGCAACGACACTGGATAGGAGAAAGTCTGATACTTTCTAAGATATGAGGTCACTAACCTTTTCTTTTAATTTTCTAGCTTAATTGAATGGACACATGTTAGAATTAGAAATGGCTAATTTGTTTTTTATGTCTTTTATTAGAATGAGTGGTTTTAATCATTTTTATACATATCTTGCAAATGTGCTTATAATGAGTTGGCACTCGGTCTTTTGAAGGTCATAAGCTTCGTTCGGCGATAGTCCGGACTGATAAAGTGTAAGAAATGCCTTGAGTGCAGCGGGCTAAATGCAAACACGCTTACACACACATACACTAAATTAGGATAAGTCCTTGGGACATTCTGAATATTCTAAACAAATTCTGAATCACCAAAAGATCAGTAGACAGCAACATTAGATTGTTAGAGCCAGGAAGAGAGGTGTTTTGGTTTTCTGTCTCTTACAGAGAAAGGAACAGACACCAGACGAGGTCACAGATATACGAGGATCCTTGGCAGCAGAGACAGACACGGTGACTGCTGAAACATCAACGGGGTTCAAGTGTCATGGCATTTTGGGCTCCAGTTAGTCACCTAAAAAGGATGGATCAAATAAACACAGCGATAACCACGAAGGAGTGACGGAAATCCAGGAACACCACACCAACGACGTTCGAGAGGCTGTTGGTCATAAGGAGAACACCTTTCTGTTCCTTTTCCTGGGGAACACAGCTGTGATCCCAGAATACACAGATCATTGTTTGAAATCGGGGCAGAATAATCCCCTGATCTGTGCAACGACTGAAGGGTTGTCTAACCCCTGAGGTTGAAGGAAACAAGAGCAGAGAATCACCGACTGGAAGACACTGGTGCCTACAGCAATAAAATAAAGGTTAAAAGCTCCTCGGACAGAGGTTCTAGTCCGAGTACGTTTGGAGGGTATAAGGTAGCACCGAAATAAAGCTGTGGGAGAACTGGGGAGTGATGGGAGTGTCATCTGTACCTACTATTGTTGTTGTAATAAAAGTTTTTCTTGCATCTGAACTGTGTAAACACAGAGGTCATCTCACATATGGTTCACCCAACAGGGGGACAAAAGGCCTCAGGAGTAAGGAGAAATGAACCCGGCAACACTGGATTGCAGGGTGTAAGTGAGCTCTTTATGTCTAAAGAGCTCATCAGGGGGAATTGTGGGATTATGATATTATTTTATGCCATGTTAGACCCCTAATTAAAGATTGTGAATTATTATGTAGTTTTCAGTTTGCATCATGCTCCTGAACTAGAAGAAGGTGATAATTATTACATTTGGTAAACTGATTTGCATTACATTAGACTGTTGATTTATTGTGAATGAATGATATTGTTTTATGATGCATTATACTGCTGAGTTATAAGAAATACTGTTCACAGAAAGTCATCGTCTCATTTGTCTGATTAGAAGAGAACAGAGCATACTGCCCCATTTCAGCAGGAGCAGATAAACAGGGAGCCAAGGTCGTAGCTTAGGCGCTGTGTGAGAGAGAATGTTTAGGCTCTGATGATTAGGTGGGGGCCACTAGAGGCTATAAGAGTTTGATCAAGGCTCCACCATTTTGAGATCTGATGCTGTCTGTTGTATGGTGTCCATCTCCCACGCGTGTGTTCATTAAATCATCGTTTGACTTGACCCGGCCGGACCAGTGTTGTTATTTTGGTTTTCCTCTTGTATCCATTCCCAATATTTGAATCCGTAACAATAGATAGATAGATGTGAATACATGAAGGCAAGCTTAAAAGAATATTTTCATTCTGCCGCTTTTACTAAAACTCGTACTAAAAACTGCTAACTTTGTATATATATTTTTTCTAACTTTTGGAAAGAGCACCATTTCTCAAGCAGCACTGATGCTAATTACAAACGTTCAATCAAATGGCCCCATCACCAGTAAAAACACAAACATGAACAGCTTGTCCTGTCATTGTAGTATTGTAGTATTATTGTCCCCAGTGCCCCAACCGTCCCACCCATCCCCTGCACCTCTGTTTGAGCTCGGTCTCTTGTTAAGCCTCCTGGAGCTGGTTCCGGAGCCTAATCACCTCCTCACTGGAGGCCCGCTGCTCTTCTTCTCTCTCTTACATCAGTGCTGCCAGCTGCCACAGCAGAGGAGCTGCACAGGGAAAAACTGAGAGAAGAAAAAAATAAAAACATCTGGTTCAAACAAGAGCCAAATTCAAGTTCTTGTTTCTTTTAGAAAACAGCCATTGTTGTAACAAATCAATAAATTCCACCTTGTCTCATTTAACAGGATTACCTCTATTACCTGAGTGAGAATGACGCTGTTTTCTCTCAGTGTCCAAGTGGAAAATGGTGAGATTTAGGATGTGCAGCAGACTCCGAGTGTCACACACCACACTCACTAAAGAGAGCGATTTTTTCCGCAACATGGTCTCCTCTCAGAAAGCCCAGCACTTCCTCTGGGGGCACTTACAGGTGCTGAGTGGGATTGATCCTCTTTGGGAATCCCTGGGTTTGGTCCCTAGATATGATCAGTTAGGATGTGTTTGTAACAAGAGCTGCAGACTCTTCCTCAGCAAACAACAGGTGCTGCTACAGAAGGACCAGAATCTATGCCTGTGGGCCCAACATCAAGGGACACTGCAAAATAGGAATTTGCTTACTTTAGAACTATGTATCACATTTTAATAAAGAGTAAACATCAGATATCATTATGCATTCATATATATAGAGAGGGGGGGGAGAGAGACAGAGAGAATTTTTCAGTACATGTTTTTAAGGTGGTAAATGTTAAAATACTCATAAAATGTGAATAAAAACACGTCCCTAAATAAGTAAGGAGCAATTTCGAAACAAAGCGTTGAAATTCAATACGTTTCCAGTTCAGTCCTGCATTAAACTGAAGAACTGAAACTGCCACTGAAGACGTATTTAGAACTCGCGCTCGCCCCTCTGTGGCAGGTGTCCGCAATAGCAATCTGTACATGTTTTCACTTTCTATTTTGGGGAAGCAGTACCAAAGTGTGAGAGCAGTCAGGCATTTCAGATTAATCTTCCACACTCGGATCATTTTTATGGAAGACAAGGAGGCAACACGCACCTGCGGCCAGTGGTGAGTTCGTGATATGTGACAGCGTTGTTTGAAGTGAGACTTCGATTTAAAAGTACTTTTAAATGATTGATTACAGTCAATTTGATAACCGGAAAGTGAATGTGAATAAACCGCCACGTAAGGTGAATAGTCAAAAAACTGAACAGAATGAGTGTCAGTATGGCAATTATGTCTGAAAGAAATAGGCACATTGTCCTGATCTGCTCATATATAAAAGTCTTTGTTAGAAGTTTACAAACCAAGTATGGTTTCGGTGACTGAAAATTGATATGGAACGGTAAAATGCTTTAAATCTGTTTTCTAAAGAGGGCTCAGTCTCAGAAAGCTAGAGTCAGTCCACTCTTTCACTGTGTATTAAGCCCATACTGTGCTCTGCTTCAATTAAACTGCTGCTTAATGGAAACTGCGTGAGTCTGACAGTTTACGTGAATCAAAAGCAGTCTTAGTTTCGTTTTCAGGAAGGCTCTCCCTAATAAAGATATTTTCCCTGTTACTGCTTCACTGGATAAGGTGTGTCTCATCTCTAACTGATTGTAAGCAATAATAAATGTGCAATTTTTCTCCTCTCGACCACCGTACACTCCCTGTGCTTCTACTGTGTTAACACGTAGCAGGACAGTCCAAAAAAGAGAGTCCAGCTGTATTACAGGCAGGGCATACCTGTCACTTCCTATAGTAGCATTCAGTAGGACAGCTGAGCAAAAAATGTGGTTCTCGGGTACATACTTTATTTCTGTGTTTGTTTTTGAATGTGACTTCCCTTGCTACAAAATGACATACGTCTTTCCTTCTATTGTTGTTTAAGCCACAAAGAGGTCGCTGAAGCCAACTTTGATCTACATGAGACGCACTGCAGCCGATTCCTATGTCTCTGTCCGGACTGCAATGAATCAGTTCCCAGGGATCAGCTGAAGGATCACAGAGAGGAACAGCATGCAGAGGTACAAACACGGTGAAGCTGTTTATTCACACAGATCCACTTCATGGAGATCATTTCAGAATTTCAGCACAGGCCACAGACAGAGTGCTGTCATTCCCTGCGTGTTGGTACACATTTCTACCTTTTGAGTATCAGCATGTGTCTGTGTAGTGAGCAATTTGCATATTTGCCGAACAAGTGACTGCTCCCAGGTTCAGTACTGGGAGGAGATATGAATGCTTTTGAGGGGCATGTCAGGAAGATCATTAGGTGTAAAATAAATGTGCCATATCAAACACCCCATATGGAAAAGAAATAGAAAAAACTTATAAAAGACTTGCATCAGATGTGGCCTACTTCATATAGTGAATCATATAAGGCTTATATGATTTACTCATGAAAGTGGCCACTTTCATATATTGTTTTAATAAGAATCTAAAACATACAGGTTTCATTTATATAATTTTTCTAGGGATCTTATATCTGTTTTAACTCTTGCATGCTTTTCATACAAGTTTCAAACAAGACAGATACAAACTTTATAAGATTTATATATATCTTTTCCATATGGGACTCCCTGGAGCTCCCTGCTGTGGTGACCCCTGGTGAATAAAAGGAAGCAGCTGAGAGTAGTTTTGTGTATCAGAATATGATGGATCCCTCAATTATTGGGCAAAATGTAGGTAACAACTCAACATGAAGGCAGTGAGATTTATGAGCTATTCCAGTGTTTACTTTGTTTTACTTTGTTTTAAAAAGAGTTGGTGTTCTCACAATGTGAAAAAGTAAAACACGTACGACACACAGACACAGCACAGCGCATCTATGTAAATCTGCAAATTTGCTTGTTATCAGGTGAGCTGCTCCAAGTGCAACAAGAAGATGGAACGTTCTCAGCTGATGGATCATGAGGTGAAACCAAAACCACCATTTAGGTAGACATTCAGACACATTAGAACAACATAGTGACAAATCTGCAGCTGTGGTCAGAAGGTTACATTCACTCATCATCATGGGCATGGATGTCAAGGTGATTTGGGGCTTTTAATTATTTATTAAATCTATTTTGGATTTTCTCAAAGCCACACAGGATCAAGACATATACAGACTCAAATATATACATGCACCCCACTAATATTTGATTAAATTTGCCTTAGTAAGTAGCACTTTGCATTCACTTTACTTTACTTTGAGTAAGTGGAGCTGAAGGTTGCACGATGTCCTTTAAATTTGACAAGTTTAATCTCTAGCTTGCCATGAACTGGAAAGTGCTGGAATACCACCATCACTGTCCCCAGTGAAGACAGTCGCCATAGACTAAGAGGGTTATGACCAAAACAGAATCCACACCTTCATGCTCAAGTTAAACTTGCAGCTGCCTACATGGACGAGCCCTAGTTATCCTAGTTATCAGTCTAACTGTGCTTTTCGCTGTCTCACAGGCTGATGAATGTGTGGAACGTCTGCAGGCATGCCAGTTTTGTGACCTAGAAGTGCCATCGAAGGAGCTGGACGGACACAGCTTGGTGTGTGGGAGCCGCACTGAGCTCTGCAGAGACTGCGGCTGTTACGTCAGACTGAGAGACCAGCCCAATCATGGCTTGACCTGCTCAGTCACTGAGAAGTCATCAAGTCCCCTACAAGCGACCAGCAGGGCACTCAAAGAGAGTAAGAGAATAATAGATTCAGCAAAAATCTCAGTAAACTTCAGTGTAATTTTATTTCCTGCTATTTAACGCTTGCCGTGCTTCTCTTAACAGCAGAAATGTCAGTAAATTGTACCAGATGTATGGCATCATTTCCAGTTGCTGATATAGAAGAGCACGAGGTATTTAAAAGCATTATTTTACATATAATAATCACAGTTTATCAAGCTAAGCAGGCTGCTTGTTAGCAGAAAAATGAAAGGATACATGTGGATTAAAGTCACACACATACACACAACAAAAAGACTAAAAATAAACAGATATGACACTGGAGGAAAATATAGGAAGGCAAGTAAAAGATGAAAATGATCAGATAGAAGACATCACGTGTAGCAGTTAAAAACAAGTCAATAGAAATGAGTTTTAAGAGGTGATCCAAAGGAAGTCAGTGGTTCTTCTGGTCTGATCTCCTCAGGCTTCCTCGTGCCCAAGAGAAGGGAGCTGCAAATACAGTAAATATGTGTATGATTGTCTCCAGATCAGAGCATGAAAGTCTAGGTGCTCTAGCCTGTTCTATTTCATAGACAGGAAGAATGTGAGACTCAGAGTTAAGGACCAAATGAGCTCACAGGTGTTGAGCAACAAGTTTAACATTTGTGTGCAGAGGGTCACATATCTCTCAGTGTCAAGAGATTTATTCTAAAGACACTTCTTCAGCTAAGAATCTAAAGGTAGAAACACACAGACGCTGCAGTTTTTACTTGCAAGGGCGATCACAGAACGCTCACACCAGAGTGGGGGCCCTGTGATGTGCGCTTTGTTCCTGCACTTGCCTTTATTTATATACAAAAGTAATACAACAGTGAATACGTCTATTCATTAACAGAGGAATGTTAGTATGTAGGGAGTGAAGATAAAAGTGGTTCAGGTGTATGTGTGTGTGTGTGTGTTATTCTGAAGGACGTGGCCCCTCTTCTTGAAGATAAGAGCTTCCAGCTCCCCTCTTCCTGGCAGGAGTGAAATAATAACAGCTTGCTCAGCTATTATCACTGTGAGAAAGAATTTATAAAGCAAGTCTTGATTCCAACAACAGTAATAAAAGAGTCATCATGCAGTATTCTATAATATGCAAACTTATATATGAACAAAAAGATTATACTGACTACTAAGTACAATTTTGTTTTGACACTCAGTAATGTTTATGTCCTTTGAACAACACCTCATATTACTGTATCACCCCAATAATACACTTTGCTCTCAGACTGCAGGCTTACTTGTGGTTCCTAGGGTATTTAAAAATAGAATGGGACACAGAGCCTTCAACTTTCAGGCCCCCTTTCTGTGGAACCAGCTCCCAGTTTGGATTGTGGAGACAGACACCTTCTTTTAAGATTAGGCTTAAAGCTTTTTGATAAAGCTTATAGTTAAGTTAGGATCAAAATCCTCCCTTATTTGACCTTACTAGTGTATTTTTTGCTCTTTATAAATAAAACTGAATTGAATTGAAAGAAAAAAAAACAAGGCATTGAATCGAACTGTTCACACTGATGATTGGTATTCTTCATATTAAGAAAAATCACTCTACAGTATTTACACTGTAAAGAGTCACTGTATAATATCTTTTTCTGTATTCCCCACAAAACAGATGACATGTATTACAACAACCACGTGGGAATATGAAGTGGAAAAGCAGTCAAAGGGAGCATCAGAGGAGGAGTTGGAGGAGGAGTCAGAGGAGGAGTCGGATCAGGTTGATTTCTCAAAAAAGGGGGGCATTCCCCAGCTGATGACCACCAACAAGGAATTAAACTTCTCAGACAGACCCAGCCGTGGCCCCTGGATCAATGGAGGCGACCCAGATCAAATCAGGACATGTCCACATTGTCATCTGGCTCTGCCCGTCTCCACACTGCAGTGGCACGAGGTAATGTTTCTGAAGCACCAAGGATTTAACTGAAAATCGCTGAAATTTACCAATGGTAAGATGTTCCCCTCTCCTCCTGTGTGTCTGTAGGTGAAGTGCAGACGTCACATACGCTTGAACTAGAGGCAGAGCTCCTCAGAATGGAAAAGCTGCCCCCAAGAGCTTTGACCAACACCATAGGAGAGCATAAAGGCTTTGCAAGTGCACGTTTCAAACAGATCTTTAGGGTTTCTTCTGATGCTTTTATTAATGTTTACATTTTTTGTTTGTTTTTGAATTAAAGTACTTTACTCTGCATCTAAGTAAATTTCACACTGATACTTACAGTCTATTAATTACAAGCACGGCCACTTAACTTTTATGCTAACCACTTATCCATCATATTCACAGTTTCCACTGCTGTGTGTGTAAAACCGGATCAGTTGTTGCAAAAAATTCTCATGATAACTCTAAAATGTTTTTATGCTCCTATCATGTTAATATTCCGGCAGTGGCGATCACCTCATCTTTTGTTAGATGTGCACAAAGCAGAGGAAGAGGGGACTGATGGGAAACGTGTGCTAGAAGGTGCAGAGTTCTGTATTCATGGGAGTGTCCGTGAACCACTAACATGCTTCCACAGCTACAGTGTGATGTTTTTACTGACCTTTCCACGCCAAAGGATATTTACATGTATGTGAGTCTTAGTCTATCGCTGACACCCAGAGCTCTGTGCACACTTTTGTCTGTTACCCTGTTAAGACTGCAAGCCTGAGGACTTTGAGTTGCGTGTTTGAAGTACTTCCATGAATACCAATTGTTGAACTGATATGATATATAATTTAAAAAAAACACTTCTTTACAAATGAATATACACTTAATGTGTAACCTACATGATCTTCCGCTGTGAGATTTTTAAAGTTTATCCTCACATTTAAACCAAAGGTTTCCTAAACAGGGCTACACCGCTAGTTCTCTAAACGCTACTGACATATGTGCTAATATGTGCCATTGGGTTCCGTGAGCTTTCGTGTTAATAATCCCCAGATAATGTAGCTGACATTAAAGGGTCATCAGCAAATGCAGTTCATCTGGGGATTCAGGCTATACAAGCTGGTCAAGGTGATCAGTAAATCTTTTTTACCTTAAATCAATCTTCTTTAGAGGTTAAATTTAAATATCGCTTTTAGGTCTAATAAATTCAGTTTTTATCATCCTGTGTGTGGGCTTCATTCTTGGAACACTTTGCTGTAAAACAAAAAAAAAAGCTATTATATAGTTTGCAAATAAAAATAATCACAAGATTCTATGTGAGGTCAATTTTAATATTTGTTGTAAAAGAAAAATGATGCCACCCAACTACTTAAAAGAGAAACAGGATCACAGTTATTGTAAAGAAAATGTTATATGACTGCATTTTGAAATACATCTGAAGTGCATATAATGGTCAGAATGTATGTATCCTGACAGGCTCCCTGAGCTGAGTGCAGATGACCTCGTCAATGTAGAGAGAGCTGGCCTTCATATCGACATCCTCCTCCATCCTCAGCTTGCAGCACACTAGCGCCCTCTGCTGCTCCTGTGACTGAGCTGTTTCCTCACGCAGTCTGACAACACAGAGACAAAAAGACATAATGATGTGTGTCCCCTGCAGTAATATCCCGAAATACTGCACACGGTCATGAGGTTTGAGCTGTGCAGCACAAACATTTTACATCTGTTTTGTTGCAGGCCATACTTCTTGATGTGAGAAGTGAGGTGCTGGATTTCAGTGAGGAGCTGAGCCTGGGCTAGATCGTAGCACTGCTCCTTGCCGGGCCTTTGGAGACGCATAGCCAGCCGGGTCTTTGCCAGATTCAGGGAATGCTCATTCTCTGTGATGGCCACTTGAAGATCCTCTCTGAGCCTCTCCTGGCCGACTATCTCAGACAGAATCTAGAGGGAATACAGGTGTCACACCAGGGGCAGCCAAGATTCACAATCTGCAGTGAAATTATTTCAAACTAATTCTACTATGAAGTTAACATTCTAACGGTGTGTTCACACCGTAACATTTCATTAGTCTGTTCCTCTGTTGTAACTAGCAGATATATGTGTCTTTGCACTGCACACATAAGGTTAGCTTGCTAATACACTTTGATAGCATTAGCTGTTTACATTGCACTCTATCCTCTCATCAAAATATGGTCACCTCTGGGACCAAAATACTAAGGTACTGTGCAAGATGCTACTCTTGAGGCCTCAAAAATGCAAATCCAATGATGACACCACAGTTGCTATGTCTGTTTTTTTTAATGTACACTCTATAATTCAGTTCCTCTGCACTCTAAATCTTTGATCTACTGGGGACAAAGTTTGATGTGATTCACATCTTTTTGGCACTCTGACTAGAGGAGAGCCCTCTGGTTACATGCAGACACATTTTGCTCTGCACATGTTGATTCTCCTGGAAATGAAAACTAAAGTGAGAGGTTTGTTTAGCAGCGTACCTGCAAATGACTTTCAGCGACACTCTGACTGAAACCAGACTGAACTCAGGGAGTAATCACAATTATCTGAGGCCAACAATATCAACAATGTATGCATGTTTTTATTCAACAAGAGGATGGGCCGTTATATTTTAATAATCATTTTGCAATGACATAAAAAAGACTTCATGCTTCTTCATGCTTACAGGGTCAGTTTGAAGAGAAGAGAGTTTGAAGAGAGTGCAACCCCGATTTCTATAAAAGTTAAACTATGCATGGCCCTGAATGCATCATATGAAGTCAATCATACAGTTACTGTTTTGAAACGATATGAGGTATAAGGACACAGTCCATGAGTGTGTATGCACACACAAGGACAGACTGTTGTAGAGAACAGCAGATTGCACAGGCAACTTTCTTGGAAACCACACGTTCAAACTATGTAAGTAATGTGTTACAGGAAACCAAAGACATAAAATAGACAAAATGAAGTAAGAACTTGTGAGGCTATCTATGAAAGTAGGAGTTTTAGACCATCAGAGTGACGTTTATAAAAGTCAGAACTTGGCGGGCCATCATTCTTCCTAACTATATAAATATAAAGGCCTGTAAACAAACAGGCCTATAAAGGCCTGTTTGGGGATTAATTCATTGGGGATAGTCAAATTTAGGTTAGGATAACATTATGGGTTTGGTGCTTGGCACTCATGGTTCAACTTACAGGTCAGAGGCCCTGCAAAGCATTCATTTGAGTGAATATCCTCACAGATATGGCCAAACAAATACACCTGCATGTGCACCTCCCTCCACAAACGCAGGTGAGGTCGACTTTTGCGCAAATACGTGAGAATATGAAAATGTAGGATATGAAAAACGTGTGCTGTGGTGACTTAGGTCACCACAACACACGTGCTAACTTTAAAGCAGAACAGAAAATGATTTGAAACCAGTCATTAATTTAATACCTGGCAGAATGCTAAACACAGCATTACATCTGCTTCCTTGTACAACAAGCACGCAGTCTAACAAACCTCCCTGCCCTACCTCCGGCAGTTTCTCTTCCATCTGGCTCTTGGCAGACTTGATTTCCTGGATATGTGTCTGGAAGGCAGTTGTTGTTGCCTGGAACTGCTTCTGCATGTCAGCAGCTGTCTGCTCCAGGACAGACTGCACCAGGGCCCTCATGGACTCAGAGTTGGTCTTCTGGTGCTCTGCTTTAGCTATGTTGATATCTGAAATGTTCTCCCACTGCTTTGGAGTCACTGTCAAGCTAAGAAAAACCAAATGACGCAACTATCTTTTTAACATTTCTTGACTTTCCTTTTATGCAGAAAACTTAAGGAAATTAATCACAGCATAATTTTAGACCTCAAGTAGTAAAAAACTAATTCATGTCTGAAAACTGTTTCTACATGTTTCTGTGTTAAACAAGAGGTTCACCTAGGCAGACTGGTGCTCTTGGTTGTGGACAGCTGCAGGTTACCGATGGAATGGGTGGTCATTACAACACAGGAGTTGTCAATGTGCTGGGCCTCAGATTTCTCCTTCAGATCCTTCTCTAAATGGTACTTGGCAGATCGGTTCAGTCTGGAACAAAACAGCAGACTTTCACTTTGGTTGTCTAGGTAGCAAACCCAAAGCCTCTGTGTGCTTTTATGATGCCCTCGAAATCAAATTGAGCCCAATTTTCTTACCGAATCTGTTCACTCATCTGCTCCACTGTACGCTCCAGGAGGGAAGCCACTCCTTTGAGAACCTCCTGCTCCTTCAGCAGCTCTCTTTCCACTTCATCCTCCACCCTCTCAGCCGGGAAGCGCTTCATCCTGCAGATCATGAGCCTAATGTTAGCCTTAGCTAGGAGGTGCATCTTTATACGGAATTAGGGCTGACATTAGCTTCTTTAAAATGTATGCTTCAATCATTTCCTGGACTCTTTGGTACCATTATTATTATAAACTTGTAAAAAATATTGCCTCACCTCTCCTCCAGACAGAGAACAGTGACTCTCAGAGGCTCTTTGGTGCCCTCCAGAGCCTTCACAACACTGCTCTGTAAAGTTATAAGAGCATCAGTCTCCAGAATGACCTCCTCCAGCTTTAGCTGCAATTCTTTTATCAGAAACTGGATATCTCTGACCCGCTGATCTGGACAGCAGAATTTTTTTTAAAAAAGGAAGAAACATTACAATTCACCTCCATAGTCTTTCATTCTGTGTTAAATATTCATTTTTGCTTACCGAGTCTCTTTTGATCATCATTTTGCATGCGCCGCCATGCTTTGTCAGTCTCCTGGATCAGCCCTTTACACTCTGCCCTGAAGACCTCAGAGTGATTCAGCATAACTTCAATGTTTTTCAAATCGGGTCTCACACCCAGCTGGGAGCTGTGGTCCGGGAACGACATCGTTCTCCACCTGGTAGTGAGTATGAGCAGGAAGGAGGAACATTAACAAGGGAGTGGAAAGAACTGTGGCTGCTGATTGTTACAGAGAAATTTAAAAATAACACCAGAGGAAAGTGCCCATGACACTCTGCTGGGTCCACCAGCTGATCGCCTCTACTGGAATACCAAACACTTAATATCACCCTGTACAACTGCACTGCTGTGAAAAGGAGTCTTGGCCAGCCCTGAGTAATCTAACACTCATCATGCCTGAACCACCAGTGTTCTGCTTCTTAAGAGAAGTCTTGTGTTAATGCAGCCTGATACTGTGTCCTAAACAATGATGCAAATGCATACAGCCTGTTTTCTGTCCTGTCTCCCTCCCCTCTGCATTAGCAGATGGATTTTCATAGTCAGCCGGCCATTAAAAAGTGAATGAACAGAAACACAGTCAAAATTAAAATAACAGCTTCCGTTACCCCCCCCACCAGACAATTCAAAACATACCAGTAAAAGAGTAAAACGACATGGCAAATTTCCATTTGAAACAACACAGAGTGTCTGCTAACCCCAAAATTACTTGCCCGCTGTTCAAACTTCAATCTGATATCACAGTTTCCGACGGGTTAACTTAACAAACGACAGGAGCCTAGCGTTTATGATATATACCTTCTTTGGTACAGCAGAAAACCACCAGAAGAGCAGAAGAGTACGTTTCAATGTCCTGCACGTTATGCAGGAGTTAGGCAAAACAAGTGGTTACCATAGCAACGGCTAATAAAACCTCATCAGACGCCGCCGGTAAACCACCGGAGTACTGTTACATAACAACACTCAACTATGGAGAACCGGAAGAGTCACGCGCATCGAAATAAAGCGTTTTAAAAAGTACTGTGCAATTAAGATTATACATCAGTAAATTAAAATAGATCAGATTCATTTACAAATTCAGTTTTAATTTCGTATTTTTGTTTAGGCATTAACAAAATAAATTATTGTTTAACTAATAAAATAAGAAGAGTAAATAATATAAATATTTCAAATTTAACGGATGTTATGATTTAATAACGAATTGTGCCATAAAAATAACTGTGCAAAAAAAATCTAAATCCTAATTTTAATAAACATTTTTGAATTCCAATTAAAAAAAAAAAGATTTTCAAAATCTTTTAAATTTGTAATTTATTAAATAAGTGGACTTAAGGACTTAATTAGGAATACAGATGTTTGTTTATTTGTTTTTCTGACATTTTACAGGGTGATCCCACTCCTTATCGATCCCTTTCCTCTTAGCTATCGGATTAACTATCATGATTCAGCTTTAAGATTAACTACAAGACTAGCTACGTAATTCGTTAATAAAACTCATTAAGGCAATGGTGTGTGGTATATGTGGCAAACGTACAGACATTCTTTACTTTAAAATTAGGTCTTTAAAGTATGTGTGTATCAGAAACTCCAGAGCTCCAGAAGATTTTCTGTGTACAGGCTGTAATCAGCTGACATGTGCTGCTACTCATCGGAAGTTTCCTACTCTTTGTGGATTTCCAAAACTGAATTTAACAGAATGTAACCTAAAATTTAACAAGCTAACCTGGCTGATTTCCATTATACTGTTTATCCTAACTTTATACTAGGCACTAAACAGGTACAAAGGTGAAAATCAGTAAATAAAACTAAGCATTATCGGTGTAAATTCAGAATATCTCTGCTATAATTTATGTAACATAACTATGACCTGAGCACCACAGTCGCTGTGCACCAGTCGCCACAGTACAGCAAGTTACAGCAATGATTTATTTATTGTAGGGCCTACCTTACAATATAAAGCACCTTGAGGCGACTGTCGTTGTGACTTGACGCTAGAGTGTATTTACTGAACCTCTGAATAAGAGTCAGTTTGTTTTGCAGGATGTTTCAAAATTTAAAAAAACAAAACAACAACTTTACTTAACATCATATACAGATCTAATATTTGATTGCAAAAACTCAACTAAAGGTCTACTTTACATTTCCGGTTTAGCAAGCATCACTAAGCAGTGCTTACCTTTAAATATAACTCGAAAGATTGTATTTAAAATTACCTGCAGTTTTATAAAACATTATTCTCTTTAATCCCACTATTTCCTTTAACTTATCCCTCTTCCTTGATCTTCTGTCCCAAAAATGCAGTTCCCAAAAGTTGCTATACACTTTGATCCTTAATCCACTCTAACCCTACAGCACCACAGATTGTAGAAGAAATATCTTTTTGCCGCTTTCATTTTTGTGTGTGTGTAATAATCACTGGTCACGCTATAAGATTGTCATTGGTCACCTCCGTTAGATTGATATAAGTTTGTTGTTTAAAGACTGGTAAATAAAGGCTTCCATCTAATGTGTTAAACCCAAAGTAATAAACCCATTTTTAAAATGTAAGGAAATTACAGTAAAAGTACAAATATTTTGTCAAGGGGTGGAAGGAGCCAACACGAACACAGATCTCACCCAGAGTTTGGCCATTAGATGGACTTCTCCTTTTGGACTTCTCCTGCCCAAAAAAGGCTCTTGATCGAAACATAAACAGACCATCTGTAGTAAAGGCAAAAGAAGCTGTCCTCAAAAAAGAAAAATTCCATCTGCTACTCTGGAGGAGTTGTCACCTCTATTGTATACACTGCTGGAACACAGTAAAGCTGCAGGTTGTGGGAATGACCCATCATTTTTTATATAGGGGGTCTAGATTTATGCCAGAAGTGCATTGCCATGCAAATAATTTGTATTTACTCAATATGTACTTACTAAGTACTACTGTTCAAAAGTTAAAAAAACAAATAAATGTTTGCCTTTTTTAAAAATTAAAACCACTTTACAGAGAATCACAACAGTTACAGTGTAGAATCAATGTCATGTATAGTGACAAATGACAAAATGTTTTGAAAAAAATCTCACTATATATACAGCACAAGACTTTTAAGAGTATTTAACAAAAGCACGTTTAATTTTTCACAGGTTGTACAACCACAATGGGGCACATGTTCACCAAAACGCAGCAAAGCTTCACTATCTTATCCAGAAGGGTCATCTCTTCACCCTCAAATGGAAGAAGTAATATGATTGGCATGGTGGTATGTTTGAGGCAGGGATTTTGGAGTGCCCCATGTGTAGCGTTGGAACCCAGTCAGGATTTGTATCGTCAATTTCATAGGCTGGTTTGCCTGCAATAATGCCAAATAATTATCAACTCTATAAATAGAACATAGTTCTGCAAAATCACTCACTAGGGTGTTTGTTCTAATTTGCTATGACCTCAGAGTGCATCGAAAATAAAACTAATAGACTATAAAGAGTAATATGAACTTTTTAGAACTTACCCGAATGAAAATGTCTCGAACACACCAACAGATATCTGGGGATGGTAGAGAACTCGATATCAGCTCGTCTCACAGCTGCTGTACAGGATGGATGCCTTTTTTCCAGGTGGGAAAACAATGAAAAGATTGAAAGTTTATTCTCTTGCCGATCGTGCAATCTAACATTACAACTGACCACACAGCAAGTACGAACCATAGCTAATGTTATTCAATTCAATTTTATTTATATAGCGCCAAATCACAACAACAGTCGCCTCTGTCAGTGTGCCCCAGGGTGGCTGTGGCTACAATGTAGCTTACCATCACCAGTGTGTGAATGTGTGTGTGAATGGGTGGATGACTGGATGTGTAAAGCGCTTTGGGGTCCTTAGGGACTAGTAAAGCGCTACACAAATACAAGCCATTTACCATTTACCATGCCTCACTTTTTATTGTAAGGTAGACCCTACAATAATACATACAGAGAAAAACCCAACAATCATATGACCCCCTGCTGAGCAAGCACTTTGGCGACAGTGAGAAGGAAAAACTCCCTTTTAACAGGAAGAAACCTCTGGCAGAACCAGGCTCAGGGAGGGGCGGCCATCTGCTGTGACCGGTTGGGGTGAGAGAAGGAAGACAGGATAGAAGACATGCTGTGGAAGACAGACAGACATTAATAACAATTACAATTCAATGCAGAGAGGTCTATTAACACATAGTGAGTGAGAAAGGTGACTGGAAATAAAAAACTCAATGCATCATGGGAATCCCCCAGCAGCCTATGCCTATTGCAGCATAACTAAGGGAGGATTCAGGGTCACCTGGTTCAGCCCTAACTATATGCTTCAGCAAAAAGGAAAGTTTTAAGCCTAATCTTAAAAGTAGAGAGTCTGTCTCCTGAATCCAAACTGGAAGCTGGTTCCATACAAGAGGGGCCTGAAAACTGAAGGCTTTGCCTCCCATTCTACTTTTAAATACTCTAGGAACAACAAGTAAGCCTGCAGTGCGAGAGCGAAGTGCTCTAATGGGGTGATATGGTACTACAAGGTCATTAAGATAAGATGGGGCCTGATTATTTAAGAGCTTGTATGTGAGGAGCAGGATTTTGAATTCAATTCTGGATTTAACAGGAAGCCAATGAAGGGAAGCCAAAACAGGAGAAATATGCTCTCTCTTTCTAGTCCCTGTCAGTACTCTTGCTGCAGCATTTTGGATTAACTGAAGGCTTTTCAGTGAGTTTTTTGGACATCCTGATAATAATGAATTGCAGTAGTCCAGCCTGGAAGTAATAAATGCATGAACTAGTTTTTCAGCATCACTCTGAGACAGGATATTTCTAATTTTAGAGATGTTGCGCAAATGGAAGAACGCAGTCTTACATATTTGTTTAATATGTGCGTTGAAGGACATATCCTGGTCAAAAATGACTCCAAGGTTCCTCACAGTGTTACTGGAGGCCAAGGTAATGCCATCCAGAGTAAGAATCTGGTTAGATACCATATTTCTAAGCTTTTCAGCGCCGAGTACAATGACCTCAGTTTTATCTGAGTTAAGAAGCAGAAATTTAGTGGCCATCCAAGTCTTTATGTCTTTAAGACATTCCTGCAGTTTAACTAATTGGTGTGTGTTATCTGGCTTTATGGACAGATAGAGCTGGGTGTCATCTTCATAGCAGTGAAAATGTATGCTATGTCTTCTAATGATGCTGCCTAGGGGAAGCATGTATAATGTAAACAGAATTGGTCCTAGCACTGAACCCTGTGGAACTCCATAATTAACCTCAGTGTGTGAAGAGGACTCTCCATTTACATGCACAAATTGGAGTCTATTAGATAGATATGATACAAACCACTGCAGTGCAATACCTGTAATACCTACAGCATGTTCTAATCGCTCTAACAGGATATTATGGTCAACAGTATCGAATGCTGCACTAAGGTCAAGAAGGACAAGCACAGAGATGAGTCCACTGTCAGAGGCCATAAGAAGATCATTTGTAACCTTCACTAAAGCTGTTTCTGTGCTGTGATGAACTCTGAAACCTGACTGAAACTCTTCAAATAAACCATTCCTCTGCAGATGATCTGTTAGCTGTTTGACAACTACTCTTTCAAGGATTTTTGATATGAAAGGAAGGTTGGAGATTGGCCTATAATTAGCTAAGACTGCTGGGTCTAGAGATGGCTTTTTGAGTAAAGGTTTAACTGCGGCCACCTTGAAGGCCTGTGGTACATAGCCGATTATTAGAGATAGGTTGATCATATATAAGATCGAAGAATTAATCAATGGCAGGACTTCTTTGAGCAGTTTTGTAGGAATGGGGTCTAAAAGACACGTTGATGGTTTGGAGGAAGTAATTATTGAAGTTAACTCAGAAAGATCGATTGGAGAAAAAGAGTCTAACTTAACATCAATGGAACTAAGAGTAGCTGTAGATAATATTACATCTGTGGGATGATTATTGGTAATTTTTTCTCTAATGATAAAAATTTTATTTGTGAAGAAGTTCATGAAGTCATCACTAGTTAACGTTAAAGGGATGGTTGGCTCAAAAGAGCTCTGACTTTTTGTCAGCCTGGCTACAGTGCTGAAGAGAAACCTGGGGTTGTTCTTATTTTCTTCAATCAGTGATGAGTAGTAAGCTGTTCTGGCTTTGCGGAGGGCTTTCTTATAAAGCAACAAACTATTTCTCCAGGCTAAATGATGATCCTCTAAATTTGTGACACGCCATTTCCTCTCCAGATTACGAGTCATCTGCTTTAGGGTACGTGTTTGAGAATTATACCACGGGGTCAGGTACTTCTGATTAGAGACCTTAGTTTTCACCGGAGCTACAGTATCCAGAGTCGTACGTAGTGAGGAGGTGAAATTATTAACAAGATAATCGACCTCTGTTGGGGTAGCGTTCAGATAGCTGCTCTGCTCTGTGTTGGTACAGGGCATTAACGATGATAACAGTGGCTGGATTATATTCTTAAACTTAGTTACAGCGCTTTCAGAAAGACATCTACTTTGATAAAGTCCACTCTCCACTGCTGCGTAATCAATTATTGTAAATGTAAATGTTATCAAGAAATGATCAGACAGGAGAGGGTTTTCAGGAAACACTGTTAAATGTTCAGTTTCTATGCCATATGTTAAAACAAGATCTAGAGTGTGATTAAAGTGGTGGGTGGGTTCTTTTACATTTTGAGAGAAACCAATTGAGTCTAATAACAGATTAAATGCCATGTTGAGGCTGTCATTTTTAGCATCAACATGGATGTTAAAATCACCCACAATAATTATTTTATCTGAGCTCAGAACTAAATTAGATATAAAGTCTGAGAAATCAGACAGAAACTCTGTGTAAGGCCCAGGTGGACGATAGATGATAACAAGTAAGACTGGTTTCTGAGTTTCACAGCTGGGGTGGACAATGTTAAGCATCAGGCTTTCAAATGAATTAAAAGTCTGTCTTGGTCTTTCATTAATTAATAGACTGGTGTGAAAAATTGCTGCCAAACCGCCCCCTCGACCTGTGCTTCGAGATTTCTGGTAGTTAGAATGACTCGGGGGTGTTGATTCATTTAAACTAACATAATCATCCTGCTGCAACCAGGTTTCTGTAAGGCAGAGTAAATCAATTTGTTGATCAATTATTAAGTCATGTACTAACAGAGACTTGGAGGAGAGAGACCTAATATTTAATAATCCACATTTCACTGTTTTACTCTTTGGTTCAGATGTGGATACTGTATTGTTCTTTCTTTGTAAATGTTTAAGTTGTTTGTTGCTGGTTTTTAGTTTGTTTTTTGTCTTTTTGGACGCAGACACAGTCTCTACGGAGATGGGTTTTTGGGGGGGTAGCAGGAGGAGAGAAGCTGCAGAGAGGCGTGTAAGACTGCAACTCTGCTTCCTGGTCCCAACTCTGGATAGTCATGTTTTGAGGGGTTTAATAAATTTGTCGATATTTCTAGAAATGAGAGCTGCTCCATCCAAAGTGGGATGGATGCCATCTCTCCTAACAAGACCAGGTTTCCTCCAGAAGGTTTGCCAATTATCTATGAAACCCACATCATTTCTGGGACACCACTCAGACAGCCAGCAATTTAAGGAGAACATGCGGCTAAACATGTCACTCCTGGTCTGATTGGGGAGGGGACCAGAGAAAACTACAGAGTCCGACATTGTTTTGGCAAAGTTACACACCGATTCAATATTGATTTTAGTGACCTCCGATTGGCGTAACCGGGTGTCATTACTGCCGACGTGAATTATGATTTTACTGAATTTACGTTTACCCTTAGCCAGCAGTTTTAAATTTCCTTCAATGTCGCCTGCTCTGGCCCCTGGAAGACAATTGACTATGGTTGCCGGTGTCTCTAGCTTCACATGTCTGAGAACAGAATCACCAATTACCAGAGTTTGACCCCCAGCGGGTGTGTCACCGAGTGGGGAAAAATGGTTAGACACATGAACGGGTTGGTGGTGTACCTGGGGCTTCTGTTTAGGACTATGCTTCCTCCTCACCGTTACCCAGCCGCCTTCTTTCCGCAGCTGCTTGGGATTTGCCGGGGAACAGCTAGCGGGGCCTACGCTATCTTCGGCTGCACCAGCTACAGGGGCCTGGCAAGCTAAGGGTGAGAGAAGGGTGCAAAGCCGAGTCTCCAGATCAGTAATCCTGGCCTCCAGAGCTGCAAATATGCTACATTTGTTACAGATATCATTACTGCTAAAGGAGGCCGAGGAGTAACTAAACATCTGACACAATGAGCAAGAAAGTGCAGAAGGGACAGGTGAAGTAGCCATGGTGCTAACGGGTCGGCTACGAGCTAAGCTAGCGAAACAGTACAGAGACAGTGAGTGAATACTTTGGCTGTAAATTAGGTAGTGAGAAGAAAGTGTGCTTCGGATGAAGCACGTGAAGATTATACTGTGGAAAAAAAAAGAATGTATTTAAAAGTTGTTAATTAAACTGCTAAGCAAATAAGCTACTCAGAAACACCACTGTGTTTGAGCAGGAACAGGAAGCGATACTATACCACAGAGCAAGCGAACACCAAGTGACAGCCTGTTTGAGCTAAGATTTTCAAGTTATTCACATAATGAAAACCTATACCCTATTTCATTGGGGTCTTCTGAATCGCTCTTTGTCTGGTCCCTCACCCAGGACCAATTTGCCATGGGAGACCCTACCAGGGGGCAAAAGCCCCCAGACAACATAGCCCCTGGGATCCCTGGGACACACAAACCCCTCCACCACGATAAGGTTGCGATTCACGGAGGAGTTTATTAAATCATATGATTCTTAAATTCATCAAGTCTCTCTGTGCCTGGGTCCTCGTCACAAAACATGACATCACTGTTTTTTACATTTTAACACAATTTAATCCCCACATTTGTGAAAGAAAAGCAAAACACTTTTTTTGAAAAGTCTGTAACAAAACCAGCAAATCTGAAAAAAACTTATTTAAGTGCTGCTAAAGACTACTACTGCAAAAGAAGAATGGATTGGAATAGAGCAGGGCGACATGACCAAAAATATTTAGTGAGTAGTGAGTAAAAAGTAAACTGAGTGCATTTTTTGGACAGAGATTCACTTTTAATATGTATGTATAATAAAATACAGATACATAAAAAATACACTCCAAAAATAGAAGAGTCCTTGAAATGTATAATTGTACAAAGTATTAATAAAGAAATTATAAAAATTAAGACACCGTGGTCTATGGTACAATGTATACAATGTATGCAAAGATCTTTACTGCAGATACTCCTATGGCTTTGCAGATTTTTTCTTTTCTTTTAACCTATGTCGCCTCACCTTGAAGTTGGCCAATCTGTCTATCACATTTTGGTGGTCAAGTCTCTCAAGCATCTCTTTCTCAACTGACATCACAGCCAGGTGCTGGAGTCTGCTATGACCCATGGTCCTTCTCAGCCAGGTATGGAGCTGACACAAGACACTAAAACACCTCTCACAGCTACAGCTGCAAACTGGGATTGTTAGGGCAACCTGAATAACAGTTTTCAGTCTGGGGAAGATCTGATTATCCAGAAGATTGTACAATGTTAACATATCTGGAATGGCACCAGCCTCACTCTTGAGCTTCAAAAAGTTTTTGGCAACCGTGACTTCCTCTAAATGAAGTTCAATATGGTAATGCAGTGCCAGGGCTGACAACCCAGTTTGTTTTGCAGATTCTGTACAGCAGCTTTAATATAGGGAGAACACAAATTCCAGATTTTATGAGTAAAATTTGTTTTTTTTTTCTTTGTCAGTTTAACAGTTTCTGTTTTGCCTGTTAGTATTCCCTGTCTGTTTTCTTACCTGGTTCTTCCTGACCTCGTACTTTCTCCTCTTTCCTCTCTCCCTCTTTGGACTGACAATCATACACAAATAGATTGTATTCAATTAGATTAAAAAATTACATTAATATGAAAAAAATACTATTAATATCACTAATAAAAAAGACCTCACTCGGTGTACTTTCAACCAAAAGGCAAATAACCAAACCACATGTACATCTAATAACAGATATAAATATTGGAACACTGATCCAACATTATCCTTTATTGATGGATCATTTGATCTTACACTTTTACCTGAATGTGGCTCCTTTTTTTGAAAAAACTTCCTTATATCCATTATGAGCCTGGCTGTCTCTCTGTACACACACACACACACAAGGAGTTATGAGGTTAATGGGCATCCCGTCAGTTAGCTAGTTAGTACCTTGGGTTTAAATTTGGCACATGCACATATGACAAAACAACCAGCTTCTCTGTTTCCACTTCAAACAGGACAGTGGTAACAACAGCAGGTTACAGACAATTTTAAGTTTCAGACGTTAAATAGGCTGTATAAATTTCAATGGAGAAACAGGACGGTCAAATGTCGCTGATTTTACTACTGAGTAGGACAGATTGTAGGGCAGCAAACATAGTCGGAAAACACGTTTTCAACACAGCAGGTTACCTGGGTGTAATGTTTTACAGCTAAAACGAAACATGGTCGGACTCCTACCTAACTATATAGAGAGTAACTGAAGGTTAAATGCAGCTAACATGCCCTGTTTTAAGCCTGCGCTCCCCTGTGTCTCAGCCACCATTGCTCTGGCAGAAAGGGCGCTAAAGCCAGAGTAGAGGCGAGCTGGAAAAGACCATGTTTTTGAGTTTTTTTGTTTTTGTTTTTGGGAGGGGGGGGTGTTGAGACGTAAAATATTACGTCTCAACCAAGTACTGTATGGGTTTTATATTTTTAGTAGTGTGTCACACAAAAAAGCAAATATTGTCAAAAAAAGTAAAAAAACATGCCTTTGATTCAATATCGGCTAAAAACAAAATGGGCTAAGCAGGCAGGTGTGAGCCTGGTTGCTGTAGTGACTGCACCCAATGGCTCCATACACGCACACACACACAGACATGCACCTCACTTCTGCTGCTTAAAATGAACAGAAACGTCAGCCTGAAACAAATCGAATTGAAATGAAAAGTACAAGTCATATTGACAAAATTCTTTCACTGTGAGCGGCAGCAATATCTAGTCTACTGAATTCTCAGTTTTCATGCCTGTGGAGTTTATTATATGGACATGGTGACAGTGTAAAGACAGCTTGCTCTTCTGATTTTCAAACGAACCTTCTGAGCCATTTTAACATTAGAATCTATGGAAGAGTTGGAGGGAGGAGGCTGTGCATTGGTGACATTTATGACAGAACCATAACACCTATTACAATAATAAACACATTGGATGACAGAATACAGCGATGGCTACGTTTTGAGGGTAAAATCATACCTGTAGAGCAAACGCTGCGGACACAGCAGCAGTTTTAAGAAAAGATTTTAAGATTAATTCCCCCCCTCCTCTCACTCTAGCAGTTGAGCTGTCTCACTCTAGCGCCAACATTCCGTCCCATACACACCCATTATAAACTCTGAAACGGCTGAAAAAAAGGATGAAACTTAAACTGGAACTGAAGAAAAAGTATAATAGATATTGAAAAGATAAATACAAGTTGAATAGTTGAATGTCTTGTCTGCGTTTTAAAGTTTGAATGGTGGCTCTACGTCAATGTATGTGGAAGTAGTTAGAGTTGAAAGAGGAGTGAGTTGAAGGAGAATTTGAAGGGTCTCCCCATTGAAATACATGGGAAATTTTTGTTGAATAAAGTTGAATAAATTTAAAAATATAAATGTTAAAAATGAGAAAAATACAAGCAGTCATGTCCAAAAGAAGAGGAATCTAACGGTGTTTGAATGCTTTTATAGCATTCACACTAATTAAGAACAGAAGAGCAAAAAGGACACTTACCATAAGAGTCAAGAAAAACAGCATTAATGTTTTTCTTCTTCAAAGCCATTTGTGACATCACAGAATTACCTTTGAAGACAGCTGTAGGGGGCGGAGTCAGGTTTCAAGAAAACCCACAAATGCACCCCATGTAGACAGAAACTGTAAGCACTACACTAGCTTTTTAGTTTGAGTTTCCATTTGGAACCCACATTACCTAGTTGAGTAGATAACTAGTTGCACTTGATAACTTTGCGCAAACAATATAAATACAAATTAAATACATTCATTTAAAAATAGCTGCCACACTAGAATTACAGCATAAACAACTTGAAAAATTAAGAAAAAAAAAACGCCTCATAGCTGAGAACAAGGAACAGCAGAAGACAATATCAGTTAAGGTGTGTAAACAACAAATGGATGATATTTCGAGGCTTAAACAGGAAGCCCGCGCCCATCTCTCAGAAATAGACCAAATAAGAAAACGTATGGCTCAATGTGAGATGAAGGCCGCAGGATCAGAGAAATATGAGAAAAAAATCCTGGACCTTCAAAAGAGATGCAAAGACCTGGAAAGGAAACATGCCACTGAAAAAAAGAGACGGGAGCAGAAAGAAAAAGATGTGGAATTTCTGTCTCGTCTTCAAGGAAAAGTCAATAGACTGAGCAAAGAAAATGAGGCCCTGAAGCAAGAATTAAAGCAGGTGACCACTGAAAAAAACCTAAAAGTAAAAGAACTGAAGGAAAAAGAAGAACAGATAAAAAATGAGCTTAGAGTCCAGGACCAGCTCAAAGAAGAGAGGGCCAACTTTGAAAAAACGACATCAGAATATCTTGTAGAGGCTAGCACGCTGTTTCAATGTAGAGACAGACTTAAAACAGTGGAGGCACAAGAAGAGAAATTAAAAGCTGAAATTAAAACATGGCAAAAAAAAGCAGAGGATTTTGAAGAGCAAAAGGACAGGGTCATTATGGAGAAAAACACATTGATAATGAAAAAAAATGAACTGTCAGATTTGCTTTTGGGAAAGGACTTGGATAATAAAAAACTAGTAAAACAGTTAAAAGAAAAACGAGAGGAAATAGAAAGTCAGACAAAGGAAGCCTCAAAGCAGCTTTCTAACATGCAACACCTGGAGAAAGTCCTGCAGATGAAAAATGAACAAATAGCCAAACTTGAAAGTGAGTGGCGGGAATCCTTCAAGAAAATGACATCCCAAGATCATGAGATTGTCAGTCTGAGAAATGCTCTGAAAGAAACAGAACACAGACGAAAAATACAGATGACGCACGATGAGTTTTGGAATGAAAAACTTAATAAGGAGTTATCTGAGGCTAAGACCGTGATCAGTCAATTTAAGGACACCACAGAGTCACTGACAAAAGACGCAGAACAAAAGAATAGTGAACGAGAAATGATTCAAGCAGAGCTATCCAAGTATCAGACCAGGTACTTTGCTGTGAAAAATAAACTGGAGCTCATCAAACAAAAGCAGGCAGAAGCGCAGACGGCACAGGCCAAACAACTTGCCTGTGTTGACAAGGAGCGCAACGTAGTTAAGAAAAGGCTGGTCCAGATTTTGGCAGACAAAGAAAAGTTGGACAAAGAGCTCACACACTACAAAGAAATTGTGTTTCAGCAGCAACAAAACATAAAAGAGCTGGAAACTGAAATTCAAATGAGTTCAATTCAAAGACAAACGATTGAAGGACAAAAACAGGAAATTGACCGTCTGACGGAGCAGGTAAAGGACCTGCGTGAGGAGAATTCCTTAAAGGTTGCCATTGAGCTGGACAAATACGCTGCAAAAACGCAGGAAAAAATCTTCTCGCAGTGGCGAACAAACAGACTTAACGCTAAAAGAGAAATACACATGTCCAGTCACGCATTAGTATTTGAACAGCACCGCCGGGACCGCCTGTTATGCAAATATAAACAGCTGGTCACAGAAAAGGACAAAGAAATTAAAGAACTACGGTCAACGCTGAATCAGGAGGCTGCACTTCAAAACAAAGATGCCATACAGAAACTCCACAGATGTGAGTGGGAAAATCGCGACCTCAAAAAGCAGTTAGTAACAACACAGCGAATCCTTTCTGTATATGAGGATAAGAACAGCAGCCTTGTAGAAGAAAATAAACAACTGACACTTGAGGTGAGCGCAAAGCACACCCCGCTACCTCAGATTTCCACCAAGGCCAAGTCAAACTCTATGGCGAAATCATATGAGCAGTCTGAGGTTGGGCGCTCAACCAGATTCATCTCCAGCATTCCTCAAAAGACAGAAAAAAAGGTTTATTTCCTCCCTCCTCTCGTGGGCAAAACATCGGCATTGCAGAATGTAAGCAGTAGACTCTCCAGATTAACCAACACACCACATAATTAAGTAACAGACCCCATCAGCCAGGTCATCATGTGACAGGTTGAAGGACTACTGCATATAAAACTGTTCAGTTAATACTAATTCATATCAGTTGATATAAGGACAAAATAAGGTAAATATGGTAAGAAAATGGTTAAGAGTTTATTATTTTTCACGTTATATTAATGGCTTTCATGTTATTTAAGAGAACTGCAATCTATACATCTCTGATCAGCTAGTAAGCCTTTTCTGGGATCGATTAGTAGTGTCTCTATTCTCCACTAGGGGGCTTTCGCGCGTTCTCCTCACTGCAATAAACGACTGCATGAGAGACTCAAGTTATAATCACTCTCGTGATTCTTTTCCCCCTGTTTTCAGGGGTGTAACATTCACACCAGTAAGAAACCTGCTGCCCTGTTCCCACACCAGAAATAACAATTTTAAACTATAATTAAAACTCAATCACTAAGGGATATGGTTAAAAACAATACTAAAAATACACTGAGGCAATTACATCTCTAACCCAGGAGGGCCTGTATTTCCCTTAACACCAAAAATAGTAGACAACAATAAATAATAACATCTGTTTGCTGTGAGGAAGTGACATGAACACATTCCATCTGTGTCACTACCTCACCCCCAACCAGTCGCGGCAGATGACTGCCCCTTTCTGAGCCTGGTTCTGCCGGAGGTCTCTGCCTGTTAACAGGCAGTTTTTCCTCCCCACTGTCGCCAAGTGCTTGCTCATAGGGGGTCCTCGGATTGTTGGGGTTTCTGTAATATTGTAGGGTCTTTACCTTACAATATAAAGTGCCTTGAAGCAGCTTCTTGTGAACTGGCACTATGCAAATAAAAAATTATTGGACTGAACTGATTTTCCTTTTGTTTATTAAGTCTGAGTGGTTGTATTTTAGCACTTTTGATCTACTTCTATACATTGTATTCATTCCTTGAAACGAAGTAATAATTCGAAACTTTCCACTGTGATTCTAAAACCTTAGCAGAGAGCAGAGGCAGGAAGTACCAAAGTAAAAATACTTAGTTGCTGTATTTAAGTTTATTTTCAGGTATCTGTATTTTCAGAATCAGAATACTTTACTCAGAGTAAAGTAAAGTAAAGTATAAAATATTCTTGTGTCCGAAGCTGGCGGTGGGGGGTAATCTAACGATCCTGATGTAAAAAATATAGTGAGTAGAAAGTACAGGCACTCAGAAGTAAAAGTAAAAAGTGGGCACAAGATAGTAGTGAAGTAAAGTACAGATAACTGTAAATTCTACTTCAGTTACAAAATATTTCTACTTTGTTACTTTCCATCTCTGATACCAACAATAAATCATATTTCAATGCAAAATGTGGTTTAGAGACTATTTTTTGTCATGTCACCCACAGAAGCCCTTAATCCAGGAGTACACACGCTAAGGAGATCAATAAGGTAGCTTGGTGCGATGCTATTTATGATTTTATAAGTAAGCATTAGGATTTTGAAATCAATGCGGAACTTAACAATGTCTTCTTTATCCATCCATCTTGAAGGCACTGGGATGTTTTGTTCTCTTAGCAGTGCGTTTGATTTGCCATTTCTCACAGAACACATCATGCAGCAGATTACCAACATTTTTGTCCTTAAAGTGAGCTACAGCCCAGGTTGGATTTCATCTATCTGTGTACACAGAAACAGGGCTGGACTGGGAAAAAATAGTCCTGGCATTTCTGGGCACCCCACTATAATCAGTCAAAACAGGGCTTCAAAATCTTCAAATCATGCCAAACACACACACCATCCTCCCCTGTGATGCTAGTTTGTTGGCTTTGAAAAGGTCCTTAAAGTAAGTTATTCCACTTCTGTGTCACTCCAAACCGCACCATACTGGACAGAAAGTTTAGACACAATGGGGCTGAGAGGGGAGAAGTAACAGAGATTAAAGTATTTCCTAAACAGGACCCATATTTTCAGTGAGTGTTTCACTACAGGGATGGATATGAGTTGAATAAAGAGAATGAAAGTAGAGAGCAAAGTGCAGCGGGTAAAGACATACTATTGTTGCTATATAGTTCGATAGTCACCGAGTCAGGACAGCCACTCCGAGTGTGGTAGAAACAGAACACTGGACATCTTATGTTAGCAGCGCAATAACAAAAGTGAGATTCACTTTATCCCACCATGATTCAAAAAGTTCAACACCTAATTCACGCTCCCAGGCGGTTCTGATTTTGCCTAATGAGTCAGATTTGGTCAACATATATTAGATAGAGGTGATTTTTGATTAACTCTAAGAACCAGAAGGTCAACCCATGGTGGGTCAGCAGGGAGAATTGGGAAATTTGGAAACAGTGATGAGATGCAGTGTCTAATTTGAGAGAGAGCAAAGTGAGAAGGTAGTAGGTTAAATTTTGAGGGTAGCTTTAATAGGCTAAGAAGGCCATCATCTTTGTAAAGGGCTCTCCTGGTTTTTTTTTTTATGCCTCTTTAATGCCAAATTAAATAGGCAGCATTGATGGTGGCGGGGGGGAAATAGATGATTTCTTAACAACAATAGATAAGAGAGGCGGGTAAAAAATATGGAGAAATTGATTGAATTTCAAGTTTACACCAAATTAAGTTAGGTGAATTTAGCGAGTAAGCCAATTTAAAACTCAGTGTTGCAGCCAGGGCCAGGACAAGAGTGGTCTCTTCTTTAATTTCTTTGTCCTTTTCTGTGGTCCCGGCGGCGCTGTTCAAATACCGTTGCATAACTGGACATGTGCATTTTTCTTTTAGGATCAAGTCTGTTTGTTTGCCACTGCGAGAAGATTTTTTTCCTGCGTTTGTGCAGCTCAACCTTTAAGGAACTCTCCTCACGCAGGTCCTTTACCTGCTCCGTCAGACGGTCAATTTCCTGTTCCTAGTTTTGTTGGCATTTCAGAAAAGAAGTCACCCTTCAGTTAAAACGTGTGTGTGTGTGTGTGTGTGTGTGTGAGAGAGAGAGAGAGAGAGAGAGAGAAATTGACTATGTGCACGTTAGCATATGCTACTTCCGGTGCGGAAACTCCTGTGGGGAGCTTTGTTTCCGGTGTCCTATTCGAGCCCTGTTTACGGTCCAAAACAAGTTAAGCAAATAAATAAATAAAGCGGCGATTTACATTTCTATAGATGTCTCGGGCATTTACCCAATATATCTGTAAATGATGTTCATCGACTTGTCGATATTTTTCCCCCACGCCTCAGGGGAAAAGAGAAAATGGATTCAAATGTTATATTTCTCAGCTGTCCCTCGTTTATCGCGGGTGTTATGTTCTAAAAATAACCAGTGATAGGTGAAATCAAGTAGCCAATTTTATTTTTTGACGGTGCAAAACGTTTCGTGTACGTCGTGGACATACAGCACTGCACTTCAGAGTCACACTGCTAGCGATAGATGCAGCGATTCTGTACTGTACAGGAGAGACGGAGGAGATCGTCTGCAGCGATCAGGACGCAGGACGTAAATAAGCATGCAAACTTGCACTAAAAAATCTGCGAAACAGCGAGGTGAAAGGTGAACCGCGTTATAGCGAGGGACCGCTGTAATTTTGAAGGTAAGTCACAACATACCCTTCGTAAATACTAATGTATAGAAACCGTTACCAGCAATCATTAATTTTTTGTGTGGCTTTTTTTCACGGTTTGTTAACATGCTGTGTAGGTGTGTACTTGACTAGCTGATATCGACATAACGGGGAAAACATCTGGTTTGACTATTGTTCACCTGTAGTTTGAATGCTGAACATTTGCCTGTTTAAATCATAAGACCAGTCACTATACAGAGATGTGCTTCTGAATGTGGACGATGTGTCTTCTGCTGCAGTGATGCAGTTCTGCTTGTGTTTAGTGATGTAAACAACTGATCGATCTAAACTCTTTAAACGTCAAAATTGATCATTAGATTTTTATGACACAACAGTGGTGAGTGTTCCCACCTTCTCCTCTTTGTAACTTAACGCGATCGTTCCGTTTTCGAGTTTTGGACATCAATTTTGGAGTATATCTTCGCAGTAGCGATTGACCGCAAAGTAAAGCTACCGGAAATGTACAACCCCACATCCGGTCTCAAACCAGGAAGTTAGCATTTTCTCGTGCACAGGGTCAATTGACAGAAGTAAAAGAAGTAAAAGTGAGAGAGATGCACAGTTGTTTTTTTTTCCTCCCGTCAGCTGGACTGGATTACTTCATAGTGGTTGCCAAACAGCAAAATGGTGCATTACCGCCACCAACTGGAATGGAGTGTGGACAGAGATCCTCCCAAACAATTTAGTCTGTCTTAAAAACCAAAATATGGTCTGATAATTTTCCATGTTACTTCTCCACACAGTCCTCATTTATAAATTCAAATACAAAGTCAAACATTAAGGCTAACGGCTGGATTTTCTCAAATGCGTGTAGCTAGCTAGCCGAACAGTGAACAGCTGCTTCCTGCTAAAGAGACAGACAGTGAAAGTGGAAAGTATATCTTCCTAAATGTGTTCTCTTTAACTGATTTTTAGTTTTAGTGTTCTTATTTTCCTCTGCGTTATCTTATGTCACTAGTTAGCAAACACAAACTAACCACACAGTCCCCATTTATAAAGTCCATTACAAACGCAAACATTGCGGCTATCGGCTGGATTTTCCCATTTGAGTCTAGCTAGCAGTGTTGCCAACTTAGCGGCTTTGTCGCCATATTTAGCAAGTTTCCAGACACCCTTAGTGACTTTTTCTGGTGTTATTGGAGACGTATAAGTTTTTGATGTGAAAGCACGTATCGCTTTTACTCTCAACAAGCAGCCGGTGCTGCCGTGCCGTGGGCACCTCGCTCACGGGCGACGCAGTAGTCGCTTCCAGCTGCTGTCAGAGCGAGATGTTCACTGCAAATGAATTGCGCATGCGCAAAGCCGCTGCTCCCACGCAGTGATCCTCTGATTTTTAGTTTTAGTGTTCTTATTTTCCTCTGAGTTATTGATTGTGTCAATAGTTATCAAACATAAACTAATGTACGTCTAATAGCCAACCAACCACATGACTTCATGTTCCGTGCTGACAGAAGGAACTTTAACTTTAAGCAGTTATTTTTTAAATCCAACTTTACAGAGAGAGTTACATCTATGGCAGTTTTTAAGAGCAGGGCTCAGTGGTGTGCTCATATCACTTCCTCACAGCAAACAGATGTTATTACTTATTGTTGTCTGATATTTTTGAGTTACGGTAAATACAGGCCCTCCTGGGTTAGAGGTGTAACTCTGTGTATTTTAAGTAATGTTTTAACCATCAATAGTGATTGATTTTTATTTTATAAAAAGTCAATTTATGTTTGTTGACCAGTCTAAAAACTGATTATTTCTTTCAATGTATGAAAAGGAATGAGTGTTTCAAATTCATTCCATGCTTGTTTCATATGGAGGACCACAAGAGCCACGCGCATCGAAATAAAAAATCCTGTGCTTAATTAATGAATTGTAGAATAAAATCTGCATTTGTAAATTCATTTTTGAATTCCAATTTAATGAACTGATTTTTAAAATGCTTTTTAAGTCTTCATTTCAAAAAACATTTTCGAATTGCACTTTAATAAACTTCATTTCAAAAACCTTTTTCGAATTGCACTTTAATAAACTGCATTTCAAAATCCATTTCCCTTTCCTGTTAGCTCAGGGATTAACATGTGGATTAGCATTTGGATTAGCAGTTGGATTAACAACTTCATTTTAAAAATCCTGCTGCTATTCAAATTAGTCACACCGTGGGATGTAAGGAGCTCTCTGATTGGTTGGTCAGACACAGGCTGTCTGCCAGCCTGGATTTTTTTAGCTCATAGCTTCGCCCTGCTAAGAAGCCTGTGTGCTTGTACAAAGGCCGTTCAGCCTCGGGATTTACACTCGGCTCGACATGGATATGTGAAGAATGAAGGGACCCTGCAGCGAAACGGAGAGCCCAACCTCTGACTTAGTGCCTGTTTACAAAGTCTGACCACCTGTGAAGGTAACGTGCTAACGTGGCTAACGCTAGCATCACCGCACATAGCCTCGTTATTTTAAGGACATCTTAGTTTATGAAAGTTTTACGTCGCAGCTGTACGAGCTAGCTATGTGTTTTGTAAGCTGCTGTGCTCTTCACAAATAAAGCTGGAAGCAGCTCAGACTATTAGAACCAGCACTGAGGCCCGTTACATTTATACAGTGTTAGAGCAACGGCTGCAGCCTACAGCCTTTAAACTAGCGATTAAAATGCTGACAGTAAACTCGTCAGTCCAGATGTTACCACATTACTTTGTGATACTTGTGAGTTAAAACAACTGAGACAGGCTGATTAAAATAACAGCTTTCAGTTCTCTCATTCAGCATATAAAGACTCGAGATCACACTACTGATTTCAGTTCATTTAATATGTGAGTGCACAGATTCATTCTCAACTGGACATAAACGATGATCAAATGTTGTATATATGATGAATTCATCAAATCCCAGCCTCTAACACAGTGCGCTGAATCTTAGCGTTGAATGTCCAGTATTTTCTAATCAGTGCAATCTAAGCATTCACTGAACCTACAGTATCTACACCTGTGTGGCAAATGTGTGGTAAAGCTACAGATAATGAAATTTAATTATTAATACAATATGCATCATGAGAAACGAAAGCTGAAATTGATTCAGTTTAGTACTTTTCTCTGTATGCTCTGTGATTATAAAGGCCTTAAATTCTGTGATATATATTGTAACTGATTTTCACAGAGGTCTTAAAGTACTTAAATCACTGCTGATAGTCTGGTTGTTTATATTTTCACATTTTTGTGTCTGTAGGGCTGTTTGATGACAATTTGGACTCCTCTGGGAGATGAGGACACACCCACACCTGTTCCATACTGCAGCCATTGATGGTGTTACAGCTCTGAGTCAGCTTTGGGCCATCAGACGCACACACTAGAAAACCAGCACCGGGACTTCATGCAGGAGAGACGGCCTCAGTGATTTAGGTTCATAAGCAAGTTCAAACATTTCTGGCCTCTTATCACTTAGATTTCTTAATCTTAAAAGTTAATGCATTTAAAGCAGGAACTGCACACCTAGCCATCAGAGGTGTGGCAGCATGAGTACTGTAAAATTTTGTAGGGTCCTTGTTAAAAATTCTACAAGCACCACACCACATTTGTCATATAAAGTTTCATTTTTTACAGTACAATGTTGAAATTATAAACTAGTTATCCACTTGTCAGTAATTTTTGAGTAAATGGATGTCAGTGATAAATCAGTGGTGATTCACCTGCAAATGTTTTTAACAAACTTTGTTTTTTGTAGAATTCATCAGCAGCTGTGGAGAGATGCATTTGAATATCTTCTGCTTCCACTTCTCCTTACCTGGAAGCTGAGCATTGCTGATTTCTGACAAGGACACACACCTCAGCGCTTATCATGGGTGTTACATCCTCCGTGCAGCAATTCCAGAGAAAACAAGAGAGCAACGACCACTCATTAAGACCAGCCAGAAATCTGTCCCTTTCTGGCAGCTGTGGAAACTTCCAATAAGAAAGTTTGCATTCTTAGAACAATGCTGGATCATGTGTGATGTGTCATCATATGAGGATATTACATTGTATGGTATGACGAGTATCCTTCAGTAATAATAATAAATCACACAGCAATAGCACATTCATGTAGTTTTAAAAAGCATGATAATATATCAAGTAATCCAAAGTATTCTGAATAAGTTAGGTTCTGCTCCAACTTCACTTTACTGCTACTGTAATGAAAAGGAAAAGGGAACATGAGTTAGCAAAACCCACGGGCCGTGTTTGTTTGAAGGGCACCATGGTCACGTTCAGACTGAGTAGTTATTCTGTGAAAAATGAGCTGTCAGCCTGCACTGCTTACTACTTGGGAGTCGAGTATCCTCGATGCCAGTGTGCGAACCTACACTGCTAAGTTTTTATTTCAATGGCAAAACCGGTGTGATGCCAGACCAGCTGCTTACACATTAAAAATGTCTTAATTTATGGTTAGATAATGGCTAGTTAGAGCAACCCCTCAGATGACAGTAGTCAAAAGAAGCTCTACGTCCACAGTCACTGCATGTGACTGCGTAGAGGTCTGCAGGACCAGACAACTTAAATTTCCTTTCCACTCTTCTTTAAAACAGTACAGCCTTAAAAGGAGTTCCTCCTTTTAAAGTAGACACAGAGTTTTTAGCTGTAAGGTAATGATCTTAGTCCGTACTGTCCTGAAAGCAACGCTGAGGTACGTAAGCTGGATCTAGTCATGATTTTAAATGTTTCCTGTGTTATTTAAAATATTAACTTGGCTTTTGGAATATCCAGCCCTGTGACTGTGAGTGCTATTGGGAGGCGAGATGATTTCGTAGCTTTGATTTCTCTCTACTGTGTTTTAATGAACTTCAGTTGCTCCTGGAGGACTTGAAAGAAAAGCTGTATAATACAACCTTTGTTTTGTTTTTTTGTTTTTGTTTAGCTGTGGCTGATTTTTTTTTTTTTTGCTTTCTGCCATCCACCTTCTGGAAGGTTCCAGTTTTATATAAGAAAAACAATGATTCCTATCAAGGTTGATTTGTTTGTTTTTGAATTAAAGTACTTTACTCTGCATCTAAGTAAATTTCACACTGGTACTTACAGTCTATTAATTACAAGCACGGCCACTTAACTTTTATGCTAACCACTTATCCATCATATTCACAGTTTCCACTGCTGTGTGTGTAAAACCGGATCAGTTGTTGCAAAAAATTCTCATGATAACTCTAAAATGTTTTTATGCTCCTATCATGTTAATATTCCGGCAGTGGCGATCACCTCATCTTTTGTTAGATGTGCACAAAGCAGAGGAAGAGGGGACTGATGCGAAACGTGTGCTAGAAGGTGCAGAGTTCTGTATTCATGGGAGTGTCCGTGAACCACTAACATGCTTCCACAGCTACAGTGTGATGTTTTTACTGACCTTTCCACGCCGAAGGATATTTACAATTATGTGAGTCTTAGTCTATCACTGACACCCAGAGCTCTGTGCACACTTTTGTCTGTTTCCCTGTTAAGACTGCAAGCCTGAGGACTTTGAGTTGCGTGTTTGAAGTACTTCCATGAATACCAATTGTTGAACTGATATGATATATAATTTAAAAAAAAAAACACTTCTTTACAAATGAATATACACTTAATGTGTAACCTACATGATCTTCCGCTGTGAGATTTTAAAGTTTATCCTCACATTTAAACCAAAGGTTTCCTAAACAGGGCTACACCGCTAGTTCTCTAAATGCTACTATGTGCTAATATGTGCCATTGGGTTCCGTGAGCTTTCGCGTTAATAATGCCCAGATAATGTAGCTGACATTAAAGGGTCATCAGCAAATGCAGTTCATCTGGGGATTCAGGCTATACAAGCTGGTGAAGGTGATCAGTAAATCTCTTTTACCTTAAATCAATCTTCTTTAGAGGTTAAATTGAAATATCGCTTTTAGGTCTAATAAATTCAGTTTTTATTATCCTGTGTGTGGGCTTCATTCTTGGAACACTTTGCTGTAAAACAAAAAAAAGCTATTATATAGTTTTCAAATAAAAATAATCACAAGATTCTATGTGAGGTCAATTTTAATATTTGTTGTAAAAGAAAAGTGATGCCAACCAACTACTTAAAAGAGAAACAGGATCACAGTTATTGTAAAGAAAATGTTATATGACTGCATTTTGAAATACATCTGAAGTGCATATAATGGTCAGAATGTATGTATCCTGACAGGCTCCCTGAGCTGAGTGCAGATGACCTCATCAATGTAGAGAGAGCTGGCCTTCATAGCGACATCCTCCTCCATCCTCAGCTTGCAGCACACTAGCGCCCTCTGCTGCTCCTGTGACTGAGCTGTTTCCTCACGCAGTCTGACAACACAGAGACAAAAAGACATTAATGATGTCTTTTTGTCTCTGTGTTGAGAGACAGAGTTTTAGACCCTGCAGTAATATCCCCAAATACTGCACATGGTCATGAGGTTTGAGCTGTGCAGCACAAACATTTTACATCTGTTTTGTTGCAGGCCATACTTCTTGATGTGAGAGGTGAGGTGCTGGATTTCAGTGAGGAGCTGAGCCTGGGCTAGATCGTAGCACTGCTCCTTGCCGGGCCTTTGGAGACGCATAGCCAGCCGGGTCTTTGCCAGATTCAGGGAATGCTCGTTCTCCGTGATGGCCACTTGAAGATCCTCTCTGAGCCTCTCCTGGCCGACTATCTCAGACAGAATCTAGAGGGAATACAGGTGTCACACCAGGGGCAGCCAAGATTCACAATCTGCAGTGAAATTATTTCAAACTAATTCTACTATGAAGTTAACATTCTAACGGTGTGTTCACACCGTAACATTTCATTAGTCTGTTCCTCTGTTGTAACTAGCAGATATATGTATCTTTGCACTGCACACATAATGTTAGCTTGCTAATACACTTTGATAGCATTAGCTGTTTACATTGCACTCTATCCTCTCATCAAAATATGGTCACCTCTGGGACCAAAATACTAAGGTACTGTGCAAGATACTACTCTTGAGGCCTCAAAAATGCAAATCCAATGATGACACCACAGTTGCTATGTCTTTTTTTTAATGTACACTCTATAATTCAGTTCCTCTGCACTCTGAATCTTTGATCTACTGGGGACAAAGTTTGATGTGATTCACATCTTTTTGGCACTCTGACTAGAGGAGAGCCCTCTGGTTACATGCAGACACATTTTGCTCTGCACATGTTGATTCTCCTGGAAATGAAAACTAAAGTGAGAGGTTTGTTTAGCAGCGTACCTGCAAATGACTTTCAGCGACACTCTGACTGAAACAGAGTTTTGAAGTCAGGGAGTAATCACAATTATCTGAGGCCAACAATATCAACAATGTATGCATGCTTTTATTCTACAAGAGGATGGGCCGTTATATATTAATAATCATTTTGCTGATGCAATGACATAAAAAAGACTTCATGCTTCTTCATGCTTACACTTACTGCAGGGTCAGTTTGAAGAGAAGAGAGTTTGAAAAGAGTGAAACCCCGATTTCTTTAAAGTTAAACTATGCATGGCCCTGAATACATCATATGAAGTCAATCATACAGTTACTGTTTTGAAACGATATGAGGTATAAGGACACAGTCCATGAGTGTGTATGCACACACAAGGACAGACTGTTGTAGAGAACAGCAAATTGCACAGGCAACTTTCTTGGAAACCACACGTTCAAACTATGTAAGTAATGTGTTACAGGAAACCAAAGACAATAAATAGACAAAATGAAGTAAGAACTTGTGAGGCTATCTATGAAAGACCCAGTAGGAGTTTTAGACCATCAGAGTGACGTTTATAAAAGTCAGAACTTTTTGGCAGGCCATCATTCTTCCTAACTATATAAATATAAAGGCCTGGGGATTAATTTATTGGGGATAGTAAAATTTAGGTTAGGATAACATTAAGTTGGTGCTTGGCACTCATGGTTCAACTTACAGGTCAGAGGCCCTGCAAAGTCTTAATTTGAGTGAATATCCTCACAGATATGGCCAAACAAATACACCTGCGTGTGCACCTCCCTCCACAAACGCAGGCGAGGTCAACTTTTGTGCAAATACGTGAGAATATGAAAATGTGGGATATGAAAAACGTGTGTTGTGGTGACTTAGGTCACCACAACACACGTGCTAACTTTAAAGTAGAACAGAAAATGATTTAAAACCAGTCATTAATTTAATACCTGGCAGAATGATAAACACAGCATTACATCTGCTTCCTTGTATATTACAACAAGCACGCAGTCTAACAAACCTCCCTGCCCTACCTCCGGCAGTTTCTCTTCCATCTGGCTCCTGGCAGACTTGATTTCCTGGATATGTGTCTGGAAGGCAGTTGTTGTTGCCTGGAACTGCTTCTGCATGTCAGCAGCTGTCTGCTCCAGGACAGACTGCACCAGGGCCCTCATGGACTCAGAGTTGGTCTTCTGGTGCTCTGCTTTAGCTATGTTGATATCTGAAATGTTCTCCCACTGCTTTGGAGTCACTGTCAAGCTAAGAAAAACCAAATGACGCAACTATCTTTTTAACATTTCTTGACTTTCCTTTTATGCAGAAAACTTAAAGAAATTAATCACAGCATAATTTTAGACCTCAAGTAGGAAAAAACTAATTCATGTCTGAAAACTGTTTCTACATGTTTTTGTGTTAAACAAGAGGTTCACCTAGGCAGACTGGTGCTCTTGGTTGTGGACAGCTGCAGGTTACCGATGGAATGGGTGGTCATTACAACACAGGAGTTGTCAATGTGCTGGGCCTCAGATTTCTCCTTCAGATCCTTCTCTAAATGGTACTTGGCAGATCGGTTCAGTCTGGAACAAAACAGCAGACTTTCACTTTGGTTGTCTAGGTAGCAAACCCAAAGCCTTTGTGTGCTTTTATGATGCCCTCGAAATCAAATTGAGCCCAATTTTCTTACCGAATCTGTTCACACATCTGCTCCACTGTACGCTCCAGGAGGGAAGCCACTCCTTTGAGAACCTCCTGCTCCTTCAGCAGCTCTCTTTCCACTTCATCATCCACCCTCTCAGCCGGGAAGCGTTTCATCCTGCAGATCATGAGCCTAATGTTAGCCTTAGCTAGGAGGTGCATCTTTACACGGAATTAGGGCTGACATTAGCTTCTTTAAAATGTATGCTTTAATCATTTCCTGGACTCTTTGGTACCATTATTATTATAAACTTGTAAAAAATATTGCCTCACCTCTCCTCCAGACAGAGAACAGTGACTCTCAGAGGCTCTTTGGTGCCCTCCAGAGCCTTCACAACACTGCTCTGTAAAGTTATAAGAGCATCAGTCTCCAGAATGACCTCCTCCAGCTTTAGCTGCAATTCTTTTATCAGAAACTGGATATCTCTGACCCGCTGATCTGGACAGCAGAATTTTTTTTTAAAAAAAAGGAAGAAACATTACAATTCACCTCCATAGTCTTTCATTCTGTGTGAAATATTCATTTTTGCTTACCGAGTCTCTTTTGATCATCATTTTGCATGCGCCGCCATGCTTTGTCAGTCTCCTGGATCAGCCCTTTACACTCTGCCCTGAAGACCTCAGAGTGATTCAGCATAACTTCAATGTTTTTCAAATCGGGTCTCACACCCAGCTGGGAGCTGTGGTCCGGGAACGACATCGTTCTCCACTTGGTAGTGAGTATGAGCAGGAAGGAGGAACATTAACAAGGGAGTGGAAAGAACTGTGGCTGCTGATTGTTACAGAGAAATTTAAAAATAACACCAGAGGAAAGTGCCCATGACACTCTGCTGGGTCCACCAGCTGATCGCCTCTACTGGAATACCAAACACTTAATATCACCCTGTACAACTGCACTGCTGTGAAAAGGAGTCTTGGCCAGCCCTGAGTAATCTAACACTCATCATGCCTGAACCACCAGTGTTCTGCTTCTTAAGAGAAGTCTTGTGTTAATGCAGCCTGAGACTGTGTCCTAAACAATGATGGAAATGCATACAGCCCGTTTTCTGTCCTGTCTCCCTCCCCTCTGCATTAGCAGATGGATTTTCATAGTCAGCCGGCCATTAAAAAGTGAATGAACAGAAACACAGTCAAAATTAAAATAACAGCTTCCGTTACGCTCTCCCCCCCCCCGGCCAATTCAAAACATACCAGTAAAAGAGTAAAACGACATGGCAAATTTCCATTTGAAACAACACAGAGTGTATGCTAACCCCAAAATTACTTGCCCGCTGTTCAAACTTCAATCTGATATCACAGTTTCCGACGGGTTAACTTAACAAACGACAGGAGCCTAGCGTTTATGATATATACCTTCTTTGGTACAGCAGAAAACCACCAGAAGAGCAGAAGAGTACGTTTCAATGTCCTGCACGTTATGCAGGAGTTAGGCAAAACAAGTGGTTACCATAGCAACGGCTAATAAAACCTCATCAGACGCCGCCGGTAAACCACCGGAGTACTGTTACATAACAACACTCAACTATGGAGAACCGGAAGAGTCACGCGCATCGAAATAAAGCGTTTTAAAAATGTACTGTGCAATTAAGATTATACATCAGTGAATTAAAATAGATCAGATTCAGTTTAATTTACAAATTCAGTTTTAATTTCGTATTTTTGTTTAGGCATTAACAAAATCAATTATTGTTTAACTAATAAAATAAGAAGAGTAAATAATATAAATATTTCAAATTTAACGGATGTTATGATTTAATAACGAATTGTGCCATAAGAATAATTGTGCAAAAAAATCTAAATCCTAATTTTAATAAACATTTTTGAATTCCAATTTCAAAAAAAAGATTTTCAAAATGTTTTAAATATGTAATTTATTAAATAAGTGGACTTAAGGACTTAATTAGGAATACAGATGTTTGTTTATTTGTTTTTCTGACATTTTACAGGGTGATCCCACTCCTTATCGATCCCTTTCCTCTTAGCTATCGGATTAACTATCATGATTCAGCTTTAAGATTAACTACAGGACTAGCTACGTAATTCGTTAATAAAACTCATTAAGGCAATGGTGTGTGGTATATGTGGCAAACGTACAGACATTCTTTACTTTAAAATTAGGTCTTTAAAGGATGTGTGTATCAGAAAGTCACAATAACGTCTGTTGAGAGCTCCAGAAGATTTTCTGTGTACAGGCTGTAATCAGCTGACATGTGCTGCTACTCCTCGGAAGTTTCCTACTCTTTGTGGATTTCTAAAACTGAATTTAACAGAATGTAACCTAAAATTTAACAAGCTAACCTGGCTGATTTCCATTATACTGTTTATCCTAACTTTATGCTAGGCACTAAACAGGTACAAAGGTGAAAATCAGTAAATGAGACTAAGCATTATCGGTGTAAATTCAGAATATCTCTGCTATAATTTATGTAACATAACTATGACCTGAGCACCACGGTCGCTGTGCACCAGTCGCCACAGTACAGCAAGTTACAGCAATGATTTATTTATTGTAGGGCCTACCTTACAATATAAAGCACCTTGAGGCAACTGTCGTTGTGACTTGACGCTAGAGTGTATTTACTGAACCTCTGAATAAGAGTCAGTTTGTTTTGCAGGATGTTTCAAAATTAAAAAAAAAACAAAACAACAACTTTACTTAACATCATATACAGATCTAATATTTGATTGCAAAAACTCAACTAAAGGTCTACTTTTCATTTCCGGTTTAGCAAGCATCACTAAGCAGTGTTTACCTTTAAATATAACTTGAAAGATTGTATTTAAAATTACCTGCAGTTTTGTAAAACATTATTCTCTTTAATCCCACTATTTCCTCTTATCCCTCTTCCTTGATCTTCTGTCCCAAAAATGCAGTTCCCGAAAGTTGCTATACACTTTGATCCTTAATCCACTCTAACCCTACAGCACTACAGATTGTAGAAGAAATATCTTTTTGCCGCTTTCATTTTTGTGTGTGTGTAATAATCACTGGTCACGCTATAAGATTGTCATTGGTCACCTCCGTTAGATTGATATAAGTTTGTTGTTTAAAGACTGGTAAATAAAGGCTTCCATCTAATGTGTTAAACCCAAAGTAATAAACCCATTTTTAAAATGTAAGGAAATTACAGTAAAAGTACAAATATTTTGTCAAGGGGTGGAAGGAGCCAACACGAACACAGATCTCACCCAGAGTTTGGCCATTAGATGGACTTCTCCTTTTGGACTTCTCCTGCCCAAAAAAGGCTCTCGATCAAAACATAAACAGACCATCCATAGTAAAGGCAAAAGAAGCTGTCCTCAAAAAAGAAAAATTCCATCTGCTACTCTGGAGGAGTTGTCACCTCTATTGTATACACTGCTGGAACACAGTAAAGCTGCAGGTTGTGGGAATGACCCATCATTTTTTATATAGGGGGTCTAGATTTATGCCAGAAGTGCATTGCCATGCAAATAATTTGTATTTACTCAATATGTACTTACTAAGTACTACTGTTCAAAAGTTAAAAAAAACAAATAAATGTTTGCCTTTTTTAAAAATTAAAACCACTTTACAGAGAATCACAACAGTTACAGTGTAGAATCAATGTCATGTATAGTGACAAATGACAAAATGTTTTGAAAAAAATCTCACTATATATACAGCACAAGACTTTTAAGAGTATTTAACAAAAGCACGTTTAATTTTTCACAGGTTGTACAACCACAATGGGGCACATGTTCACCAAAACGCAGCAAAGCTTCACTATCTTATCCAGAAGGGTCATCTCTTCACCCTCACATGGAAGAAGTAATATAATTGGCATGGTGGTATGTTTGAGGCAGGGATTTTGGAGTGCCCCATGTGTAGCGTTGGAACCCAGTCAGGATTTGTATCGTCAATTTCATAGGCTGGTTTGCCTGCAATAATGCCAAATAATTATCAACTCTATAAATAGAACATAGTTCTGCAAAATCACTCACTAGGATGTTTGTTCTAATTTGCTATGACCTCAGAGTGCATCGAAAATAAAACTAATAGACTATAAAGAGTAATATGAACTTTTTAGAACTTACCCGAATGAAAATGTCTAGAACACACCAACAGATATCTGGGGATGGTAGAGAACTCGATATCAGCTCGTCTCACAGCTGCTGTACAGGATGGATGCCTTTTTTCCAGGTGGGAAAACAATGAAAAGATTGAAAGTTTATTCTCTTGCCGATCGTGCAATCTAACATTACAACCGACCACACAGCAAGTACGAACCATAGCTAATGTTATTCAATTCAATTTTATTTATATAGCGCCAAATCACAACAACAGTCGCCTCTGTCAGTGTGCCCCAGGGTGGCTGTGGCTACAATGTAGCTTACCATCACCAGTGTGTGAATGTGTGTGTGAATGGGTGGATGACTGGATGTGTAAAGCGCTTTGGGGTCCTTAGGGACTAGTAAAGCGCTACACAAATACAAGCCATTTACCATTTACCATGCCTCACTTTTTATTGTAAGGTAGACCCTACAATAATACATACAGAGAAAAACCCAACAATCATATGACCCCCTGCTGAGCAAGCACTTTGGCGACAGTGAGAAGGAAAAACTCCCTTTTAACAGGAAGAAACCTCTGGCAGAACCAGGCTCAGGGAGGGGCGGCCATGTGCTGTGACCGGTTGGGGTGAGAGAAGGAAGACAGGATAGAAGACATGCTGTGGAAGACAGACAGACATTAATAACAATTACAATTCAATGCAGAGAGGTCTATTAACACATAGTGAGTGAGAAAGGTGACTGGAAATAAAAAACTCAATGCATCATGGGAATCCCCCAGCAGCCTATGCCTATTGCAGCATAACTAAGGGAGGATTCAGGGTCACCTGGTTCAGCCCTAACTATATGCTTCAGCAAAAAGGAAAGTTTTAAGCCTAATCTTAAAAGTAGAGAGTCTGTCTCCTGAATCCAAACTGGAAGCTGGTTCCACAGAAGAGGGGCCTGAAAACTGAAGGCTCTGCCTCCCATTCTACTTTTAAATACTCTAGGAACAACAAGTAAGCCTGCAGTGCGAGAGCGAAGTGCTCTAATGGGGTGATATGGTACTACAAGGTCATTAAGATAAGATGGGGCCTGATTATTTAAGAGCTTGTATGTGAGGAGCAGGATTTTGAATTATATTCTGGATTTAACAAGGAGCCAATGAAGGGAAGCCAATACAGGAGAAATACGGTCTGAAGCAGAAAGTTAGCGGCCATCCAGGTCTTTATGTCTTTAAGACATTCCTGCAGTTTAACTAATTGGTGTGTGTTATCTGGCTTCATGGATAGATAGAGCTGGGTGTCAAAATGCATACTATGTCTTCTAATGATGCTGCCTAAGGGAAGCATGTATAATGTAAACAGAATTGGTCCTAGCACTGAACCTTGTGGAACTCCACAATTGACCTTAGTGTGTGAAGAGGACTCTCCATTTAGATGAATAAATTGGAGTCTATTAGATAGATATGATACAAACCTGCAAACTGCAGCACAGTACCTGTAATTCCTACAGCATGTTCTAATCATTCTAATAGGATATTATGGTCCAACAGTATCAAACTATGCACTGAGGTCTAGCAGGATAAGCACAGAGATGAGTCCACTGTCAGAGGCCATTAGAAGATCATTTGTAACCTTCACTAAAGCTGTTTCTGTGCTGTGATGAGCTCTGAAACCTGACTGAGACTCTTCAAGTAAATCATTCCTCTGCAAATGATCTGTAATGATCAACTACTCTTTCAAGAATTTTTGATATGAAAGGAAGGATGGAGATTGGCCTATGTTACGGCCCCTGGCCTAATGTGTGCCCTCTTTCCTGTATGGAAATTCAAGCGTGCCAGGACTCGCAGGTGATTGGCTGACCCGGGACCTATGCCTGCCCAACTGCATGCAGATTGGAGTGTGCCAGTCCACACACACCATTGGCTGCTGCAGGATCCTGGAACACAGCGGAGCTATGATGCGGCTGCCTGCGTTTACCTGGGAGTATAAAAGGCTGAGGATTCTTCATTCGTGGGGGACTTGTTGATGTGAACAGACTGTGTAGACTGTCCCTCCTGTCGCTGCCTTTGTACTGCTGCCTTTTGAACCTCTGTTTTTGAGTTGCTACCTGCGAGATGATTAGTGTTCTATTAGTGTTCTTGTGTTATTTGAATATATGAGTTGTTGTTTTGTTTTTTTTGTTTACATTGCTTCATTGCCTAGTGAGTCGTTTCACTATCGGTTTTCAGTTATGGTAATAAACCCTGAGTTTTAATCTGACCCTCCAGCCTCTATGCTCATTTATATTACATCCCCTGTTGCCTTGCAGAGCCAGCGCGTAACAGCCTATAATTAGCTAAGACTGCTGGGTGTAGAGATGGGTTTTTAAGTAAAGGTTTAACTACAGCCAGCTTGAAGGCCTGTGGTAGCCGATTATTAGAGATAGGTTAATCAGATTTAAGATTGAAGCATTAAATAGTTGCAGGACTTCTTTGAGCAGTTTTGTAGGAATGGGGTCTAAAAGACACGTTGATGGTTTGGAGAAAGTAATTATTGAAGTTAACTCAGAAAGATCAATTGGAGAAAAAGAGTCTAAATGAATATCAATGGTACTAAAAGTAGCTGTAGATAATATTACATCTGTGGGATGATTATGGGCGATTTTTTCTCTAATGATTAAAATTTTATTTGTGAAGAAGTTCAAGAATTCATTACTAGTTAACGCTAAAGGAATAGTTGGCTCAACAGTGCTCTGACTTTTTGTCAGCCTGGCTACAGTGCTGAAGAGAAACATAAGATAATGTAAGATGACCTTTATTAGTCGCACAGGTGGGAAATTTGTTTCGTTACAGCAAAAGTGCAAAGTTATGTAGCAGAAATTAGAAGACACTGGAATGGAATAAAATAAAATACTATATACAATAGAATAAAATAGAATACAGATGCTACATACAACTGAGTAAGAAAATACAAAAGTACAACTTTATCAGAAAAAAGAATTGCACTTATAGCAGTCTTATTGCACATGTGTGGATTTGTGTGTGTTTGATCAGTTAAAGTCTTGGTTGTAGAGTCTGACAGCAGTGGGGAGGAAAGACCTGCAAAATCTCTTCATCCCACATCGTGGGTGCCGCAGCCACTGAAGGAGCTGCTCAGTGCTGTCAGAGTCTCCTGCATGGGGTGGGAGATGTTGTCCAATGGGGATGACAGCTTAGCCACCATTCTCCTGTCACTCACCACTAGGGCTGCTCGATTATGGCAAAAATGATAATCACGATTATTTTCACTGAAATTGAGATCTCGATTATTTGATGATATTTATTTAACAATAACACTGTATTGAATAATGGCTTTAAAGATTGTCAAAAAAAATCATATAAAATAGTGTGGAAATACTGATAACAGTGCAAATGTTTGCAATATAAAAAATAAATGAAAAATGTAAACATTAATGAAACGCAGAGAGGTGCGCTAAATTTGCCCTACGGAGCAGCGCGAGAGTAAAGCACGAGGGCGAGGGAGGTGCTAATAATCGGCTCAGTCATTTTAGATTAAAATTCAATTAATTGAGCAGCCCTATTCACCACCTCCACTAGGTCCAGAGGGCATCCAAGATCAGAGCTGGCCCTTCGGATCAGCCTGTTCAGTCTCTTCCTGTCCCTGGCAGAGATGTTGCTGCCTAGAAGACTTGGTGCTGTCCTTGAAAATCACGGTGGTAATACAAAATACTAGATGTAGTAGTTTTCTGTTGTGGGGTGTATTCATTTCTGCTTCAACCAATTTGAGTAAAACTGAAGATTTTGTGATCTAAGTTATATTATTAACCTCAGTTTCATGTTATGGAGTTAAACAAGTGTTCAACAAAAATTTTGGAAAGTGTTCTTTTGTTCATTGAGCTACTGATTAAATTTCTACTTTTTAAAGGGGGTGTACTCATTTATGCTGAGCACTGTATGTCTGTACGTGGGAGATGTGTGGTTTGCTTCCTAACCAAACTTTCTAGCCTTAGCTGCCAAGTTCAGACTGACTTGACTCATTCAAATCTAGTAACCCTCACAAAGATGAGGCCTGAAAGACTCATTTGCAAGCAGAATATGAAACCATTGGTTGATGTTACAGTTCATGCATTAAATTAAAAAATGAAAAGAAATACCTTTATGGATTTTTCAAATAAAAAATATTTGTGTTTTTTTTTTAATACAGTCAAAATAAGAGATTAGGCTATATCTTTCTTTTCACTGTTAGTCTGTTAAGCACAGAGGACCAGGAGAGTCATGCGCATTAAAATATACATTAGTTATTAATGTCATTTACAAAATAATTTAATTCTTTTAATTTATTTTATTTATAACTTTATATGTTTAAATTATAAAATTCATTTCTTGATCATTCAATGTACAGTAAGAAGATACTTCTGCCCTTAGCTGAATGTCTCTATCCGGCTTATGCAGAGAGCTAAACATTAAATGGCTTTAATGAACACTCAGGAGACTGTGTCGCATTCTTCAGAGCTTTACTGATTTGCGCCATTTGTAAATACTTTTGTTCTTTTTAAAAAAAGATTATGACTTTTCAAGAGCAACCGATGCAGTAATTGTTAGAGACAGAGAAATGGACCTTCCCTGACGAGTGCTGGGAGAAAAACTCTGGCGCTTCCCCATTAACACACTAGATGGCAGACCTATACATTGATCCCATCACTTACAGAACAAATGACCTGACCCGTCATATAACAAACTTAAAACATACCCATAGGACAGAATAATAATTTATAAATAAATACTTCAAAATTAACTATTAATCTATTCATAAATACTTCAAATTAAATGGGTTTTAAGAAAAGGGGATTAAACTCAATAACAATGTGATTTCAAAAAACAAAATAAAATGATTCAAAAGTCTAATATTAATAGAGATTTATTTCCAAAATGGCAATTCCAGTCTTCTGTTTTAAATGTATTTCTATTTCCTGTTAGCTATGGGAACGACTAGCATAGTAGCTCATGCATTGGATTTGGTATTAACTATGGGTTGAGCTAACAGATTAACTATTGGATTAGCTTTTCCATGTTTCTTGTGTCATTTAAAATATTAACTGGGCTTTGTTGTTTTTTTTTTTTAGCTGTGGCTGATTTCTAGCTTTCTGCCACCCACCTTCTGGAAGGTTCCAGTTTTATATAAGAAAAACAATGAATCGTAACATTGACTTGATTACTTAAAACATGGCAAAATGTTTGTGCCCTGTTGGAGATCTTTTTGAAATGTACATATTTTGCTTTGGTCTGCATTTAGCATTTTTGTGATTACTTTGGTCTTTGGAAAAAAAAATCAACATAAACTAACCATGTGGTCAGATGTAAGGAGCTATCTGATTGGTTGGACAGGCTGGGCTGTCTGGACTTTTCTATGCTAAGGAGACCTTTTTAAGAAGAGTGTGTTCTTGTATATAGGGCATATGCTTTCTTGACAAAAAGCTAAAGGGATTAATCATCCATGTGTCTGGTGTCATTATACAGGAGCATATGTTTGTTTTTTATGAAAACTGCTGATCTCAGACCTGCCTGCATATCTGCAGTCAGCTGCATCAAGAACATGATATTTTCTCTGACAGCTTTAAACCCAATGTAAGAGTTCTCGCTGACTGTCTCCTTGGTGCATTTAAACCCCTGTTCCTCCCTGTCCTCGTCATCTGTTGTCTTCATCTCCATTATCAGTCATCATAATTTTACCATCTCTGTGCAAATCTGCAAATTTCTTTATTAAATCATATGATTCTTAAATTCATCAAGTCTCTCTGTGCCTGGGTCCTCGTCACAAAACATGACATCACTGTTTTGTACATTTTAACACAATTTAATCCCCACATTTGTGAAAGAAAAGCAAAACACTTTTTTTGAAAAGTCTGTAACAAAAACATCAAATCTGAAAAAAGCTTATTTAAGTGCTGCTAAAGACTACTACTGCAAAAGAAGAATGGATTGGAATAGAGCAGGGCAACATGACCAAAAATATTTAGTGAGTAGTGAGTAAAAAGTAAACTGAGTGCATTTTTTGGACAGAGATTCACTTTTAATATGTATGTATAATAAAATACAGATACATAAAAAATACACTCCAAAAATAGAAGAGTCCTTGAAATGTATAATTGTACAAAGTATTAATAAAGAAATTATAAAAATTAAGACACCGTGGTCTATGGTACAATGTATACAATGTATGAAAAGATCTTTACTGCAGATACTCCTATGGCTTTGCAGATTTTTTATTTTATTTTAACCTATGTCACCTCACCTTGAAGTTGGCCAATCTTTCTATCACATTTTGGTGGTCAAGTCTCTCAAGCATCTCTTTCTCAACTGACATCACAGCCAGGTGCTGGAGTCTGCTATGACCCATGGTCCTTCTCAGCCAGGTATGGAGCTGACAAAAGACACTAAAACATCTCTCACAGCTACAGCTGCAAACTGGGATTGTTAGGGCAACCTGAATAACAGTTTTCAGTCTGGGGAAGATCTGATTATCCAGAAGATTGTACAATGTTAACATATCTGGAATGGCACCAGCCTCACTCTTGAGCTTCAAAACGTTTTTGGCAACCGTGACTTCCTCTAAATGAAGTTCAATATGGTAATATTGCCAGGGCTGACAACCCAGTTTGTTTTGCAGATTCTGTACAGCAGCTTTAATATAGTGAGAACACAAATTCCAGATTTTATGAGTAAAATTAGGTTTTTTTTCTTTGTCAGTTTAACAGTTTCTGTTTTACCTGTTAGTATTCCCTGTCTGTTTTCTTACCTGGTTCTTCCTGACCTCGTACTTTCTCCTCTTTCCTCTCTCCCTCTTTGGACTGACAATCATACACAAATAGATTGTATTCAATTAGATTCAAAAATTACATTAATATGAAAAAAATACTATTAATATCACTAATAAAAAAGTCCTCACTCGGTGTACTTTCAACCAAAAGGCAAATAACCAAACCACATGTACATCATCAGGGCTCGCAAAATTGCTAGCCTGACGTCCCGGGGCTAGCGATTTTTCCAGTCGGGCTACCAAAATCTAACTCAGCCCTGCCCGTCGGGCTATCATAGGAAAATATATGTCAGTGCTTTTGCATTCTTTCGCCAATGTAGCTGAGTAATTATGTCATTGGCATCGATGAGCCACTGTCAATATGTGACATATTGAAATCGTGTTTGAATTTGCGCTTGCTTTTTGCTTTCATTTTCATTTTGCGATCGCGCGAACGGTGTATAGAGAGCGGCAGCACTGATTGGTGAGTGACGATTAATTGCGCAACAATTCCTCTGACTTCGTCTTATCACTCATTAGCTTACTATTCAAACGCGACAAGTGAAATCTCTCGCAGCAAGCTTAAACATGTGAGAGGTTGAGTGCGCAAAGAGTCGCTGATCATTATGTAAGTACGTGTGTAAAAGCAGCAGGATTTACGCTGGTATTTTAGTTCTGCAGAGCCAAATAAGACAGGTCAGGGTGAAGAAGGGGCAGCCAAAGAAAAACCGATCACAAAACGGAAAAGATATGACAAATCGAGCCCGTTCTCACTCCCGAGGCGTAACATGGCGACGTTTTGTCACGTCCCGCGGCGTTCCTTAGGAACGCGAAAGGAGACTTTCGGCGTTCTTATGGTACGCGGCGGGTTATGGCTGAAATCCAGTGCAATGACGCTCCCGCGGTAATCAACGTTCCAGCCTTGTATTCCAGCCCTAACCATAACCTTTTTCCTCACCTTAAACAGAACTTAAATGATGTTAAATAGCGTGTTTCTAAGCTATTTGAAGGAAAAGAGCGAACATGTGTAGATTGAGTCCATATGGTTCTCATATTTCCTCATTTTTCCGAGGTCGTCATTTAGGAATGTGGTGGGTAGCCGAAAACGTAATATGTTGACGATTTGTCACCTAGCCTAAAGACTATGAGGCAAAAAGAAAGCGCAGGTTTTTTGGTTTCATGGACAAAAGAATTTCTGTGGCTGGAATATGACGAGCTAAATAACATGATGTTCTGCCAGGTGTGTTGTGAGTTTCATTTGATTTCTGAGTCGACAAGCGCCTTTGTTACTGGGACCAGTCATTTTAAGAAAGACCCCATCAGAACCCATGAGAAATGCAAGAAATGCATTATTGCCCAGTCTGCAGTATCTTTCCCAGAACAAACACCAATTGCAAACAAACATACTACAAATAAACCAAGCACAACAAGAACTCCTGAAAAAGCTGTTTAGAACAGCGTGCTATATTGCAAAGAGTGAACTACCATTGGCAGAATTTAGCAGTCTTTGCAAACTTCAAAAAGCAAATGGCCTAGATCTTGGTTCCACTTACTTCTTACCTGTGACTTCAGTGAAAATTTCAGATTCAGGATCTGACACAGACTGATTCATGTTCTACACAGTTCTTACAAGTTCATAGAAATTTCTGTTCAATTTGAACCAAGTATTTGAGTTGATGATTGTAATTTTTATACAGTTGTTGTGATTTGTATTTTAACAATTTTTTTGATTAATTTTTGTTTCCGTTACAATATTATACTTTAATGTATAATATTGTAAAGGAAACCAAACGTAAAAAAAAAATCTTTTTTTATTCGGGCTACTTAAATTTATTTTGGGCTACCAAAAACTGAAGAATGCCTGCCCGAAGGGCTACCAGAGATTTTGAAATTTTGCGAGCCTTGACATTGTTACGGATTCAAATATTGGGAATGGATACAGGAGGAAAACCAAAATAACCACACTGGTCCGGCCGGGTCAAGTCAAACGATGATTTAATGAACACACGCGTGGGAGATGGACACCATACACAGACAGCATCAGATCTCAAAATGGTGGAGCCTTGATCAAACTCTTATAGCCTCTAGTGGCCCCCACCTAATCATAAAAGCCTAAACATTCACATTCTTTCTCTCACACAGCGCCTAAGCTACAACCTTGGCTCCCTGTTTATCTGCTCCTGCTGATGGGGCAGAATGCTCTGTTCTCTTCTAATCAGACAAATGAGACGATGACTTTCTGTGAACAATATTTTCTTATAACTCAGCAGTATGATGCATCACAAAACAATATCATTCATTCACAATAAATCAACAGTCTAATATAATGCAAATCAGTTTACCAAATGTAATAGTTATCACCTTCTTCTAATTCAGGAGCATAATGCAAACTAAAACTACATAATAATTCACAATCTTTAATTAGGGGTCTAACATGGCATAAAATAATATCATAATCCCACAATTCCCCCTGATGAGCTCTTTAGACTTAAAGAGCTCACTTACACCCTGCAATCCAGTGTTGCCGGGTTCATTTCTCCTTACTCCTTAGGCCCTTTGTCCCCCTGTTGGGTGAACCATATGTGAGATGACCTCTGTGTTTGCGCAGTTCAGATGCAAGAAAAACTTTTATTACAACAACAACAGTAGGTACAGATGATACTCCCATCACTCCCCAGTTCTCCCACAGCTTTATTTCGGTGCTACCTTATACCCTCCAAACGTACTCAGACTAGAACCTCTGTCCGAGGAGCTTTTACCTTTATTTTATTGCTGTAGGCACCAATGTCTTCCAGTCGGGTGATCCTCTGCTCTTGTTTCCTTCAACATCAGGGGTTAGACAACCCTTCAGTCGTTGCACAGATCAGGGGATTATTCTGCCCCGATTTCAAACAATGATCTGTGTATTCTGGGGTCACAGCTGTATTCCCCAGGAAAAGGAACAGAAAGGTGTTCTCCTTATGACCAACAGCCTCTCGAACGTCGTTGGTGTGGTGTTCCTGGATTTCCGTCAACCCCTTCATGGTTATTGCTGTGTTTATTTGATCCATCCTTTTTAGGTGACTAACTGGAGCCCAAAATGCCATGACACTTGAACCCAGTTGATGTTTCCGCAGTCACCGTAACTGTCTCTGCTGCCAAGGATCCTCGTATATCTGTGACCTCGTCTGGTGTCTGTTCCTTTCTCTGTAAGAGACAGAAAACCAAAACACCTCTCTTCCTAGCTCTAACAATCTAATGTTGCTGTCTACTGATCTTTTGGTGATTCAAAATTTGTTTAGAATATTCAGAATGTCCCAAGGACTTATCCTAATTTAGTGTATGTGTGTGTAAGCGTGTTTGCATTTAGCCTGCTGCACTCAAGGCATTTCTTACACTTTATCAGTCCGGACTATCGCCGAACGAAGCTTATGACCTTCAAAAAACCGAGTGCCAACTCATTATAAGCACATTTGCAAGATATGTATAAAAATGATTAAAACCACTCATTCTAATAAAGGACATAAAAAACAAATTAGCCATTTCTAATTCTAACATGTGTCCATTCAATTAAGCTAGAAAATTAAAAAAGGTTATTGACATCATATCTTAGAAAGTATCAGACTTTCTCCTATCCAGTGTCGTTGCTCCAGTCTTGTTATTCTGTGTTAGGGAATGAAATCAATTTAATTGTCATGTTAGATCTGTTCAACATCTGGCTCCGCCCAGAGCCTGCGTCTTCACAATCGTCTACAAACAAAACCTGTATTAATACGAACTTCACTTCAACATGAACTTGTTGACTACTTTTGACACCTGTAGATAGAAGATTAACATGGGGTTATAACAATCACTGTAATACAAATGTTAATATGTCAATAGCTTCAATAAATGTTCAATGCAATGCTTGTTATATGATTCTGATGTAACAATAATACTGATGCTAAAATAACAGTAAAACACACCCTTTTTATCCCTTACTGACCACAGCAGGGGCACCTATGTTTTAATTCAGCCATGAAGCTCACCTGATTCATCACTGAGCCCCACCGGCACTGGCATTTGACAGGGTGGCGCTGCATATTCTTCCTTTAATGTCACTATTTTCAATCTGTTAATTAGAGTGCTTGAACATGAAGTAGACTACGTCCACAACAAGTCAATACAACTGTGAACGTGGCCAATTATCAATCTATTTACCAATCAATAACAAAAAATAGCTTTTATTTTATGCATGCTTTTAGTCAACCACTCACCCACAGGATCTCCAATCCCAGAAAATTCCTTCTCCTCATTTAATGAGTCTGTCCTCCTTCCATGCCCTGGTAACTGGTCCATCCAGAGCTGTATCATTATGAAATATACATACAACAAGCCAAACCACACTTTGGTCACACCAACCCTTTTCCGCCCTGAAGATGTCCAACGCCATCTTAGTCTGGACTGTCAAAGGTGACTTTAACGCTGATTGTTCCGACAATCCATTTATAACATTTCCTGGTCAGATTAGCCAATCCCTGCACACTGGAATAAACATAATCAACATGGTCAACATTTTTCCTGCATGTTATTTCACCATCTTATTGATTCCAATGCTCCATCCTTATGTGGTTTGCTACATTATGTTTATCTAGAACTCCACTCTGTCTCTAAATGTTTGAAGAATTTTTCATGTTTGGGGTCAAGTTTTAAGAATTTGACCATACGTGAAATTAATGGTGTTATTGTAACATGGTAGACTAGTGTGCCTGTGTTAATTCAGCTCCATATTATTGTGTGAAGTTGCACTGGGTTGGGAGTGGTTTTTTATGCGTGTGTCACCTTTTTGGTGAGCCAATGGCTGGAATGGGGTTGGACTAATTAGAGGCAGGTGTACTTGATTGCACTGATACACTGGTCTACTTATAGCCCACACTACAAACACTGCTGTGTCATTTTGTCTCTCTGTGCATGTATGTAATGTGATAATCTGATATGTTTGGGATGGATGGGTTTTGCGCTATGAATTTTATACTGAAGGTGTCATTTTGTCTCTCTTTGCAGGCCAGGGCCTATTATATGCCACAGCCTAAAGGCAGCACAGCTGCACAGGTTCGAGTGATCACTGGCTATATGCTTGCAGGGTAGTGGGTCTCCAAGGACAACTTCTACCCCTGTTAAAGGCAACATGTGGAGTGCAACTGGCCGTGTGGCATAGCTGGCTCTGACCTTGGGACTGTGTGTTTTTATTTGATTCATGAATGGGACACTGGACTGTTTTATCTTTTATCTCTTGATATTTTTTGTCACTAAATTATCTTTTAGAATTTTATTGACTGTCATTGTTTTGCCCACGACTGAGACGGTTGGTCAGACCTAAAATCTTTCTTTGGGTGTGTTACATTATCACCCCCATCGGGGCTTACCTTTCCCACTTCTGATGATATTCCTCCCTATTCTTTGCAAGTACCCGCTTTTGGTGGCGAGAAACTGTTGGTGTGGTCAAGTGGGCGCTGTAAAAACAAAAGCTCAGGACAGAACAGTTATCAGTCATGTACTTCATACAAAATTAGCATATATTGAATTTCATATTGATCCTCTGAGTGTAATGGTACATTTTAATTTATCAAAACTAAACAATAATTTTCTTTATTTTGCTCTTGTTCTTGTGCAGCACCACATGCCCCTGTCGGTTCTATCTTACTTTTCTAAATTATTGACTATTTCAATGGAGAACCTAAATGACTTTGACCAACGTTTGTCATTACATATCTCTATTTTGAATGTGACAAGTCTATCATTCCCCTGTTATTCATAGACATCAGTAGAGTTTTTGTCTTTATCTATCAAAATTAATTGGCTTTTTACAGTGGCCTGCTATGGTTAATAATAACATGTTCAGTCATGAGTGAAATCAAAGCTTCTCTCCACTTTAGCATTTAACATTCCCAACAATATAATGTGCTGCATTAATCGAAACACAGCTAATAAAACCCAATTTTCTTAATGGAAACATCAGTAGCTCAAAATTAGCAACCAAAGGGTTAAGTCTGCAGTTCACACTCATGTGAAGCTACAGCCTCCCCCCTTAGCCTCTGTCCTCCTACTCCTGCAAAAACAAAACAAAGCGAGACAAAACATCCACCCTTCTTTTACAAGCTGGGTGAATTGTTTGTAGACATGTACTAATCCTAAAGTCGGTACCGTTTTTGTCTCAGTATCAAGTCAGTTAAAACTTTTAGTCGTCAGTCCATCACAGTCCAGTCACATGCACACATTCACACACATTCATACCAGATATTGCTGATAATGGAGTCTCACGCGGAACCTATTCGAGGCTCCATCACCAGCAAGATGACGTCATCATTTTAAAGGAAAAACAGTTCCTTGTTTTTTGGACTGGATTGACTCGCTGCAATCCTTTTAGCCTCAGGACTTCTAATGTGATCAATGTCCCATATAAGTGAATCTCTCCAGAGCCCATTATAATTATGGAGAAAAATACTTTGCGACTGTTTCTAGTAATCATGTTTTATAGCGCTTTAAAGTTCAATCTCTCAGGCCTGGATTAAAGAGCTGATTTGTTAAATCAGGAACTCACAAAATACCAAAATATCACCACCGGTGGATCACTCCTCTCAGATGTTCTTATTTCAGTGCACTGTGACAAAAGCAAAGACAAACGTAACCAATAAAATACTCATATAATAACAAATACTGGGGCCCGTTAGAAACATGTCCAAACATAAAACCATCTTTCTCTCTCTTAGAGAAAGAAAACAATCCAAACCTCACTGATAAAATCAACCTAGTGTTAAGCAAAACCCAAAATCAACCAAAACTTCACCAGAAAGTTTTTCTCTGTCCAGGGACAATATTGTGTAGGAATACAGGTACCGTAACTTCTTTTGCACTGACAAAAACATGTTGGACTTATTTGATTCAATAGTGGACACTAGTTGCACACAAATGTTTTGCTTTGGTAGAAACTTAAACAACTGAGTTAAATCAACACAACCTTTTCATTTTCAGTTAACCTGTGCATTTTGAGTTCATATTACACGATTAAAACATGTTCAGATGGAGTAAGTTGAGCTCCTGGAATATTTTAATCCTTCACAATTCTGTCATTGTATTTCAACACTATTCAATAACTTTTATCCAAATTCTACTTGGTCCCTTAAATACTACATGTTGTCTTCATATTGCCTACGGTTCAACAAAGTCTAAATTCTGGTTACCATAAAAATTGAATGGGTCTACAACAACTACCATCCTCCTATCTTTATCCTAATTGCACGAGGGCTGGGAAATAACTCTAAAGTGATAGGTTACGAGGCAGGGTGCACCCCGAACCGGTCACCAGTCTATCACCTAGAAACAAACAACCATTTACACTTACATTCACGGATAATTTAGAATCATCAATTAACCTAACTCTAATAGCTTCATGACTTTTCACTGTGGCAGGAAACCAGAATACCCAGAGAGAAACCACTGCAAACTAGCCAGACTGTGGACTTGCACCCAGGACCTTCTTACTGTGGAGCAACAGCACTCACCAGCATGCCAACAATGTAGGAAATACAGGGAAGCTATGATTTCCTGTTGAATTTTATACAAATCTTTAAAGCCTGAGGCAATTGTGTTAAATACACGTGGGATGCTTACGTAAATCCAAGGGCTGGCCCCCTTTTCTTCTTTTTATTTTATATTTTATTATTGTTATTATTTTTATTTTATTTTTTTTTCAGTGTGTTCCTCCTTCAATTAAATCTCAATCACAAACATGTGACTCTCCGAAATAAGGCTCACACCGTTAATTCATCATTTTCACTCTGTACCACTGCTCCTTATCAGGCTGTGTGAAGCACGGTAAACAATTCAGTCGAGGCCTTGAGCCATAAACAGACATCACTCACAGACATTGTTTTCATAACCAAACTGCTCTAGACCCTGTCCCCTAAATCTGCACAAATGCCCTCTGGGTGACATGAAATGCATTTAACCAATTAACAATCAATGGCTTCTTGTTGTTGTAACAAATTCTGTATTTGGACGTTTGTGTGCAGCATTTTGCGTATCAGCATAGCATTTGTTAGTAAAGCATTCTTCATTGCATCAGCGTGTGTGTATCACTCTTCATTGTACAAACATGTGTAGGTGTATGTGTGTATGTGAGTGTGTGTGTGGATCACTTCTCAATGAATTGAATCAGCATTTTGATTTGTGTGCGTGTGTGTGTGTCATTTCTCAGTCAATCAACGAGTGCATATGTGTTCATATGTGTGTTTCTCTTGCTTCTGAGTCAGTGTATGTAAATGTGTGTGTGTGTGTTTGTGTTTGTGTTCATCACTTTCCTGTTCTGGTGTTCTGGGTAAACCATGGCCTGAAGCGCGCTCTGGGGTCCTGCCCTCCCCCTTTTCAGTCCGTTTGGGTCCGTTGGTGCTGCTGCCCAAAGTTCTCTCCATACTGGTTCTGGCCCCAATTGAGGCAGTCCTTTTCTCCAGTGTCCTGCATCTTCTCCTTGTCCAGCTCCTCCTTAACTTGACCCTTTTTGCTTCTGTAGCTCCTTCAGGGTTTGCTCCTGGTGTTGGAGCTTCTCGTCAGGTTTGACAACCTCCTGCTCCAGCAAGCTCCGTCCTGATTTAAAGTCCTGTATCTGGGACTCTAAGCCTGACTGATGGGTTCGATTAGCAGCCAGCTCCTCCTGAGCCATGCTCAGTTTCTGCTCTGATGTCTTGAGCTCTCACTGAGGGCAGAAACCTCAGTCTTTTCCGTACACGTCAGATTGAAGTTTATTGATGTTTTCCTTGCTTTGCTCCACGGCCTTCTGCAGCTCTGCTGTTCGGCTCTTCTCAGAGGTCAGCTCCTGACCGAGCCCCGACACCTGTGCCTTCAGCTTATGTTCTTCTGCTGCTTTTGTCCAATCTGAGGTGCCTTCTGACCTCAGTTACTCCTCGTGTCTCTGGCACGCCCTTTTTGCTGCCCGATCCTCCGTGTTGGTCCATCACTGTCCTGCACAGTTTTAATGCAGTGTTGTTAAGGTCAGCATTTTTTGCTCGGCCTCACCTTTCATCCGGGCTTAATAGGCGTCTCGTCACAGCTCTGTCAGCTGAAGCTGTCTGGAAATCTCCCCCGTGTCGTGAAACGGGCCTTGGATTTAACGTTCTCCGTCTCCGCTGCATGAGATCTCTTTCCTGCAGCACTGTTGACATTCTCAGGCTGTTGTTGTGAGTCCAGCTGCTGTAGCATTTGGTCAGGGTCACATCAAAGATGGTAGAGAGGAGAGGAAAGATGATAGAGGGGAGAGCAGGAGTCCAGGTCAGCCTCGGCTTTCAGGGCCGACAAAGCAGCCTGTAATTAAGCATAAAGAGAAAAAACAAAAACAAAACAAAAACAGACGAACAGGAAAATGATGTTGTTTTGGCTGTGATTTTCAGAGAGGGGCCAGGCCTTCAGCCTTCTCCCCCCCTTTTTTTTGTTTTTTCTCACTATATAATCAACTCCTAACCCACCAAGTTGACAGGACAACACAGGTATACATTAAAATTCTTAAGATCATGTTTAATAATTCAAAAAAGGAATTTTTATTTCATTCAGTAATCACTTGTATTAATCAATCAGAGGAAAACATGTCACAATTTGACTCTTTTAACCACTAAATTTGTTGTTTCATCACTGGTTTGTGATTTACCAGTGTCTGTCTTTTTGAAGTCAAGTTGTTGTCCTGCAACCCAGAGAGTTTAATTGTTAGTAGTGGATAAACTTTATCTTTTAACATCAGGTGTATGTTAAGTTTCGCTGCTTTAACCTTGCTTGAAAATTTTCACGTGTTCATGAATGTAAGCTGTTTCTTCATTGCGTGTATGTGCGTTTGTGGGTGGGTTATTTTAACTTTTTTTTTTTTTTTCTTTTTTTCTTTTTTTCAAGCAAGGCATTTCTCCAATTGTATGTGTTTTTAATTTTGTTTCCCAAATTTTGATTTCCCACCTTAAATAACAGCATTCCATGTCTTCAGCCAGGAATTAGAGCTTGCTTGTGAGATTCAGGGACACATGGTGCCAAAAACAATTCAGTGAAAAACTTGCCTGAAAATTTCCAGTGATGGTAACCGATAACTGGAGGAGAAGATGTCCTTTAAGCTTCTTTTTCGGGTGGGGACAAAGTGAGAGGTCAAACTGTAAAATTTTGAGCCAGAGCTTGGCATGTGTGTCGTCCCAATTTTATTAATCTATCCTTTTGCTGCTATACTCAGGTCTCCTGGTTGAGAGAAATCCACCTGTATTAAGAGACTAAAACATTCATTTACTATTTTTCTTACAACATCCATTTAATTCATCTACCTAGATTTTACTCTCTCTCTTGGTGCATAGTTCACACAGTCAGGCAGTTGCCTTTTATGGGCATGCAAGTTTCCGGTCACTTACCCCCAGCAGCTGCGAAGCCGTCTCTCCCATATCAAAACCCAGCCAAACATTAAACATTCACCGTAGTGATTTAAAACTTTATTTGTAATATTGTAATCAGCAAAATCAGCGTTTTAATTACAGGCATGTATCATTGTTTGCAAATCATACTTATATAAAACTCAATAACACGCTAAACAGGAAGTCCTCTGTGGGCTTCACAGCAACCACCTCATTTGCATGTTCACACACCGTCTAAAAATAGCTTGCAGCGCTGCAGCGCGCTGTCGTCACACACAGCCTCGTTTCACACTCAACTCTATATTATATTACAAAGACGTCTTATATTTACAATCACTCTCAGGCCTGAAAGTTTTAGCGCCTACACAATTTTGACAAATTTAAGATAACGGATCCAACCGAAGAAAGTCCAACTTTTTTGTAATCAATTAACCAGTATCAGACTCTAACTGTATCTGGCCTCATCTCTAAAATCCCTAAGTCAATTTACAGTGCCCAAAAAAGCGCAGATAAGGAGACTCTAACTCCTAGCTTGTTCCAGGATGCCCTGTACCCCACAGTCAAGCCCACTGAACTAACCCTGTTCGCCGACAGGTCAAGGTCGCGCGTCCGCGGCCAGGAGGGAGCGTAACCTCCGGGCTATGCGCCTCTTAGTGGACTCTAACCACCGTTCTAACAAAATTTATAATACTTTTAAACAACAGACAACACCCAAAAACAAGAGTATGACTGATGCAGATGCAACGTTATCGACATTTGAGACTCTCACTCGCAAAATGACCAACAGAAATGCAATCTTTAGACTAATCGAGACTTTAACTCACAAAATGACCAATTCCCTATCCAACTACCTGAGACTCTAACTCAGTATTATTTTCCTTTACCATGGGACTCTAACCCAATATTATTACTTGTAACCTTAGTTCAAATTTCACCACTCATGAGATTTTTTATCAAAATCAAAACAGGCCTTCACCAGTAATTTCAGTGAGTAGGCTTTTAATTTATACAGTCCAATTTGGCACAGTTTGGATTTACATTCAACAGGTTGTGCCTCACCTTTAGATATGCCGGCTTGCCCACTCACGTCAGACCACTGGCTCGTGCCTGCCCGTTCAACCACCTCGGACCGTCCAAACCTCCAAAACTTCCATCCCAATACCACAGGACGAGCCCCCAAAACTGTTACGGATTCAAATATTGGGAATGGATACAGGAGGAAAACCAAAATAACCACACTGGTCCGGCCGGGTCAAGTCAAACGATGATTTAATGAACACACGCGTGGGAGATGGACACCATACACAGACAGCATCAGATCTCAAAATGGTGGAGCCTTGATCAAACTCTTATAGCCTCTAGTGGCCCCCACCTAATCATAAAAGCCTAAACATTCACATTCTTTCTCTCACACAGCGCCTAGGCTACAACCTTGGCTCCCTGTTTATCTGCTCCTGCTGATGGGGCAGAATGCTCTGTTCTCTTCTAATCAGACAAATGAGACGATGACTTTCTGTGAACAATATTTTCTTATAACTCAGCAGTATGATGCATCACAAAACAATATCATTCATTCACAATAAATCAACAGTCTAATATAATGCAAATCAGTTTACCAAATGTAATAGTTATCACCTTCTTCTAATTCAGGAGCATAATGCAAACTAAAACTACATAATAATTCACAATCTTTAATTAGGGGTCTAACATGGCATAAAATAATATCATAATCCCACAACATCTAATAAAATATATAAGTATTGAAACACTGATCCAACATTATCCTTTATTGATGGGTCATTTGATCTTACACTTTTACCTGAATGTGGCTCCTTTTTTTGAAAAAACTTCCTTATATCCATTATGAGCCTGGCTGTCTCTCTGTACACACACACACACACACACACACACACACACAAGGAGTTATAAGGTTAATGGGCATCAGTTAGCTAGTTAGTACCTTCGGTTTAAATTTGGCACATGCACATATGACAAAACAACCAGCTTCTCTGTTTCCACTTCAAACAGGACAGTGGTAACAACAGCACGTTACAGACAATTTTAAGTTTCAGACGTTAAATAGGCTGTATAAATTTCAATGGAGAAACAGGACGGTCAAATGTCGCTGATTTTACTACTGAGTAGGACAGATTGTAGGGCAGCAAACATAGTCGGAAAACACGTTTTCAACACAGCAGGTTACCTGGGTGTAATGTTTTACAGCTAAAACGAAACATGGTCGGACTCCTACCTAACTATATAGAGAGTAACTGAAGGTTAAATGCAGCTAACATGCCCTGTTTTAAGCCTGCGCTCCCCTGTGTCTCAGCCACCATTGCTCTGGCAGAAAGGGAGCTAAAGCCAGAGTAGAGGCGAGCTGGAAAAGACCATGTTTTTAGTTTTTTTTTGTTTTTGTAAAATATTACGTCTCAACCAAGTACTGTATGGGTTTTATATTTTTAGTAGTGTGTCACACAAAAAAGCAAATATTTTCAAAATAAGTAAGAAAACATGCCTTTGATTCAATATCGGCTAAAAACAAAATGGGCTAAGCAGGCAGGTGTGAGCCTGGTTGCTGTAGTGACTGCACCCAATGGCTCCATACACACACACACACACACACACACACACACACACACAAAGACATGCACCTCACTTCTGCTGCTTAAAATGAACAGAAACGTCAGCCTGAAACAAATCGAATTGAAATGAAAAGTACAAGTCATATTGACAAAATTCTTTCACCGTGAGCGGCAGCAATATCTAGTCTACTGAATTCTCAGTTTTCATGCCTGTGGAGTTTATTATATAGACGTGGTGACAGTGTAAAGACAGCCTGCTCTTCTGATTTTCAAACGAACCTTCTGAGCCATTTTAACATTAGAATCTATGGAAGAGTTGGAGGGAGGAGGCTGTGCATTGGTGACATTTATGACAGAACCATAACACCTATTACAATAATAAACACATTGGATGACAGAGGACAGCGATGGCTACGTTTTGAGGGTAAAATCATACCTGTAGAGCAAACGCTGCGGACACAGCAGCAGTTTTAAGAAAAGATTTTAAGATTAATTCCCCCCCTCCTCTCACTCTAGCAGTTGAGCTGTCTCACTCTAGCGCCAACATTCCGTCCCATACACACCCATTATAAACTCTGAAACGGCTAAAAAAAAGAATGAAACTTAAACTGGAATTGAAGAATAAGTATAATAGATATTGAAAAGATAAATACAAGTTGAATAGTTGAATGTCTTGTCTGCGTTTTAAAGTTTGAATGGTGGCTCTACGTCAATGTATGTGGAAGTAGTTAGAGTTGAAAGAGGAGTGAGTTGAAGGAGAATTTGAAGGGTCTCCCCATTGAAATACATGGGAAATTTTTGTTGAATAAAGTTGAATAAATTTAAAAATATAAATGTTAAAAATGAGAAAAATACAAGCAGTCATGTCCAAAAGAAGAGGAATCTAACGGTGTTTGAATGCTTTTACAACATTCACACTAATTAAGAACAGAAGAGCAAAAAGGACACTTACCATAAGAGTCAAGACAAACAGCATTAATGTGACATCAATGTGACATCACAGAATTGCCTTTGAAGATAGCTGTAGGGGGCGGAGCCAGGTTTCAAGAAAACCCACAAATGCACCCCATGTAGACAGAAACTGTAAGCACTACACTAGCTTTTTAGTTTGAGTTTCCATTTGGAACCCACATTACCTAGTTGAGTAGATAACTAGTTGCACTTGATAACTTTGCGCAAACAATATAAATACGAATTAAATACATTCATTTAAAAAAGGCTGCCACACTAGAATTACAGCATAAACAACTTGAAAAATTAAGAAAAAAAGAAAAACGCCTCATCGCTGAGAACAAGGAACAGCAGAAGACAATATCAGTTAAGGTGTGTAAACAACAAATGGATGATATTTCGAGGCTTAAACAGGAAGCCCGCGCCCATCTCTCAGAAATAGACCAACTAAGAAAACGTATGGCTCAATGTGAGATGAAGGCCGCAGGATCAGAGAAATATGAGAAAAAAATCCTGGACCTTCAAAAGAGATGCAAAGACCTGGAAAGGAAACATGCCACTGAAAAAAAGAGACGGGAGCAGAAAGAAAAAGATGTGGAATTTCTGTCTCGTCTTCAAGGAAAAGTCAAAAGACTGAGCAAAGAAAATGAGGCCCTGAAGCAAGAATTAAAGCAGGTGACCACTGAAAAAAAACTAAAAGTAAAAGAACTGAAGGAAAAAGAAGAACGGATAAAAAATGAGCTTAGAGTCCAGGACCAGCTCAAAGAAGAGAGGGCCAACTTTGAAAAAACGACATCAGAATATCTTGTAGAGGCTAGCACGCTGTTTCAATGTAGAGACAGACTTAAAACAGTGGAGGCACAAGAAGAGAAATTAAAAGCTGAAATTAAAACATGGCAAAAAAAGCAGAGGATTTTGAAGAGCAAAAGGACAGGGTCATTATGGAGAAAAACGCATTGATAATGAAAAATAATGAACTTTCATATTTGCTTTTGGGAAAGAACTTGGACAATAAAAAACTAGTAAAAGAGTTAAAAGAAAAACGAAAGGAAAAAGAAAGTCAGACAAAGGAAGCCTCAAAGCAGCTTTCTAACATGCAACACCTGGAGAAAGTCCTGCAGATGAAAAATGAAGAAATAGCCAAACTTGAAAGTGAGAGGCGGGAATTCTTCAAGAAAATGACATCCCAAGATCATGAGATTGTCAGTCTGAGAAATGCTCTGAAAGAAACAGAACACAGACTAAAAATACAGATGACGCACGATGAGTTTTGGCCTCAGCATGAAAAACTTAATAAGGAGTTATCTGAGGCTAAGACCGTGATCAGTCAATTTAAGGACACCATAGAGTCACTGACAAAAGACGCAGAACAAAAGGATAGTGAACGAGAAATGATTCAAGCAGAGCTATCCAAGTATCAGACCAGGTATTTTGCTGTGAAAAATAAACTGGAGCTCAACAAACAAAAGCAGGCAGAAGCGCAGACGGCACAGGCTAAACAACTTGCCTGTGTTGACAAGGAGCGCAACGTAGTTAAGAAAAGGCTGGTCCAGATTTTGGCAGACAAAGAAAAGTTGGACAAAGAGCTCACACACTACAAAGAAATTGTGTTTCAGCAGCAACAAAACATAAACGAGCTGGAAACTGAAATTCAAATGAGTTCAATTCAAAGACAAACGATTGAAGGACAAAAACAGGAAATTGACCGTCTGACGGAGCAGATAAAGGACCTGCGTGAGGAGAATTCCTTAAAGGTTGCCATTGAGCTGGACAAATACGCTGCAAAAACGCAGGAAAAAATCTTCTCGCAGTGGCAAACAAACAGACTTAACGCTAAAAGAGAAATACACATGTCCAGTCACACATTAGTATTTGAACAGCACCGCCGGGACCGCCTGTTATGCAAATATAAACAGCTGGTCACAGAAAAGGACAAAGAAATTAAAGAACTACAGTCAACGCTGAATCAGGAGGCTGCACTTCAAAACAAAGATGCCATACAGAAACTCCACAGATGTGAGTGGGAAAATCGCGACCTCAAAAAGCAGTTAGTAACAACACAGCGAATCCTTTCTGTATATGAGGATAAGAACAGCAGCCTTGTAGAAGAAAATAAACAACTGACACTTGAGGTGAGCGCAAAGCACACCCCGCTACCTCAGATTTCCACCAAGGCCAAGTCAAACTCTATGGCGAAATCATATGAGCAGTCTGAGGTTGGGCGCTCAACCAGATTCATCTCCAGCATTCCTCAAAAGACAGAAAAAAAGGTTTATTTCCTCCCTCCTCTCGTAGGCAAAACGTCGGCATTGCAGAATGTAAGCAGTAGACTCTCCAGATTAACCAACACACCACATAATTAAGTAACAGACCCCATCAGCCAGGTCATCATGTGACAGGTTGAAGGACTACTGCATATAAAACTGTTCAGTTAATACTAATTCATATCAGTTGATATAAGGACAAAATAAGGTAAATATGGTAAGAAAATGGTTAAGAGTTTATTATTTTTCACGTTATATTAATGGCTTTCATGTTATTTAAGAGAACTGCAATCTATACATCTCTGATCAGCTAGTAAGCCTTTTCTGGGATCGATTAGTAGTGTCTCTATTCTCCACTAGGGGGCTTTCGCGCGTTCTCCTCACTGCAATAAACAACTGCGTGAGAGACGCAAGTTATAATCACTCTCGTGATTCTTTTCCCCCTGTTTTCAGGGGTGTAACATTCACACCAGTAAGAAACCTGCTGCCCTGTTCCCACACCAGAAATAACAATTTTAAACTATAATTAAAACTCAATCACTAAGGGATATGGTTAAAAACAATACTAAAAATACACTGAGGCAATTACATCTCTAACCCAGGAGGGCCTGTATTTCCCTTAACACCAAAAATAGTAGACAACAATAAATAATAACATCTGTTTGCTGTGAGGAAGTGACATGAACACATTCCATCTGTGTCACTACCTCACCCCCAACCAGTCGCGGCAGATGACTGCCCCTTTCTGAGCCTGGTTCTGCCGGAGGTCTCTGCCTGTTAACAGGCAGTTTTTCCTCCCCACTGTCGCCAAGTGCTTGCTCATAGGGGGTCCTCGGATTGTTGGGGTTTCTGTAATATTGTAGGGTCTTTACCTTACAATATAAAGTGCCTTGAAGCAGCTTCTTGTGAACTGGCACTATGCAAATAAAAAATTATTGGACTGAACTGATTTTCCTTTTGTTTATTAAGTCTGAGTGGTTGTATTTTAGCACTTTTGATCTACTTCTATACATTGTATTCATTCCTTGAAACGAAGTAATAATTCGAAACTTTCCACTGTGATTCTAAAACCTTAGCAGAGAGCAGAGGCAGGAAGTACCAAAGTAAAAATACTTAGTTGCTGTATTTAAGTTTATTTTCAGGTATCTGTATTTTCAGAATCAGAATACTTTACTCAGAGTAAAGTAAAGTAAAGTATAAAATATTCTTGTGTCCGAAGCTGGCGGTGGGGGGTAATCTAACGATCCTGATGTAAAAAATATAGTGAGTAGAAAGTACAGGCACTCAGAAGTAAAAGTAAAAAGTGGGCACAAGATAGTAGTGAAGTAAAGTACAGATAACTGTAAATTCTACTTCAGTTACAAAATATTTCTACTTTGTTACTTTCCATCTCTGATACCAACAATAAATCATATTTCAATGCAAAATGTGGTTTAGAGACTATTTTTTGTCATGTCACCCACAGAAGCCCTTAATCCAGGAGTACACACGCTAAGGAGATCAATAAGGTAGCTTGGTGCCATGTTATTTATGATTTTATAAGTAAGCATTAGGATTTTGAAATCAATGCGGAACTTAACAATGTCTTCTTTATCCATCCATCTTGAAGGCACTGGGATGTTTTGTTCTCTTAGCAGTGCGTTTGATTTGCCATTTCTCACAGAACACATCATGCAGCAGATTACCAACATTTTTGTCCTTAAAGTGAGCTACAGCCCAGGTTGGATTTCATCTATCTGTGTACACAGAAACAGGGCTGGACTGGGAAAAAATAGTCCTGGCATTTCTGGGCACCCCACTATAATCAGTCAAAACAGGGCTTCAAAATCTTCAAATCATGCCAAACACACACACCATCCTCCCCTGTGATGCTAGTTTGTTGGCTTTGAAAAGGTCCTTAAAGTAAGTTATTCCACTTCTGTGTCACTCCAAACCGCACCATACTGGACAGAAAGTTTAGACACAATGGGGCTGAGAGGGGAGAAGTAACAGAGATTAAAGTATTTCCTAAACAGGACCCATATTTTCAGTGAGTGTTTCACTACAGGGATGGATATGAGTTGAATAAAGAGAATGAAAGTAGAGAGCAAAGTGCAGCGGGTAAAGACATACTATTGTTGCTATATAGTTCGATAGTCACCGCGAGTCAGGACAGCCACTCCGAGTGTGGTAGAAACAGAACACTGGACATCTTATGTTAGCAGCGCAATAACAAAAGTGAGATTCACTTTATCCCACCATGATTCAAAAAGTTCAACACCTAATTCACGCTCCCAGGCGGTTCTGATTTTGCCTAATGAGTCAGATTTGGTCAACATATATTAGATAGAGGTGATTTTTGATTAACTCTAAGAACCAGAAGGTCAACCCATGGTGGGTCAGCAGGGAGAATTGGGAAATTTGGAAACAGTGATGAGATGCAGTGTCTAATTTGAGAGAGAGCAAAGTGAGAAGGTAGTAGGTTAAATTTTGAGGGTAGCTTTAATAGGCTAAGAAGGCCATCATCTTTGTAAAGGGCTCTCCTGGGTTTTTTTTTTTATGCCTCTTTAATGCCAAATTAAATAGGCAGCATTGATGGTGGCGGGGGGGAAATAGATGATTTCTTAACAACAATAGATAAGAGAGGCGGGTAAAAAATATGGAGAAATTGATTGAATTTCAAGTTTACACCAAATTAAGTTAGGTGAATTTAGCGAGTAAGCCAATTTAAAACTCAGTGTTGCAGCCAGGGCCAGGACAAGAGTGGTCTCTTCTTTAATTTCTTTGTCCTTTTCTGTGGTCCCGGCGGCGCTGTTCAAATACCGTTGCATAACTGGACATGTGCATTTTTCTTTTAGGATCAAGTCTGTTTGTTTGCCACTGCGAGAAGATTTTTTTCCTGCGTTTGTGCAGCTCAACCTTTAAGGAACTCTCCTCACGCAGGTCCTTTACCTGCTCCGTCAGACGGTCAATTTCCTGTTCCTAGTTTTGTTGGCATTTCAGAAAAGAAGTCACCCTTCAGTTAAAACGTGTGTGTGTGTGTGTGTGTGTGTGAGAGAGAGAGAGAGAGAGAGAGAGAAATTGACTATGTGCACGTTAGCATATGCTACTTCCGGTGCGGAAACTCCTGTGGGGAGCTTTGTTTCCGGTGTCCTATTCGAGCCCTGTTTACGGTCCAAAACAAGTTAAGCAAATAAATAAATAAAGCGGCGATTTACATTTCTATAGATGTCTCGGGCATTTACCCAATATATCTGTAAATGATGTTCATCGACTTGTCGATATTTTTCCCCCACGCCTCAGGGGAAAAGAGAAAATGGATTCAAATGTTATATTTCTCAGCTGTCCCTCGTTTATCGCGGGTGTTATGTTCTAAAAATAACCAGTGATAGGTGAAATCAAGTAGCCAATTTTATTTTTTGACGGTGCAAAACGTTTCGTGTACGTCGTGGACATACAGCACTGCACTTCAGAGTCACACTGCTAGCGATAGATGCAGCGATTCTGTACTGTACAGGAGAGACGGAGGAGATCGTCTGCAGCGATCAGGACGCAGGACGTAAAAAAGCATGCAAACTTGCACTAAAAAATCTGCGAAACAGCGAGGTGAAAGGTGAACCGCGTTATAGCGAGGGACCGCTGTAATTTTGAAGGTAAGTCACAACATACCCTTCGTAAATACTAATGTATAGAAACCGTTACCAGCAATCATTAATTTTTTGTGTGGCTTTTTGTCACGGTTTGTTAACATGCTGTGTAGGTGTGTACTTGACTAGCTGATATCGACATAACGGGGAAAACATCTGGTTTGACTATTGTTCACCTGTAGTTTGAATGCTGAACATTTGCCTGTTTAAATCATAAGACCAGTCACTATACAGAGATGTGCTTCTGAATGTGGACGATGTGTCTTCTGCTGCAGTGATGCAGTTCTGCTTGTGTTTAGTGATGTAAACAACTGATCGATCTAAACTCTTTAAACGTCAAAATTGATCATTAGATTTTTATGACACAACAGTGGTGAGTGTTCCCACCTTCTCCTCTTTGTAACTTAACGCGATCGTTCCGTTTTCGAGTTTTGGACATCAATTTTGGAGTATATCTTCGCAGTAGCGATTGACCGCAAAGTAAAGCTACCGGAAATGTACAACCCCACATCCGGTCTCAAACCAGGAAGTTAGCATTTTCTCGTGCACAGGGTCAATTGACAGAAGTAAAAGAAGTAAAAGTGAGAGAGATGCACAGTTGTTTTTTTTTCCTCCCGTCAGCTGGACTGGATTACTTCATAGTGGTTGCCAAACAGCAAAATGGTGCATTACCGCCACCAACTGGAATGGAGTGTGGACAGAGATCCTCCCAAACAATTTAGTCTGTCTTAAAAACCAAAATATGGTCTGATAATTTTCCATGTTACTTCTCCACACAGTCCTCATTTATAAATTCAAATACAAAGTCAAACATTAAGGCTAACGGCTGGATTTTCTCAAATGCGTGTAGCTAGCTAGCCGAACAGTGAACAGCTGCTTCCTGCTAAAGAGACAGACAGTGAAAGTGGAAAGTATATCTTCCTAAATGTGTTCTCTTTAACTGATTTTTAGTTTTAGTGTTCTTATTTTCCTCTGCGTTATCTTATGTCACTAGTTAGCAAACACAAACTAACCACACAGTCCCCATTTATAAAGTCCATTACAAACGCAAACATTGCGGCTATCGGCTGGATTTTCCCATTTGAGTCTAGCTAGCAGTGTTGCCAACTTAGCGGCTTTGTCGCCATATTTAGCAAGTTTCCAGACACCCTTAGTGACTTTTTCTGGTGTTATTGGAGACGTATAAGTTTTTGATGTGAAAGCACGTATCGCTTTTACTCTCAACAAGCAGCCGGTGCTGCCGTGCCGTGGGCACCTCGCTCACGGGCGACGCAGTAGTCGCTTCCAGCTGCTGTCAGAGCGAGATGTTCACTGCAAATGAATTGCGCATGCGCAAAGCCGCTGCTCCCACGCAGTGATCCTCTGATTTTTAGTTTTAGTGTTCTTATTTTCCTCTGAGTTATTGATTGTGTCAATAGTTATCAAACATAAACTAATGTACGTCTAATAGCCAACCAACCACATGACTTCATGTTCCGTGCTGACAGAAGGAACTTTAACTTTAAGCAGTTATTTTTTAAATCCAACTTTACAGAGAGAGTTACATCTATGGCAGTTTTTAAGAGCAGGGCTCAGTGGTGTGCTCATATCACTTCCTCACAGCAAACAGATGTTATTACTTATTGTTGTCTGATATTTTTGAGTTACGGTAAATACAGGCCCTCCTGGGTTAGAGGTGTAACTCTGTGTATTTTAAGTAATGTTTTAACCATCAATAGTGATTGATTTTTATTTTATAAAAAGTCAATTTATGTTTGTTGACCAGTCTAAAAACTGATTATTTCTTTCAATGTATGAAAAGGAATGAGTGTTTCAAATTCATTCCATGCTTGTTTGATATGGAGGACCACAAGAGCCACGCGCATCGAAATAAAAAATCCTGTGCTTAATTAATGAATTGTAGAATAAAATCTGCATTTGTAAATTCATTTTTGAATTCCAATTTAATGAACTGATTTTTAAAATGCTTTTTAAGTCTTCATTTCAAAAAACATTTTCGAATTGCACTTTAATAAACTTCATTTCAAAAACCTTTTTCGAATTGCATTTTAATAAACTTCATTTCAAAAACCTTTTTCGAATTGCACTTTAATAAACTGCATTTCAAAATCCATTTCCCTTTCCTGTTAGCTCAGGGATTAACATGTGGATTAGCATTTGGATTAGCAGTTGGATTAACAACTTCATTTTAAAAATCCTGCTGCTATTCAAATTAGTCACACCGTGGGATGTAAGGAGCTCTCTGATTGGTTGGTCAGACACAGGCTGTCTGCCAGCCTGGATTTTTTTAGCTCATAGCTTCGCCCTGCTAAGAAGCCTGTGTGCTTGTACAAAGGCCGTTCAGCCTCGGGATTTACACTCGGCTCGACATGGATATGTGAAGAATGAAGGGACCCTGCAGCGAAACGGAGAGCCCAACCTCTGACTTAGTGCCTGTTTACAAAGTCTGACCACCTGTGAAGGTAACGTGCTAACGTGGCTAACGCTAGCATCACCGCACATAGCCTCGTTATTTTAAGGACATCTTAGTTTATGAAAGTTTTACGTCGCAGCTGTACGAGCTAGCTGTGTGTTTTGTAAGCTGCTGTGCTCTTCACAAATAAAGCTGGAAGCAGCTCAGACTATTAGAACCAGCACTGAGGCCCGTTACATTTATACAGTGTTAGAGCAACGGCTGCAGCCTACAGCCTTTAAACTAGCGATTAAAATACTGACAGTAAACTCGTCAGTCCAGATGTTACCACATTACTTTGTGATACTTGTGAGTTAAAACAACTGAGACAGGCTGATTAAAATAACAGCTTTCAGTTCTCTCATTCAGCATATAAAGACTCGAGATCACACTACTGATTTCAGTTCATTTAATATGTGAGTGCACAGATTCATTCTCAACTGGACATAAACGATGATCAAATGTTGTATATATGATGAATTCATCAAATCCCAGCCTCTAACACAGTGCGCTGAATCTTAGCGTTGAATGTCCAGTATTTTCTAATCAGTGCAATCTAAGCATTCACTGAACCTACAGTATCTACACCTGTGTGGCAAATGTGTGGTAAAGCTACAGATAATGAAATTTAATTATTAATACAATATGCATCATGAGAAACGAAAGCTGAAATTGATTCAGTTTAGTACTTTTCTCTGTATGCTCTGTGATTATAAAGGCCTTAAATTCTGTGATATATATTGTAACTGATTTTCACAGAGGTCTTAAAGTACTTAAATCACTGCTGATAGTCTGGTTGTTTATATTTTCACATTTTTGTGTCTGTAGGGCTGTTTGATGACAATTTGGACTCCTCTGGGAGATGAGGACACACCCACACCTGTTCCATACTGCAGCCATTGATGGTGTTACAGCTCTGAGTCAGCTTTGGGCCATCAGACGCACACACTAGAAAACCAGCACCGGGACTTCATGCAGGAGAGACGGCCTCAGTGATTTAGGTTCATAAGCAAGTTCAAACATTTCTGGCCTCTTATCACTTAGATTTCTTAATCTTAAAAGTTAATGCATTTAAAGCAGGAACTGCACACCTAGCCATCAGAGGTGTGGCAGCATGAGTACTGTAAAATTTTGTAGGGTCCTTGTTAAAAATTCTACAAGCACCACACCACATTTGTCATATAAAGTTTCATTTTTTACAGTACAATGTTGAAATTATAAACTAGTTATCCACTTGTCAGTAATTTTTGAGTAAATGGATGTCAGTGATAAATCAGTGGTGATTCACCTGCAAATGTTTTTAACAAACTTTGTTTTTTGTAGAATTCATCAGCAGCTGTGGAGAGATGCATTTGAATATCTTCTGCTTCCACTTCTCCTTACCTGGAAGCTGAGCATTGCTGATTTCTGACAAGGACACACACCTCAGCGCTTATCATGGGTGTTACATCCTCCGTGCAGCAATTCCAGAGAAAACAAGAGAGCAACGACCACTCATTAAGACCAGCCAGAAATCTGTCCCTTTCTGGCAGCTGTGGAAACTTCCAATAAGAAAGTTTGCATTCTTAGAACAATGCTGGATCATGTGTGATGTGTCATCATATGAGGATATTACATTGTATGGTATGACGAGTATCCTTCAGTAATAATAATAAATCACACAGCAATAGCACATTCATGTAGTTTTAAAAAGCATGATAATATATCAAGTAATCCAAAGTATTCTGAATAAGTTAGGTTCTGCTCCAACTTCACTTTACTGCTACTGTAATGAAAAGGAAAAGGGAACATGAGTTAGCAAAACCCACGGGCCGTGTTTGTTTGAAGGGCACCATGGTCACGTTCAGACTGAGTAGTTATTCTGTGAAAAATGAGCTGTCAGCCTGCACTGCTTACTACTTGGGAGTCGAGTATCCTCGATGCCAGTGTGCGAACCTACACTGCTAAGTTTTTATTTCAATGGCAAAACCGGTGTGATGCCAGACCAGCTGCTTACACATTAAAAATGTCTTAATTTATGGTTAGATAATGGCTAGTTAGAGCAACCCCTCAGATGACAGTAGTCAAAAGAAGCTCTACGTCCACAGTCACTGCATGTGACTGCGTAGAGGTCTGCAGGACCAGACAACTTAAATTTCCTTTCCACTCTTCTTTAAAACAGTACAGCCTTAAAAGGAGTTCCTCCTTTTAAAGTAGACACAGAGTTTTTAGCTGTAAGGTAATGATCTTAGTCCGTACTGTCCTGAAAGCAACGCTGAGGTACGTAAGCTGGATCTAGTCATGATTTTAAATGTTTCCTGTGTTATTTAAAATATTAACTTGGCTTTTGGAATATCCAGCCCTGTGACTGTGAGTGCTATTGGGAGGCGAGATGATTTCGTAGCTTTGATTTCTCTCTACTGTGTTTTAATGAACTTCAGTTGCTCCTGGAGGACTTGAAAGAAAAGCTGTATAATACAACCTTTGTTTTGTTTTTTTGTTTTTGTTTAGCTGTGGCTGATTTTTTTTTTTTTTGCTTTCTGCCATCCACCTTCTGGAAGGTTCCAGTTTTATATAAGAAAAACAATGATTCCTATCAAGGTTGATTTGTTTGTTTTTGAATTAAAGTACTTTACTCTGCATCTAAGTAAATTTCACACTGGTACTTACAGTCTATTAATTACAAGCACGGCCACTTAACTTTTATGCTAACCACTTATCCATCATATTCACAGTTTCCACTGCTGTGTGTGTAAAACCGGATCAGTTGTTGCAAAAAATTCTCATGATAACTCTAAAATGTTTTTATGCTCCTATCATGTTAATATTCCGGCAGTGGCGATCACCTCATCTTTTGTTAGATGTGCACAAAGCAGAGGAAGAGGGGACTGATGCGAAACGTGTGCTAGAAGGTGCAGAGTTCTGTATTCATGGGAGTGTCCGTGAACCACTAACATGCTTCCACAGCTACAGTGTGATGTTTTTACTGACCTTTCCACGCCGAAGGATATTTACAATTATGTGAGTCTTAGTCTATCACTGACACCCAGAGCTCTGTGCACACTTTTGTCTGTTTCCCTGTTAAGACTGCAAGCCTGAGGACTTTGAGTTGCGTGTTTGAAGTACTTCCATGAATACCAATTGTTGAACTGATATGATATATAATTTAAAAAAAAAAACACTTCTTTACAAATGAATATACACTTAATGTGTAACCTACATGATCTTCCGCTGTGAGATTTTAAAGTTTATCCTCACATTTAAACCAAAGGTTTCCTAAACAGGGCTACACCGCTAGTTCTCTAAATGCTACTATGTGCTAATATGTGCCATTGGGTTCCGTGAGCTTTCGCGTTAATAATGCCCAGATAATGTAGCTGACATTAAAGGGTCATCAGCAAATGCAGTTCATCTGGGGATTCAGGCTATACAAGCTGGTGAAGGTGATCAGTAAATCTCTTTTACCTTAAATCAATCTTCTTTAGAGGTTAAATTGAAATATCGCTTTTAGGTCTAATAAATTCAGTTTTTATTATCCTGTGTGTGGGCTTCATTCTTGGAACACTTTGCTGTAAAACAAAAAAAAGCTATTATATAGTTTTCAAATAAAAATAATCACAAGATTCTATGTGAGGTCAATTTTAATATTTGTTGTAAAAGAAAAGTGATGCCAACCAACTACTTAAAAGAGAAACAGGATCACAGTTATTGTAAAGAAAATGTTATATGACTGCATTTTGAAATACATCTGAAGTGCATATAATGGTCAGAATGTATGTATCCTGACAGGCTCCCTGAGCTGAGTGCAGATGACCTCATCAATGTAGAGAGAGCTGGCCTTCATAGCGACATCCTCCTCCATCCTCAGCTTGCAGCACACTAGCGCCCTCTGCTGCTCCTGTGACTGAGCTGTTTCCTCACGCAGTCTGACAACACAGAGACAAAAAGACATTAATGATGTCTTTTTGTCTCTGTGTTGAGAGACAGAGTTTTAGACCCTGCAGTAATATCCCCAAATACTGCACATGGTCATGAGGTTTGAGCTGTGCAGCACAAACATTTTACATCTGTTTTGTTGCAGGCCATACTTCTTGATGTGAGAGGTGAGGTGCTGGATTTCAGTGAGGAGCTGAGCCTGGGCTAGATCGTAGCACTGCTCCTTGCCGGGCCTTTGGAGACGCATAGCCAGCCGGGTCTTTGCCAGATTCAGGGAATGCTCGTTCTCCGTGATGGCCACTTGAAGATCCTCTCTGAGCCTCTCCTGGCCGACTATCTCAGACAGAATCTAGAGGGAATACAGGTGTCACACCAGGGGCAGCCAAGATTCACAATCTGCAGTGAAATTATTTCAAACTAATTCTACTATGAAGTTAACATTCTAACGGTGTGTTCACACCGTAACATTTCATTAGTCTGTTCCTCTGTTGTAACTAGCAGATATATGTATCTTTGCACTGCACACATAAGGTTAGCTTGCTAATACACTTTGATAGCATTAGCTGTTTACATTGCACTCTATCCTCTCATCAAAATATGGTCACCTCTGGGACCAAAATACTAAGGTACTGTGCAAGATACTACTCTTGAGGCCTCAAAAATGCAAATCCAATGATGACACCACAGTTGCTATGTCTTTTTTTTAATGTACACTCTATAATTCAGTTCCTCTGCACTCTGAATCTTTGATCTACTGGGGACAAAGTTTGATGTGATTCACATCTTTTTGGCACTCTGACTAGAGGAGAGCCCTCTGGTTACATGCAGACACATTTTGCTCTGCACATGTTGATTCTCCTGGAAATGAAAACTAAAGTGAGAGGTTTGTTTAGCAGCGTACCTGCAAATGACTTTCAGCGACACTCTGACTGAAACAGAGTTTTGAAGTCAGGGAGTAATCACAATTATCTGAGGCCAACAATATCAACAATGTATGCATGCTTTTATTCTACAAGAGGATGGGCCGTTATATATTAATAATCATTTTGCTGATGCAATGACATAAAAAAGACTTCATGCTTCTTCATGCTTACACTTACTGCAGGGTCAGTTTGAAGAGAAGAGAGTTTGAAAAGAGTGAAACCCCGATTTCTTTAAAGTTAAACTATGCATGGCCCTGAATACATCATATGAAGTCAATCATACAGTTACTGTTTTGAAACGATATGAGGTATAAGGACACAGTCCATGAGTGTGTATGCACACACAAGGACAGACTGTTGTAGAGAACAGCAAATTGCACAGGCAACTTTCTTGGAAACCACACGTTCAAACTATGTAAGTAATGTGTTACAGGAAACCAAAGACAATAAATAGACAAAATGAAGTAAGAACTTGTGAGGCTATCTATGAAAGACCCAGTAGGAGTTTTAGACCATCAGAGTGACGTTTATAAAAGTCAGAACTTTTTGGCAGGCCATCATTCTTCCTAACTATATAAATATAAAGGCCTGGGGATTAATTTATTGGGGATAGTAAAATTTAGGTTAGGATAACATTAAGTTGGTGCTTGGCACTCATGGTTCAACTTACAGGTCAGAGGCCCTGCAAAGTCTTAATTTGAGTGAATATCCTCACAGATATGGCCAAACAAATACACCTGCGTGTGCACCTCCCTCCACAAACGCAGGCGAGGTCAACTTTTGTGCAAATACGTGAGAATATGAAAATGTGGGATATGAAAAACGTGTGTTGTGGTGACTTAGGTCACCACAACACACGTGCTAACTTTAAAGTAGAACAGAAAATGATTTAAAACCAGTCATTAATTTAATACCTGGCAGAATGATAAACACAGCATTACATCTGCTTCCTTGTATATTACAACAAGCACGCAGTCTAACAAACCTCCCTGCCCTACCTCCGGCAGTTTCTCTTCCATCTGGCTCCTGGCAGACTTGATTTCCTGGATATGTGTCTGGAAGGCAGTTGTTGTTGCCTGGAACTGCTTCTGCATGTCAGCAGCTGTCTGCTCCAGGACAGACTGCACCAGGGCCCTCATGGACTCAGAGTTGGTCTTCTGGTGCTCTGCTTTAGCTATGTTGATATCTGAAATGTTCTCCCACTGCTTTGGAGTCACTGTCAAGCTAAGAAAAACCAAATGACGCAACTATCTTTTTAACATTTCTTGACTTTCCTTTTATGCAGAAAACTTAAAGAAATTAATCACAGCATAATTTTAGACCTCAAGTAGGAAAAAACTAATTCATGTCTGAAAACTGTTTCTACATGTTTTTGTGTTAAACAAGAGGTTCACCTAGGCAGACTGGTGCTCTTGGTTGTGGACAGCTGCAGGTTACCGATGGAATGGGTGGTCATTACAACACAGGAGTTGTCAATGTGCTGGGCCTCAGATTTCTCCTTCAGATCCTTCTCTAAATGGTACTTGGCAGATCGGTTCAGTCTGGAACAAAACAGCAGACTTTCACTTTGGTTGTCTAGGTAGCAAACCCAAAGCCTTTGTGTGCTTTTATGATGCCCTCGAAATCAAATTGAGCCCAATTTTCTTACCGAATCTGTTCACTCATCTGCTCCACTGTACGCTCCAGGAGGGAAGCCACTCCTTTGAGAACCTCCTGCTCCTTCAGCAGCTCTCTTTCCACTTCATCATCCACCCTCTCAGCCGGGAAGCGTTTCATCCTGCAGATCATGAGCCTAATGTTAGCCTTAGCTAGGAGGTGCATCTTTACATGGAATTAGGGCTGACATTAGCTTCTTTAAAATGTATGCTTTAATCATTTCCTGGACTCTTTGGTACCATTATTATTATAAACTTGTAAAAAATATTGCCTCACCTCTCCTCCAGACAGAGAACAGTGACTCTCAGAGGCTCTTTGGTGCCCTCCAGAGCCTTCACAACACTGCTCTGTAAAGTTATAAGAGCATCAGTCTCCAGAATGACCTCCTCCAGCTTTAGCTGCAATTCTTTTATCAGAAACTGGATATCTCTGACCCGCTGATCTGGACAGCAGAATTTTTTTTAAAAAAAAAGGAAGAAACATTACAATTCACCTCCATAGTCTTTCATTCTGTGTGAAATATTCATTTTTGCTTACCGAGTCTCTTTTGATCATCATTTTGCATGCGCTGCCATGCTTTGTCAGTCTCCTGGATCAGCCCTTTACACTCTGCCCTGAAGACCTCAGAGTGATTCAGCATAACTTCAATGTTTTTCAAATCGGGTCTCACACCCAGCTGGGAGCTGTGGTCCGGGAACGACATCGTTCTCCACTTGGTAGTGAGTATGAGCAGGAAGGAGGAACATTAACAAGGGAGTGGAAAGAACTGTGGCTGCTGATTGTTACAGAGAAATTTAAAAATAACACCAGAGGAAAGTGCCCATGACACTCTGCTGGGTCCACCAGCTGATCGCCTCTACTGGAATACCAAACACTTAATATCACCCTGTACAACTGCACTGCTGTGAAAAGGAGTCTTGGCCAGCCCTGAGTAATCTAACACTCATCATGCCTGAACCACCAGTGTTCTGCTTCTTAAGAGAAGTCTTGTGTTAATGCAGCCTGAGACTGTGTCCTAAACAATGATGCAAATGCATACAGCCTGTTTTCTGTCCTGTCTCCCTCCCCTCTGCATTAGCAGATGGATTTTCATAGTCAGCCGGCCATTAAAAAGTGAATGAACAGAAACACAGTCAAAATTAAAATAACAGCTTCCGTTACGCTCCCCCCCCCCGGCCAATTCAAAACATACCAGTAAAAGAGTAAAACGACATGGCAAATTTCCATTTGAAACAACACAGAGTGTATGCTAACCCCAAAATTACTTGCCCGCTGTTCAAACTTCAATCTGATATCACAGTTTCCGACGGGTTAACTTAACAAACGACAGGAGCCTAGCGTTTATGATATATACCTTCTTTGGTACAGCAGAAAACCACCAGAAGAGCAGAAGAGTACGTTTCAATGTCCTGCACGTTATGCAGGAGTTAGGCAAAACAAGTGGTTACCATAGCAACGGCTAATAAAACCTCATCAGACGCCGCCGGTAAACCACCGGAGTACTGTTACATAACAACACTCAACTATGGAGAACCGGAAGAGTCACGCGCATCGAAATAAAGCGTTTTAAAAATGTACTGTGCAATTAAGATTATACATCAGTAAATTAAAATAGATCAGATTCAGTTTCATTTACAAATTCAGTTTTAATTTCGTATTTTTGTTTAGGCATTAACAAAATCAATTATTGTTTAACTAATAAAATAAGAAGAGTAAATAATATAAATATTTCAAATTTAACGGATGTTATGATTTAATAACGAATTGTGCCATAAGAATAATTGTGCAAAAAAATCTAAATCCTAATTTTAATAAACATTTTTGAATTCCAATTTAAAAAAAAAGATTTTCAAAATGTTTTAAATATGTAATTTATTAAATAAGTGGACTTAAGGACTTAATTAGGAATACAGATGTTTGTTTATTTGTTTTTCTGACATTTTACAGGGTGATCCCACTCCTTATCGATCCCTTTCCTCTTAGCTATCGGATTAACTATCATGATTCAGCTTTAAGATTAACTACAAGACTAGCTACGTAATTCGTTAATAAAACGCATTAAGGCAATGGTGTGTGGTATATGTGGCAAACGTACAGACATTCTTTACTTTAAAATTAGGTCTTTAAAGGATGTGTGTATCAGAAAGTCACAATAACGTCTGTTGAGAGCTCCAGAAGATTTTCTGTGTACAGGCTGTAATCAGCTGACATGTGCTGCTACTCCTCGGAAGTTTCCTACTCTTTGTGGATTTCTAAAACTGAATTTAACAGAATGTAACCTAAAATTTAACAAGCTAACCTGGCTGATTTCCATTATACTGTTTATCCTAACTTTATGCTAGGCACTAAACAGGTACAAAGGTGAAAATCAGTAAATGAGACTAAGCATTATCGGTGTAAATTCAGAATATCTCTGCTATAATTTATGTAACATAACTATGACCTGAGCACCACAGTCGCTGTGCACCAGTCGCCACAGTACAGCAAGTTACAGCAATGATTTATTTATTGTAGGGCCTACCTTACAATATAAAGCACCTTGAGGCAACTGTCGTTGTGACTTGACGCTAGAGTGTATTTACTGAACCTCTGAATAAGAGTCAGTTTGTTTTGCAGGATGTTTCAAAATTAAAAAAAAACAAAACAACAACTTTACTTAACATCATATACAGATCTAATATTTGATTGCAAAAACTCAACTAAAGGTCTACTTTACATTTCCGGTTTAGCAAGCATCACTAAGCAGTGTTTACCTTTAAATATAACTTGAAAGATTGTATTTAAAATTACCTGCAGTTTTGTAAAACATTATTCTCTTTAATCCCACTATTTCCTCTTATCCCTCTTCCTTGATCTTCTGTCCCAAAAATGCAGTTCCCGAAAGTTGCTATACACTTTGATCCTTAATCCACTCTAACCCTACAGCACTACAGATTGTAGAGGAAATATCTTTTTGCCGCTTTCATTTTTGTGTGTGTGTAATAATCACTGGTCACGCTATAAGATTGTCATTGGTCACCTCCGTTAGATTGATATAAGTTTGTTGTTTAAAGACTGGTAAATAAAGGCTTCCATCTAATGTGTTAAACCCAAAGTAATAAACCCATTTTTAAAATGTAAGGAAATTACAGTAAAAGTACAAATATTTTGTCAAGGGGTGGAAGGAGCCAACACGAACACAGATCTCACCCAGAGTTTGGCCATTAGATGGACTTCTCCTTTTGGACTTCTCCTGCCCAAAAAAGGCTCTCGATCAAAACATAAACAGACCATCCATAGTAAAGGCAAAAGAAGCTGTCCTCAAAAAAGAAAAATTCCATCTGCTACTCTGGAGGAGTTGTCACCTCTATTGTATACACTGCTGGAACACAGTAAAGCTGCAGGTTGTGGGAATGACCCATCATTTTTTATATAGGGGGTCTAGATTTATGCCAGAAGTGCATTGCCATGCAAATAATTTGTATTTACTCAATATGTACTTACTAAGTACTACTGTTCAAAAGTTAAAAAAAACAAATAAATGTTTGCCTTTTTTAAAAATTAAAACCACTTTACAGAGAATCACAACAGTTACAGTGTAGAATCAATGTCATGTATAGTGACAAATGACAAAATGTTTTGAAAAAAATCTCACTATATATACAGCACAAGACTTTTAAGAGTATTTAACAAAAGCACGTTTAATTTTTCACAGGTTGTACAACCACAATGGGGCACATGTTCACCAAAACGCAGCAAAGCTTCACTATCTTATCCAGAAGGGTCATCTCTTCACCCTCAAATGGAAGAAGTAATATGATTGGCATGGTGGTATGTTTGAGGCAGGGATTTTGGAGTGCCCCATGTGTAGCGTTGGAACCCAGTCAGGATTTGTATCGTCAATTTCATAGGCTGGTTTGCCTGCAATAATGCCAAATAATTATCAACTCTATAAATAGAACATAGTTCTGCAAAATCACTCACTAGGGTGTTTGTTCTAATTTGCTATGACCTCAGAGTGCATCGAAAATAAAACTAATAGACTATAAAGAGTAATATGAACTTTTTAGAACTTACCCGAATGAAAATGTCTCGAACACACCAACAGATATCTGGGGATGGTAGAGAACTCGATATCAGCTCGTCTCACAGCTGCTGTACAGGATGGATGCCTTTTTTCCAGGTGGGAAAACAATGAAAAGATTGAAAGTTTATTCTCTTGCCGATCGTGCAATCTAACATTACAAATGACCACACAGCAAGTACGAACCATAGCTAATGTTATTCAATTCAATTTTATTTGTATAACGCCAAATCACAACAACAGTCGCCTCTGTCAGTGTGCCCCAGGGTGGCTGTGGCTACAATGTAGCTTACCATCACCAGTGTGTGAATGTGTGTGTGAATGGGTGGATGACTGGATGTGTAAAGCGCTTTGGGGTCCTTAGGGACTAGTAAAGCGCTACACAAATACAAGCCATTTACCATTTACCATGCCTCACTTTTTATTGTAAGGTAGACCCTACAATAATACATACAGAGAAAAACCCAACAATCATATGACCCCCTGCTGAGCAAGCACTTTGGCGACAGTGAGAAGGAAAAAGAGAAACCTCTGGCAGAACCAGGCTCAGGGAGGGGCGGCCATCTGCTGTGACCGGTTGGGGTGAGAGAAGGAAGACAGGATAGAAGACATGCTGTGGAAGACAGACAGACATTAATAACAATTACAATTCAATGCAGAGAGGTCTATTAACACATAGTGAGTGAGAAAGGTGACTGGAAATAAAAAAAACTCAATGCATCATGGGAATCCCCCAGCAGCCTCTGCCTATTGCAGCATAACTAAGGGAGGATTCAGGGTCACCTGGTTCAGCCCTAACTATATGCTTCAGCAAAAAGGAAAGTTTTAAGCCTAATCTTAAAAGTAGAGAGTCTGTCTCCTGAATCCAAACTGGAAGCTGGTTCCATACAAGAGGGGCCTGAAAACTGAAGGCTTTGCCTCCCATTCTACTTTTAAATACTCTAGGAACAACAAGTAAGCCTGCAGTGCGAGAGCGAAGTGCTCTAATGGGGTGATATGGTACTACAAGGTCATTAAGATAAGATGGGGCCTGATTATTTAAGAGCTTGTATGTGAGGAGCAGGATTTTGAATTATATTCTGTTCTCTATTCTCTATATTCTTTAACAAGGAGCCAATGAAGGGAAGCCAATATAGGAGAAATACGGTCTGAATTAAGAAGCAGAAAGTTAGCGGCCATCCAGGTCTTTATGTCTTTAAGACATTCCTGCAGTTTAACTAATTGGTGTGTGTTATCTGGCTTCATGGATAGATGGAGCTGGGTGTTAAAATGCATACAATGTATTCTGATGATACTGCCTAAGGGAACATGTATAATGTAAACAGAATTGGTCCTAGCACTGAACCCTGTGGAACTCCACAATTGACCTTAGCGTGTGAAGAGGACTCTCCATTTAGATGAATAAATTGGAGTCTATTAGATAGATATGATACAAACCTCTGCAGCACAGTACCTGTAATTCCTACAGCATGTTCTAATCAGGTCTAGCAGGACAAGCACAGAGATGAGTCCACTGTCAGAGGCCAATAGAAGATTCACTAAAGCTGTTTCTGTGCTGTGATGAGCTCCGAAACCTGGCTGAAACTCTTCAAATAAGCCATTCCTCTGCAGATGATCTGTAAGCTGTTTGACTTTCAAGAATTTTTGATATGAAAGGAAGGATGGAGATTGGCCTATGTTACGGCCCCTGGCCTAATGTGGGCCTGCTTTCCTGTATGGAAATTCAAGCGTGCCAGGACTCGCAGGTGATTGGCTGGCCAGGGACCTATGCCTGCCCAACTGCATGCAGATTGGAGTATGCCAGTCCACACACACCATTGGCTGCTGCAGGATCCTGGAACACAGCGGAGCTATGATGCGGCTGCCTGCGTTTACCTGGGAGTATAAAAGGCTGAGGATTCTTCATTCGTGGGGGACTTGTTGATGTGAACAGACTGTGTAGACTGTCCCTCCTGTCGCTGCCTTTGTACTGCTGCCTTTTGAACCTCTGTTTTTGAGTTGCTACCTGCGAGATGATTAGTGTTCTATTAGTGTTCTTGTGTTGTTTTTTTTGTTTGTTTACATTGCTTCATTGCCTAGTGAGTCGTTTCACTATCGGTTTTCAGTTATGGTAATAAACCCTGAGTTTTAATCTGACCCTCCAGCCTCTATGCTCATTTATATTACATCCCCTGTTGCCTTGCAGAGCCAGCGCGTAACAGCCTATAATTAGCTAAGACTGCTGGGTCTAGAGATGGGTAAAGGTAAAGTAAAGGTTTAACTACAGCCAGCTTGAACGCCTGTGGTAGCCGATTATTAGAGATAGGTTAATCAGATTTAAGATTGAAGCATTAAATAGTTGCAGGACTTCTTTGAGCAGTTTTGTAGGAATGGGGTCTAAAAGACACATTGATGGTTTGGAGGAAGTAATTATTGAAGTTAACTCAGAAAGATCGATTGGAGAAAAAGAGTCTAAATGAATATCAATGGCACTGAAAGTAGCTGTAGATAATATTACATCTGTAAGATGATTATGGGTAATTTTTTCTCTAATGATTAAAATTTTATTTGTGAAGAAGTTCAAGAATTCATTACTAGTTAACGCTAAAGGAATAGTTGGCTCAACAGTGCTCTGACTTTTTGTCAGCCTGGCTACAGTGCTGAAGAGAAACATAAGATAATGTAAGATGACCTTTATTAGTCGCACAGGTGGGAAATTTGTTTCGTTACAGCAAAAGTGCAAAGTTATGTAGCAGAAATTAGAAGACACTGGAATGGAATAAAATAAAATACTATATACAATAGAATAAAATAGAATACAGATGCTACATACAACTGAGTAAGAAAATACAAAAGTACAACTTTGTCAGAAAAAAGAATTGCACTTATAGCAGTCTTATTGCACATGTGTGGATTTGTGTGTGTTTGATCAGTTAAAGTCTTGGTTGTAGAGTCTGACAGCAGTGGGGAGGAAAGACCTGCAAAATCTCTTCATCCCACATCGTGGGTGCCGCAGCCACTGAAGGAGCTGCTCAGTGCTGTCAGAGTCTCCTGCATGGGGTGGGAGATGTTGTCCAACGGGGATGACAGCTTAGCCACCATTCTCCTGTCACTCACCACTAGGGCTGCTCGATTATGGCAAAAATGATAATCACGATTATTTTCACTGAAATTGAGATCTCGATTATTTGATGATATTTATTTAACAATAACACTGTATTGAATAATGGCTTTAAAGATTGTCAAAAAAAATCATATAAAATAGTGTGGAAATACTGATAACAGTGCAAATGTTTGCAATATAAAAAATAAATGAAAAATGTAAACATTAATGAAACGCAGAGAGGTGCGCTAAATTTGCCCTACGGAGCAGCGCGAGAGTAAAGCACGAGGGCGAGGGAGGTGCTAATAATCGGCTCAGTCATTTTAGATTAAAATTCAATTAATTGAGCAGCCCTATTCACCACCTCCACTAGGTCCAGAGGGCATCCAAGATCAGAGCTGGCCCTTCGGATCAGCCTGTTCAGTCTCTTCCTGTCCCTGGCAGAGATGTTGCTGCCTAGAAGACTTGGTGCTGTCCTTGAAAATCACGGTGGTAATACAAAATACTAGATGTAGTAGTTTTCTGTTGTGGGGTGTATTCATTTCTGCTTCAACCAATTTGAGTAAAACTGAAGATTTTGTGATCTAAGTTATATTATTAACCTCAGTTTCATGTTATGGAGTTAAACAAGTGTTCAACAAAAATTTTGGAAAGTGTTCTTTTGTTCATTGAGCTACTGATTAAATTTCTACTTTTTAAAGGGGGTGTACTCATTTATGCTGAGCACTGTATGTCTGTACGTGGGAGATGTGTGGTTTGCTTCCTAACCAAGCTTTCTAGCCTTAGCTGCCAAGTTCAGACTGACTTGACTCATTCAAATCTAGTAACCCTCACAAAGATGAGGCCTGAAAGACTCATTTGCAAGCAGAATATGAAACCATTGGTTGATGTTACAGTTCATGCATTAAATTAAAAAATGAAAAGAAATACCTTTATGGATTTTTCAAATAAAAAATATTTGTGTTTTTTTTTTAATACAGTCAAAATAAGAGATTAGGCTATATCTTTCTTTTCACTGTTAGTCTGTTAAGCACAGAGGACCAGGAGAGTCATGCGCATTAAAATATACATTAGTTATTAATGTCATTTACAAAATAATTTAATTCTTTTAATTTATTTTATTTATAACTTTATATGTTTAAATTATAAAATTCATTTCTTGATCATTCAATGTACAGTAAGAAGATACTTCTGCCCTTAGCTGAATGTCTCTATCCGGCTTATGCAGAGAGCTAAACATTAAATGGCTTTAATGAACACTCAGGAGACTGTGTCGCATTCTTCAGAGCTTTACTGATTTGCGCCATTTGTAAATACTTTTGTTCTTTTTAAAAAAAGATTATGACTTTTCAAGAGCAACCGATGCAGTAATTGTTAGAGACAGAGAAATGGACCTTCCCTGACGAGTGCTGGGAGAAAAACTCTGGCGCTTCCCCATTAACACACTAGATGGCAGACCTATACATTGATCCCATCACTTACAGAACAAATGACCTGACCCGTCATATAACAAACTTAAAACATACCCATAGGACAGAATAATAATTTATAAATAAATACTTCAAAATTAACTATTAATCTATTCATAAATACTTCAAATTAAATGGGTTTTAAGAAAAGGGGATTAAACTCAATAACAATGTGATTTCAAAAAACAAAATAAAATGATTCAAAAGTCTAATATTAATAGAGATTTATTTCCAAAATGGCAATTCCAGTCTTCTGTTTTAAATGTATTTCTATTTCCTGTTAGCTATGGGAACGACTAGCATAGTAGCTCATGCATTGGATTTGGTATTAACTATGGGTTGAGCTAACAGATTAACTATTGGATTAGCTTTTCCATGTTTCTTGTGTCATTTAAAATATTAACTGGGCTTTGTTGGTTTTTTTTTTTAGCTGTGGCTGATTTCTAGCTTTCTGCCGCCCACCTTCTGGAAGGTTCCAGTTTTATATAAGAAAAACAATGAATCGTAACATTGACTTGATTACTTAAAACATGGCAAAATGTTTGTGCCCCGTTGGAGATCTTTTTGAAATGTACATATTTTGCTTTGGTCTGCATTTAGCATTTTTGTGATTACTTTGGTCTTTGGGAAAAAAAATCAACATAAACTAACCATGTGGTCAGATGTAAGGAGCTATCTGATTGGTTGGACAGGCTGGGCTGTCTGGACTTTTCTATGCTAAGGAGACCTTTTTAAGAAGAGTGTGTTCTTGTATATAGGGCATATGCTTTCTTGACAAAAAGCTAAAGGGATTAATCATCCATGTGTCTGGTGTCATTATACAGGAGCATATGTTTGTTTTTTATGAAAACTGCTGATCTCAGACCTGCCTGCATATCTGCAGTCAGCTGCATCAAGAACATGATATTTTCTCTGACAGCTTTAAACCCAATGTAAGAGTTCTCGCTGACTGTCTCCTTGGTGCATTTAAACCCCTGTTCCTCCCTGTCCTCGTCATCTGTTGTCTTCATCTCCATTATCAGTCATCATAATTTTACCATCTCTGTGCAAATCTGCAAATTTCTTTATTAAATCATATGATTCTTAAATTCATCAAGTCTCTCTGTGCCTGGGTCCTCGTCACAAAACATGACATCACTGTTTTGTACATTTTAACACAATTTAATCCCCACATTTGTGAAAGAAAAGCAAAACACTTTTTTTGAAAAGTCTGTAACAAAAACATCAAATCTGAAAAAAGCTTATTTAAGTGCTGCTAAAGACTACTACTGCAAAAGAAGAATGGATTGGAATAGAGCAGGGCGACATTACCAAAAATATTTAGTGAGTAGTGAGTAAAAAGTAAACTGAGTGCATTTTTTGGACAGAGATTCACTTTTAATATGTATGTATAATAAAATACAGATACATAAAAAATACACTCCAAAAATAGAAGAGTCCTTGAAATGTATAATTGTACAAAGTATTAATAAAGAAATTATAAAAATTAAGACACCGTGGTCTATGGTACAATGTATACAATGTATGAAAAGATCTTTACTGCAGATACTCCTATGGCTTTGCAGATTTTTTATTTTATTTTAACCTATGTCGCCTCACCTTGAAGTTGGCCAATCTTTCTATCACATTTTGGTGGTCAAGTCTCTCAAGCATCTCTTTCTCAACTGACATCACAGCCAGGTGCTGGAGTCTGCTATGACCCATGGTCCTTCTCAGCCAGGTATGGAGCTGACAAAAGACACTAAAACATCTCTCACAGCTACAGCTGCAAACTGGGATTGTTAGGGCAACCTGAATAACAGTTTTCAGTCTGGGGAAGATCTGATTATCCAGAAGATTGTACAATGTTAACATATCTGGAATGGCACCAGCCTCCCTCTTGAGCTTCAAAACGTTTTTGGCAACCGTGACTTCCTCTAAATGAAGTTCAATATGGTAATGCAGTGCCAGGGCTGACAACCCAGTTTGTTTTGCAGATTCTGTACAGCAGCTTTAATATAGTGAGAACACAAATTCCAGATTTTATGAGTAAAATTAGGTTTTTTTTCTTTGTCAGTTTAACAGTTTCTGTTTTACCTGTTAGTATTCCCTGTTTGTTTTCTTACCTGGTTCTTCCTGACCTCGTACTTTCTCCTCTTTCCTCTCTCCCTCTTTGGACTGACAATCATACACAAATAGATTGTATTCAATTAGATTCAAAAATTACATTAATATGAAAAAAATACTATTAATATCACTAATAAAAAAGTCCTCACTCGGTGTACTTTCAACCAAAAGGCAAATAACCAAACCACATGTACATCATCAGGGCTCGCAAAATTGCTAGCCTGACGTCCCGGGGCTAGCGATTTTTCCAGTCGGGCTACCAAAATCTAACTCAGCCCTGCCCGTCGGGCTATCATAGGAAAATATATGTCAGTGCTTTTGCATTCTTTCGCCAATGTAGCTGAGTAATTATGTCATTGGCATCGATGAGCCACTGTCAATATGTGACATATTGAAATCGTGTTTGAATTTGCGCTTGCTTTTTGCTTTCATTTTCATTTTGCGATCGCGCGAACGGTGTATAGAGAGCGGCAGCACTGATTGGTGAGTGACGATTAATTGCGCAACAATTCCTCTGACTTCGTCTTATCACTCATTAGCTTACTATTCAAACGCGACAAGTGAAATCTCTCGCAGCAAGCTTAAACATGTGAGAGGTTGAGTGCGCAAAGAGTCGCTGATCATTATGTAAGTACGTGTGTAAAAGCAGCAGGATTTACGCTGGTATTTTAGTTCTGCAGAGCCAAATAAGACAGGTCAGGGTGAAGAAGGGGCAGCCAAAGAAAAACCGATCACAAAACGGAAAAGATATGACAAATCGAGCCCGTTCTCACTCCCGAGGCGTAACATGGCGACGTTTTGTCACGTCCCGCGGCGTTCCTTAGGAACGCGAAAGGAGACTTTCGGCGTTCTTATGGTACGCGGCGGGTTATGGCTGAAATCCAGTGCAATGACGCTCCCGCGGTAATCAACGTTCCAGCCTTGTATTCCAGCCCTAACCATAACCTTTTTCCTCACCTTAAACAGAACTTAAATGATGTTAAATAGCGTGTTTCTAAGCTATTTGAAGGAAAAGAGCGAACATGTGTAGATTGAGTCCATATGGTTCTCATATTTCCTCATTTTTCCGAGGTCGTCATTTAGGAATGTGGTGGGTAGCCGAAAACGTAATATGTTGACGATTTGTCACCTAGCCTAAAGACTATGAGGCAAAAAGAAAGCGCAGGTTTTTTGGTTTCATGGACAAAAGAATTTCTGTGGCTGGAATATGACGAGCTAAATAACATGATGTTCTGCCAGGTGTGTTGTGAGTTTCATTTGATTTCTGAGTCGACAAGCGCCTTTGTTACTGGGACCAGTCATTTTAAGAAAGACCCCATCAGAACCCATGAGAAATGCAAGAAATGCATTATTGCCCAGTCTGCAGTATCTTTCCCAGAACAAACACCAATTGCAAACAAACATACTACAAATAAACCAAGCACAACAAGAACTCCTGAAAAAGCTGTTTAGAACAGCGTGCTATATTGCAAAGAGTGAACTACCATTGGCAGAATTTAGCAGTCTTTGCAAACTTCAAAAAGCAAATGGCCTAGATCTTGGTTCCACTTACTTCTTACCTGTGACTTCAGTGAAAATTTCAGATTCAGGATCTGACACAGACTGATTCATGTTCTACACAGTTCTTACAAGTTCATAGAAATTTCTGTTCAATTTGAACCAAGTATTTGAGTTGATGATTGTAATTTTTATACAGTTGTTGTGATTTGTATTTTAACAATTTTTTTGATTAATTTTTGTTTCCGTTACAATATTATACTTTAATGTATAATATTGTAAAGGAAACCAAACGTAAAAAAAAAATCTTTTTTTATTCGGGCTACTTAAATTTATTTTGGGCTACCAAAAACTGAAGAATGCCTGCCCGAAGGGCTACCAGAGATTTTGAAATTTTGCGAGCCTTGACATTGTTACGGATTCAAATATTGGGAATGGATACAGGAGGAAAACCAAAATAACCACACTGGTCCGGCCGGGTCAAGTCAAACGATGATTTAATGAACACACGCGTGGGAGATGGACACCATACACAGACAGCATCAGATCTCAAAATGGTGGAGCCTTGATCAAACTCTTATAGCCTCTAGTGGCCCCCACCTAATCATAAAAGCCTAAACATTCACATTCTTTCTCTCACACAGCGCCTAAGCTACAACCTTGGCTCCCTGTTTATCTGCTCCTGCTGATGGGGCAGAATGCTCTGTTCTCTTCTAATCAGACAAATGAGACGATGACTTTCTGTGAACAATATTTTCTTATAACTCAGCAGTATGATGCATCACAAAACAATATCATTCATTCACAATAAATCAACAGTCTAATATAATGCAAATCAGTTTACCAAATGTAATAGTTATCACCTTCTTCTAATTCAGGAGCATAATGCAAACTAAAACTACATAATAATTCACAATCTTTAATTAGGGGTCTAACATGGCATAAAATAATATCATAATCCCACAATTCCCCCTGATGAGCTCTTTAGACTTAAAGAGCTCACTTACACCCTGCAATCCAGTGTTGCCGGGTTCATTTCTCCTTACTCCTTAGGCCCTTTGTCCCCCTGTTGGGTGAACCATATGTGAGATGACCTCTGTGTTTGCGCAGTTCAGATGCAAGAAAAACTTTTATTACAACAACAACAGTAGGTACAGATGATACTCCCATCACTCCCCAGTTCTCCCACAGCTTTATTTCGGTGCTACCTTATACCCTCCAAACGTACTCAGACTAGAACCTCTGTCCGAGGAGCTTTTACCTTTATTTTATTGCTGTAGGCACCAATGTCTTCCAGTCGGGTGATCCTCTGCTCTTGTTTCCTTCAACATCAGGGGTTAGACAACCCTTCAGTCGTTGCACAGATCAGGGGATTATTCTGCCCCGATTTCAAACAATGATCTGTGTATTCTGGGGTCACAGCTGTATTCCCCAGGAAAAGGAACAGAAAGGTGTTCTCCTTATGACCAACAGCCTCTTGAACGTCGTTGGTGTGGTGTTCCTGGATTTCCGTCAACCCCTTCATGGTTATTGCTGTGTTTATTTGATCCATCCTTTTTAGGTGACTAACTGGAGCCCAAAATGCCATGACACTTGAACCCAGTTGATGTTTCCGCAGTCACCGTAACTGTCTCTGCTGCCAAGGATCCTCGTATATCTGTGACCTCGTCTGGTGTCTGTTCCTTTCTCTGTAAGAGACAGAAAACCAAAACACCTCTCTTCCTAGCTCTAACAATCTAATGTTGCTGTCTACTGATCTTTTGGTGATTCAAAATTTGTTTAGAATATTCAGAATGTCCCAAGGACTTATCCTAATTTAGTGTATGTGTGTGTAAGCGTGTTTGCATTTAGCCTGCTGCACTCAAGGCATTTCTTACACTTTATCAGTCCGGACTATCGCCGAACGAAGCTTATGACCTTCAAAAGACCGAGTGCCAACTCATTATAAGCACATTTGCAAGATATGTATAAAAATGATTAAAACCACTCATTCTAATAAAGGACATAAAAAACAAATTAGCCATTTCTAATTCTAACATGTGTCCATTCAATTAAGCTAGAAAATTAAAAAAGGTTATTGACATCATATCTTAGAAAGTATCAGACTTTCTCCTATCCAGTGTCGTTGCTCCAGTCTTGTTATTCTGTGTTAGGGAATGAAATCAATTTAATTGTCATGTTAGATCTGTTCAACATCTGGCTCCGCCCAGAGCCTGCGTCTTCACAATCGTCTACAAACAAAACCTGTATTAATACGAACTTCACTTCAACATGAACTTGTTGACTACTTTTGACACCTGTAGATAGAAGATTAACATGGGGTTATAACAATCACTGTAATACAAATGTTAATATGTCAATAGCTTCAATAAATGTTCAATGCAATGCTTGTTATATGATTCTGATGTAACAATAATACTGATGCTAAAATAACAGTAAAACACACCCTTTTTATCCCTTACTGACCACAGCAGGGGCACCTATGTTTTAATTCAGCCATGAAGCTCACCTGATTCATCACTGAGCCCCACCGGCACTGGCATTTGACAGGGTGGCGCTGCATATTCTTCCTTTAATGTCACTATTTTCAATCTGTTAATTAGAGTGCTTGAACATGAAGTAGACTACGTCCACAACAAGTCAATACAACTGTGAACGTGGCCAATTATCAATCTATTTACCAATCAATAACAAAAAATAGCTTTTATTTTATGCATGCTTTTAGTCAACCACTCACCCACGGGATCTCCAATCCCAGAAAATTCCTTCTCCTCATTTAATGAGTCTGTCCTCCTTCCATGCCCTGGTAACTGGTCCATCCAGAGCTGTATCATTATGAAATATACATACAACAAGCCAAACCACACTTTGGTCACACCAACCCTTTTCCGCCCTGAAGATGTCCAACGCCATCTTAGTCTGGACTGTCAAAGGTGACTTTAACGCTGATTGTTCCGACAATCCATTTATAACATTTCCTGGTCAGATTAGCCAATCCCTGCACACTGGAATAAACATAATCAACATGGTCAACATTTTTCCTGCATGTTATTTCACCATCTTATTGATTCCAATGCTCCATCCTTATGTGGTTTGCTACATTATGTTTATCTAGAACTCCACTCTGTCTCTAAATGTTTGAAGAATTTTTCATGTTTGGGGTCAAGTTTTAAGAATTTGACCATACGTGAAATTAATGGTGTTATTGTAACATGGTAGACTAGTGTGCCTGTGTTAATTCAGCTCCATATTATTGTGTGAAGTTGCACTGGGTTGGGAGTGGTTTTTTATGCGTGTGTCACCTTTTTGGTGAGCCAATGGCTGGAATGGGGTTGGACTAATTAGAGGCAGGTGTACTTGATTGCACTGATACACTGGTCTACTTATAGCCCACACTACAAACACTGCTGTGTCATTTTGTCTCTCTGTGCATGTATGTAATGTGATAATCTGATATGTTTGGGATGGATGGGTTTTGCGCTATGAATTTTATACTGAAGGTGTCATTTTGTCTCTCTTTGCAGGCCAGGGCCTATTATATGCCACAGCCTAAAGGCAGCACAGCTGCACAGGTTCGAGTGATCACTGGCTATATGCTTGCAGGGTAGTGGGTCTCCAAGGACAACTTCTACCCCTGTTAAAGGCAACATGTGGAGTGCAACTGGCCGTGTGGCATAGCTGGCTCTGACCTTGGGACTGTGTGTTTTTATTTGATTCATGAATGGGACACTGGACTGTTTTATCTTTTATCTCTTGATATTTTTTGTCACTAAATTATCTTTTAGAATTTTATTGACTGTCATCGTTTTGCCCACGACTGAGACGGTTGGTCAGACCTAAAATCTTTCTTTGGGTGTGTTACATTATCACCCCCATCGGGGCTTACCTTTCCCACTTCTGATGATATTCCTCCCTATTCTTTGCAAGTACCCGCTTTTGGTGGCGAGAAACTGTTGGTGTGGTCAAGTGGGCGCTGTAAAAACAAAAGCTCAGGACAGAACAGTTATCAGTCATGTACTTCATACAAAATTAGCATATATTGAATTTCATATTGATCCTCTGAGTGTAATGGTACATTTTAATTTATCAAAACTAAACAATAATTTTCTTTATTTTGCTCTTGTTCTTGTGCAGCACCACATGCCCCTGTCGGTTCTATCTTACTTTTCTAAATTATTGACTATTTCAATGGAGAACCTAAATGACTTTGACCAACGTTTGTCATTACATATCTCTATTTTGAATGTGACAAGTCTATCATTCCCCTGTTATTCATAGACATCAGTAGAGTTTTTGTCTTTATCTATCAAAATTAATTGGCTTTTTACAGTGGCCTGCTATGGTTAATAATAACATGTTCAGTAATGAGTGAAATCAAAGCTTCTCTCCACTTTAGCATTTAACATTCCCAACAATATAATGTGCTGCATTAATCGAAACACAGCTAATAAAACCCAATTTTCTTAATGGAAACATCAGTAGCTCAAAATTAGCAACCAAAGGGTTAAGTCTGCAGTTCACACTCATGTGAAGCTACAGCCTCCCCCCTTAGCCTCTGTCCTCCTACTCCTGCAAAAACAAAACAAAGCGAGACAAAACATCCACCCTTCTTTTACAAGCTGGGTGAATTGTTTGTAGACATGTACTAATCCTAAAGTCGGTACCGTTTTTGTCTCAGTATCAAGTCAGTTAAAACTTTTAGTCGTCAGTCCATCACAGTCCAGTCACATGCACACATTCACACACATTCATACCAGATATTGCTGATAATGGAGTCTCACGCGGAACCTATTCGAGGCTCCATCACCAGCAAGATGACGTCATCATTTTAAAGGAAAAACAGTTCCTTGTTTTTTGGACTGGATTGACTCGCTGCAATCCTTTTAGCCTCAGGACTTCTAATGTGATCAATGTCCCATATAAGTGAATCTCTCCAGAGCCCATTATAATTATGGAGAAAAATACTTTGCGACTGTTTCTAGTAATCATGTTTTATAGCGCTTTAAAGTTCAATCTCTCAGGCCTGGATTAAAGAGCTGATTTGTTAAATCAGGAACTCACAAAATACCAAAATATCACCACCGGTGGATCACTCCTCTCAGATGTTCTTATTTCAGTGCACTGTGACAAAAGCAAAGACAAACGTAACCAATAAAATACTCATATAATAACAAATACTGGGGCCCGTTAGAAACATGTCCAAACATAAAACCATCTTTCTCTCTCTTAGAGAAAGAAAACAATCCAAACCTCACTGATAAAATCAACCTAGTGTTAAGCAAAACCCAAAATCAACCAAAACTTCACCAGAAAGTTTTTCTCTGTCCAGGGACAATATTGTGTAGGAATACAGGTACCGTAACTTCTTTTGCACTGACAAAAACATGTTGGACTTATTTGATTCAATAGTGGACACTAGTTGCACACAAATGTTTTGCTTTGGTAGAAACTTAAACAACTGAGTTAAATCAACACAACCTTTTCATTTTCAGTTAACCTGTGCATTTTGAGTTCATATTACACGATTAAAACATGTTCAGATGGAGTAAGTTGAGCTCCTGGAATATTTTAATCCTTCACAATTCTGTCATTTTATTTCAACACTATTCAATAACTTTTATCCAAATTCTACTTGGTCCCTTAAATACTACATGTTGTCTTCATATTGCCTACGGTTCAACAAAGTCTAAATTCTGGTTACCATAAAAATTGAATGGGTCTACAACAACTACCATCCTCCTATCTTTATCCTAATTGCACGAGGGCTGGGAAATAACTCTAAAGTGATAGGTTACGAGGCAGGGTGCACCCCGAACCGGTCACCAGTCTATCACCTAGAAACAAACAACCATTTACACTTACATTCACGGATAATTTAGAATCATCAATTAACCTAACTCTAACAGCTTCATGACTTTTCACTGTGGCAGGAAACCAGAATACCCAGAGAGAAACCACTGCAAACTAGCCAGACTGTGGACTTGCACCCAGGACCTTCTTACTGTGGAGCAACAGCACTCACCAGCATGCCAACAATGTAGGAAATACAGGGAAGCTATGATTTCCTGTTGAATTTTATACAAATCTTTAAAGCCTGAGGCAATTGTGTTAAATACACGTGGGATGCTTACGTAAATCCAAGGGCTGGCCCCCTTTTCTTCTTTTTATTTTATATTTTATTATTGTTATTATTTTTATTTTATTTTTTTTTCAGTGTGTTCCTCCTTCAATTAAATCTCAATCACAAACATGTGACTCTCCGAAATAAGGCTCACACCGTTAATTCATCATTTTCACTCTGTACCACTGCTCCTTATCAGGCTGTGTGAAGCACGGTAAACAATTCAGTCGAGGCCTTGAGCCATAAACAGACATCACTCACAGACATTGTTTTCATAACCAAACTGCTTTAGACCCTGTCCCCTAAATCTGCACAAATGCCCTCTGGGTGACATGAAATGCATTTAACCAATTAACAATCAATGGCTTCTTGTTGTTGTAACAAATTCTGTATTTGGACGTTTGTGTGCAGCATTTTGCGTATCAGCATAGCATTTGTTAGTAAAGCATTCTTCATTGCATCAGCGTGTGTGTATCACTCTTCATTGTACAAACATGTGTAGGTGTATGTGTGTATGTGAGTGTGTGTGTGGATCACTTCTCAATGAATTGAATCAGCATTTTGATTTGTGTGCGTGTGTGTGTGTCATTTCTCAGTCAATCAACGAGTGCATATGTGTTCATATGTGTGTTTCTCTTGCTTCTGAGTCAGTGTATGTAAATGTGTGTGTGTGTGTGTTTGTGTTTGTGTTCATCACTTTCCTGTTCTGGTGTTCTGGGTAAACCATGGCCTGAAGCGCGCTCTGGGGTCCTGCCCTCCCCCTTTTCAGTCCGTTTGGGTCCGTTGGTGCTGCTGCCCAAAGTTCTCTCCATACTGGTTCTGGCCCCAATTGAGGCAGTCCTTTTCTCCAGTGTCCTGCATCTTCTCCTTGTCCAGCTCCTCCTTAACTTGACCCTTTTTGCTTCTGTAGCTCCTTCAGGGTTTGCTCCTGGTGTTGGAGCTTCTCGTCAGGTTTGACAACCTCCTGCTCCAGCAAGCTCCGTCCTGATTTAAAGTCCTGTATCTGGGACTCTAAGCCTGACTGATGGGTTCGATTAGCAGCCAGCTCCTCCTGAGCCATGCTCAGTTTCTGCTCTGATGTCTTGAGCTCTCACTGAGGGCAGAAACCTCAGTCTTTTCCGTACACGTCAGATTGAAGTTTATTGATGTTTTCCTTGCTTTGCTCCACGGCCTTCTGCAGCTCTGCTGTTCGGCTCTTCTCAGAGGTCAGCTCCTGACCGAGCCCCGACACCTGTGCCTTCAGCTTATGTTCTTCTGCTGCTTTTGTCCAATCTGAGGTGCCTTCTGACCTCAGTTACTCCTCGTGTCTCTGGCACGCCCTTTTTGCTGCCCGATCCTCCGTGTTGGTCCATCACTGTCCTGCACAGTTTTAATGCAGTGTTGTTAAGGTCAGCATTTTTTGCTCGGCCTCACCTTTCATCCGGGCTTAATAGGCGTCTCGTCACAGCTCTGTCAGCTGAAGCTGTCTGGAAATCTCCCCCGTGTCGTGAAACGGGCCTTGGATTTAACGTTCTCCGTCTCCGCTGCATGAGATCTCTTTCCTGCAGCACTGTTGACATTCTCAGGCTGTTGTTGTGAGTCCAGCTGCTGTAGCATTTGGTCAGGGTCACATCAAAGATGGTAGAAGGGAGAGCAAAGATGGTAGAGGGGAGAGCAGGAGTCCAGGTCAGCCTCGGCTTTCAGGGCCGACAAAGCAGCCTGTAATTAAGCATAAAGAGAAAAAACAAAAACAAAACAAAAACAGACGAACAGGAAAATGATGTTGTTTTGGCTGTGATTTTCAGAGAGGGGCCAGGCCTTCAGCCTTCTCCCCCCCTTTTTTTTGTTTTTTCTCACTATATAATCAACTCCTAACCCACCAAGTTGACAGGACAACACAGGTATACATTAAAATTCTTAAGATCATGTTTAATAATTCAAAAAAGGAATTTTTATTTCATTCAGTAATCACTTGTATTAATCAATCAGAGGAAAACATGTCACAATTTGACTCTTTTAACCACTAAATTTGTTGTTTCATCACTGGTTTATCATACCAGTGTCTGTCTTTTTGAAGTCAAGTTGTTGTCCTGCAACCCAGAGAGTTTAATTGTTAGTAGTGGATAGACTTTATCTTTTAACATCAGGTGTATGTTAAGTTTCGCTGCTTTAACCTTGCTTGAAAATTTTCACGTGTTCATGAATGTAAGCTGTTTCTTCATTGCGTGTATGTGCGTTTGTGGGTGGGTTATTTTAACTTTTTTTTTTTTTTTCTTTTTTTTTTTTTTTCAAGCAAGGCATTTCTCCAATTGTATGTGTTTTTAATTTTGTTTCCCAAATTTTGATTTCCCACCTTAAATAACAGCATTCCATGTCTTCAGCCAGGAATTAGAGCTTGCTTGTGAGATTCAGGGACACATGGTGCCAAAAACAATTCAGTGAAAAACTTGCCTGAAAATTTCCAGTGATGGTAACCGATAACTGGAGGAGAAGATGTCCTTTAAGCTTCTTTTTCGGGTGGGGACAAAGTGAGAGGTCAAACTGTAAAATTTTGAGCCAGAGCTTGGCATGTGTGTCGTCCCAATTTTATTAATCTATCCTTTTGCTGCTGTACTCAGGTCTCCTGGTTGAGAGAAATCCACCTGTATTAAGAGACTAAAACATTCATTTACTATTTTTCTTACAACATCCATTTAATTCATCTACCTAGATTTTACTCTCTCTCTTGGTGCATAGTTCACACAGTCAGGCAGTTGCCTTTTATGGGCATGCAAGTTTCCGGTCACTTACCCCCAGCAGCTGCGAAGCCGTCTCTCCCATATCAAAACCCAGCCAAACATTAAACATTCACCGTAGTGATTTAAAACTTTATTTGTAATATTGTAATCAGCAAAATCAGCGTTTTAATTACAGGCATGTATCATTGTTTGCAAATCATACTTATATAAAACTCAATAACACGCTAAACAGGAAGTCCTCTGTGGGCTTCACAGCAACCACCTCATTTGCATGTTCACACACCGTCTAAAAATAGCTTGCAGCGCTGCAGCGCGCTGTCGTCACACACAGCCTCGTTTCACACTCAACTCTATATTATATTACAAAGACGTCTTATATTTACAATCACTCTCAGGCCTGAAAGTTTTAGCGCCTACACAATTTTGACAAATTTAAGATAACGGATCCAACCGAAGAAAGTCCAACTTTTTTGTAATCAATTAACCAGTATCAGACTCTAACTGTATCTGGCCTCATCTCTAAAATCCCTAAGTCAATTTACAGTGCCCAAAAAAGCGCAGATAAGGAGACTCTAACTCCTAGCTTGTTCCAGGATGCCCTGTACCCCACAGTCAAGCCCACTGAACTAACCCTGTTCGCCGACAGGTCAAGGTCGCGCGTCCGCGGCCAGGAGGGAGCGTAACCTATGCGCCTCTTAGTGGACTCTAACCACCGTTCTAACAAAATTTATAATACTTTTAAACAACAGACAACACCCAAAAACAAGAGTATGACTGATGCAGATGCAACGTTATCGACATTTGAGACTCTCACTCGCAAAATGACCAACAGAAATGCAATCTTTAGACTAATCGAGACTTTAACTCACAAAATGACCAATTCCCTATCCAACTACCTGAGACTCTAACTCAGTATTATTTTCCTTTACCATGGGACTCTAACCCAATATTATTACTTGTAACCTTAGTTCAAATTTCACCACTCATGAGATTTTTTATCAAAATCAAAACAGGCCTTCACCAGTAATTTCAGTGAGTAGGCTTTTAATTTATACAGTCCAATTTGGCACAGTTTGGATTTACATTCAACAGGTTGTGCCTCACCTTTAGATATGCCGGCTTGCCCACTCACGTCAGACCACTGGCTCGTGCCTGCCCGTTCAACCACCTCGGACCGTCCAAACCTCCAAAACTTCCATCCCAATACCACAGGACGAGCCCCCAAAACTGTTACGGATTCAAATATTGGGAATGGATACAGGAGGAAAACCAAAATAACCACACTGGTCCGGCCGGGTCAAGTCAAACGATGATTTAATGAACACACGCGTGGGAGATGGACACCATACACAGACAGCATCAGATCTCAAAATGGTGGAGCCTTGATCAAACTCTTATAGCCTCTAGTGGCCCCCACCTAATCATAAAAGCCTAAACATTCACATTCTTTCTCTCACACAGCGCCTAAGCTACAACCTTGGCTCCCTGTTTATCTGCTCCTGCTGATGGGGCAGAATGCTCTGTTCTCTTCTAATCAGACAAATGAGACGATGACTTTCTGTGAACAATATTTTCTTATAACTCAGCAGTATGATGCATCACAAAACAATATCATTCATTCACAATAAATCAACAGTCTAATATAATGCAAATCAGTTTACCAAATGTAATAGTTATCACCTTCTTCTAATTCAGGAGCATAATGCAAACTAAAACTACATAATAATTCACAATCTTTAATTAGGGGTCTAACATGGCATAAAATAATATCATAATCCCACAACATCTAATAAAATATATAAGTATTGAAACACTGATCCAACATTATCCTTTATTGATGGGTCATTTGATCTTACACTTTTACCTGAATGTGGCTCCTTTTTTTGAAAAAACTTCCTTATATCCATTATGAGCCTGGCTGTCTCTCTGTACACACACACACACACACACGCACACACACACACACACACACACACACACACACACACACACAAGGAGTTATAAGGTTAATGGGCATCCCGTCAGTTAGCTAGTTAGTACCTTCGGTTTAAATTTGGCACATGCACATATGACAAAACAACCAGCTTCTCTGTTTCCACTTCAAACAGGACAGTGGTAACAACAGCACGTTACAGACAATTTTAAGTTTCAGACGTTAAATAGGCTGTATAAATTTCAATGGAGAAACAGGACGGTCAAATGTCGCTGATTTTACTACTGAGTAGGACAGATTGTAGGGCAGCAAACATAGTCGGAAAACACGTTTTCAACACAGCAGGTTACCTGGGTGTAATGTTTTACAGCTAAAACGAAACATGGTCGGACTCCTACCTAACTATATAGAGAGTAACTGAAGGTTAAATGCAGCTAACATGCCCTGTTTTAAGCCTGCGCTCCCCTGTGTCTCAGCCACCATTGCTCTGGCAGAAAGGGAGCTAAAGCCAGAGTAGAGGCGAGCTGGAAAAGACCATGTTTTAGTTTTTTTTTGTTTTTGTAAAATATTACGTCTCAACCAAGTACTGTATGGGTTTTATATTTTTAGTAGTGTGTCACACAAAAAAGCAAATATTTTCAAAATAAGTAAGAAAACATGCCTTTGATTCAATATCGGCTAAAAACAAAATGGGCTAAGCAGGCAGGTGTGAGCCTGGTTGCTGTAGTGACTGCACCCAATGGCTCCATACACACACACACACACACACACACACACACACACACACACACACACAAAGACATGCACCTCACTTCTGCTGCTTAAAATGAACAGAAACGTCAGCCTGAAACAAATCGAATTGAAATGAAAAGTACAAGTCATATTGACAAAATTCTTTCACCGTGAGCGGCAGCAATATCTAGTCTACTGAATTCTCAGTTTTCATGCCTGTGGAGTTTATTATATAGACGTGGTGACAGTGTAAAGACAGCCTGCTCTTCTGATTTTCAAACGAACCTTCTGAGCCATTTTAACATTAGAATCTATGGAAGAGTTGGAGGGAGGAGGCTGTGCATTGGTGACATTTATGACAGAACCATAACACCTATTACAATAATAAACACATTGGATGACAGAGGACAGCGATGGCTACGTTTTGAGGGTAAAATCATACCTGTAGAGCAAACGCTGCGGACACAGCAGCAGTTTTAAGAAAAGATTTTAAGATTAATTCCCCCCCTCCTCTCACTCTAGCAGTTGAGCTGTCTCACTCTAGCGCCAACATTCCGTCCCATACACACCCATTATAAACTCTGAAACGGCTAAAAAAAAGAATGAAACTTAAACTGGAATTGAAGAATAAGTATAATAGATATTGAAAAGATAAATACAAGTTGAATAGTTGAATGTCTTGTCTGCGTTTTAAAGTTTGAATGGTGGCTCTACGTCAATGTATGTGGAAGTAGTTAGAGTTGAAAGAGGAGTGAGTTGAAGGAGAATTTGAAGGGTCTCCCCATTGAAATACATGGGAAATTTTTGTTGAATAAAGTTGAATAAATTTAAAAATATAAATGTTAAAAATGAGAAAAATACAAGCAGTCATGTCCAAAAGAAGAGGAATCTAACGGTGTTTGAATGCTTTTACAACATTCACACTAATTAAGAACAGAAGAGCAAAAAGGACACTTACCATAAGAGTCAAGACAAACAGCATTAATGTGACATCAATGTGACATCACAGAATTGCCTTTGAAGATAGCTGTAGGGGGCGGAGCCAGGTTTCAAGAAAACCCACAAATGCACCCCATGTAGACAGAAACTGTAAGCACTACACTAGCTTTTTAGTTTGAGTTTCCATTTGGAACCCACATTACCTAGTTGAGTAGATAACTAGTTGCACTTGATAACTTTGCGCAAACAATATAAATACAAATTAAATACATTCATTTAAAAAAGGCTGCCACACTAGAATTACAGCATAAACAACTTGAAAAATTAAGAAAAAAAGAAAAACGCCTCATCGCTGAGAACAAGGAACAGCAGAAGACAATATCAGTTAAGGTGTGTAAACAACAAATGGATGATATTTCGAGGCTTAAACAGGAAGCCCGCGCCCATCTCTCAGAAATAGACCAACTAAGAAAACGTATGGCTCAATGTGAGATGAAGGCCGCAGGATCAGAGAAATATGAGAAAAAAATCCTGGACCTTCAAAAGAGATGCAAAGACCTGGAAAGGAAACATGCCACTGAAAAAAAGAGACGGGAGCAGAAAGAAAAAGATGTGGAATTTCTGTCTCGTCTTCAAGGAAAAGTCAAAAGACTGAGCAAAGAAAATGAGGCCCTGAAGCAAGAATTAAAGCAGGTGACCACTGAAAAAAAACTAAAAGTAAAAGAACTGAAGGAAAAAGAAGAACGGATAAAAAATGAGCTTAGAGTCCAGGACCAGCTCAAAGAAGAGAGGGCCAACTTTGAAAAAACGACATCAGAATATCTTGTAGAGGCTAGCACGCTGTTTCAATGTAGAGACAGACTTAAAACAGTGGAGGCACAAGAAGAGAAATTAAAAGCTGAAATTAAAACATGGCAAAAAAAGCAGAGGATTTTGAAGAGCAAAAGGACAGGGTCATTATGGAGAAAAACGCATTGATAATGAAAAATAATGAACTTTCATATTTGCTTTTGGGAAAGAACTTGGACAATAAAAAACTAGTAAAAGAGTTAAAAGAAAAACGAAAGGAAAAAGAAAGTCAGACAAAGGAAGCCTCAAAGCAGCTTTCTAACATGCAACACCTGGAGAAAGTCCTGCAGATGAAAAATGAAGAAATAGCCAAACTTGAAAGTGAGAGGCGGGAATTCTTCAAGAAAATGACATCCCAAGATCATGAGATTGTCAGTCTGAGAAATGCTCTGAAAGAAACAGAACACAGACTAAAAATACAGATGACGCACGATGAGTTTTGGCCTCAGCATGAAAAACTTAATAAGGAGTTATCTGAGGCTAAGACCGTGATCAGTCAATTTAAGGACACCATAGAGTCACTGACAAAAGACGCAGAACAAAAGGATAGTGAACGAGAAATGATTCAAGCAGACCTATCCAAGTATCAGACCAGGTATTTTGCTGTGAAAAATAAACTGGAGCTCAACAAACAAAAGCAGGCAGAAGCGCAGACGGCACAGGCTAAACAACTTGCCTGTGTTGACAAGGAGCGCAACGTAGTTAAGAAAAGGCTGGTCCAGATTTTGGCAGACAAAGAAAAGTTGGACAAAGAGCTCACACACTACAAAGAAATTGTGTTTCAGCAGCAACAAAACATAAACGAGCTGGAAACTGAAATTCAAATGAGTTCAATTCAAAGACAAACGATTGAAGGACAAAAACAGGAAATTGACCGTCTGACGGAGCAGATAAAGGACCTGCGTGAGGAGAATTCCTTAAAGGTTGCCATTGAGCTGGACAAATACGCTGCAAAAACGCAGGAAAAAATCTTCTCGCAGTGGCAAACAAACAGACTTAACGCTAAAAGAGAAATACACATGTCCAGTCACACATTAGTATTTGAACAGCACCGCCGGGACCGCCTGTTATGCAAATATAAACAGCTGGTCACAGAAAAGGACAAAGAAATTAAAGAACTACGGTCAACGCTGAATCAGGAGGCTGCACTTCAAAACAAAGATGCCATACAGAAACTCCACAGATGTGAGTGGGAAAATCGCGACCTCAAAAAGCAGTTAGTAACAACACAGCGAATCCTTTCTGTATATGAGGATAAGAACAGCAGCCTTGTAGAAGAAAATAAACAACTGACACTTGAGGTGAGCGCAAAGCACACCCCGCTACCTCAGATTTCCACCAAGGCCAAGTCAAACTCTATGGCGAAATCATATGAGCAGTCTGAGGTTGGGCGCTCAACCAGATTCATCTCCAGCATTCCTCAAAAGACAGAAAAAAAGGTTTATTTCCTCCCTCCTCTCGTGGGCAAAACATCGGCATTGCAGAATGTAAGCAGTAGACTCTCCAGATTAACCAACACACCACATAATTAAGTAACAGACCCCATCAGCCAGGTCATCATGTGACAGGTTGAAGGACTACTGCATATAAAACTGTTCAGTTAATACTAATTCATATCAGTTGATATAGGGACAAAATAAGGTAAATATGGTAAGAAAATGGTTAAGAGTTTATTATTTTTCACGTTATATTAATGGCTTTCATGTTATTTAAGAGAACTGCAATCTATACATCTCTGATCAGCTAGTAAGCCTTTTCTGGGATCGATTAGTAGTGTCTCTATTCTCCACTAGGGGGCTTTCGCGCGTTCTCCTCACTGCAATAAACAACTGCGTGAGAGACGCAAGTTATAATCACTCTCGTGATTCTTTTCCCCCTGTTTTCAGGGGTGTAACATTCACACCAGTAAGAAACCTGCTGCCCTGTTCCCACACCAGAAATAACAATTTTAAACTATAATTAAAACTCAATCACTAAGGGATATGGTTAAAAACAATACTAAAAATACACTGAGGCAATTACATCTCTAACCCAGGAGGGCCTGTATTTCCCTTAACACCAAAAATAGTAGACAACAATAAATAATAACATCTGTTTGCTGTGAGGAAGTGACATGAACACATTCCATCTGTGTCACTACCTCACCCCCAACCAGTCGCGGCAGATGACTGCCCCTTTCTGAGCCTGGTTCTGCCGGAGGTCTCTGCCTGTTAACAGGCAGTTTTTCCTCCCCACTGTCGCCAAGTGCTTGCTCATAGGGGGTCCTCGGATTGTTGGGGTTTCTGTAATATTGTAGGGTCTTTACCTTACAATATAAAGTGCCTTGAAGCAGCTTCTTGTGAACTGGCACTATGCAAATAAAAAATTATTGGACTGAACTGATTTTCCTTTTGTTTATTAAGTCTGAGTGGTTGTATTTTAGCACTTTTGATCTACTTCTATACATTGTATTCATTCCTTGAAACGAAGTAATAATTCGAAACTTTCCACTGTGATTCTAAAACCTTAGCAGAGAGCAGAGGCAGGAAGTACCAAAGTAAAAATACTTAGTTGCTGTATTTAAGTTTATTTTCAGGTATCTGTATTTTCAGAATCAGAATACTTTACTCAGAGTAAAGTAAAGTAAAGTATAAAATATTCTTGTGTCCGAAGCTGGCGGTGGGGGGTAATCTAACGATCCTGATGTAAAAAATATAGTGAGTAGAAAGTACAGGCACTCAGAAGTAAAAGTAAAAAGTGGGCACAAGATAGTAGTGAAGTAAAGTACAGATAACTGTAAATTCTACTTCAGTTACAAAATATTTCTACTTTGTTACTTTCCATCTCTGATACCAACAATAAATCATATTTCAATGCAAAATGTGGTTTAGAGACTATTTTTTGTCATGTCACCCACAGAAGCCCTTAATCCAGGAGTACACACGCTAAGGAGATCAATAAGGTAGCTTGGTGCGATGTTATTTATGATTTTATAAGTAAGCATTAGGATTTTGAAATCAATGCGGAACTTAACAATGTCTTCTTTATCCATCCATCTTGAAGGCACTGGGATGTTTTGTTCTCTTAGCAGTGCGTTTGATTTGCCATTTCTCACAGAACACATCATGCAGCAGATTACCAACATTTTTGTCCTTAAAGTGAGCTACAGCCCAGGTTGGATTTCATCTATCTGTGTACACAGAAACAGGGCTGGACTGGGAAAAAATAGTCCTGGCATTTCTGGGCACCCCACTATAATCAGTCAAAACAGGGCTTCAAAATCTTCAAATCATGCCAAACACACACACCATCCTCCCCTGTGATGCTAGTTTGTTGGCTTTGAAAAGGTCCTTAAAGTAAGTTATTCCACTTCTGTGTCACTCCAAACCGCACCATACTGGACAGAAAGTTTAGACACAAAAGGGCTGAGAGGGGAGAAGTAACAGAGATTAAAGTATTTCCTAAACAGGACCCATATTTTCAGTGAGTGTTTCACTACAGGGATGGATATGAGTTGAATAAAGAGAATGAAAGTAGAGAGCAAAGTGCAGCGGGTAAAGACATACTATTGTTGCTATATAGTTCGATAGTCACCGAGTCAGGACAGCCACTCCGAGTGTGGTAGAAACAGAACACTGGACATCTTATGTTAGCAGCGCAATAACAAAAGTGAGATTCACTTTATCCCACCATGATTCAAAAAGTTCAACACCTAATTCACGCTCCCAGGCGGTTCTGATTTTGCCTAATGAGTCAGATTTGGTCAACATATATTAGATAGAGGTGATTTTTGATTAACTCTAAGAACCAGAAGGTCAACCCATGGTGGGTCAGCAGGGAGAATTGGGAAATTTGGAAACAGTGATGAGATGCAGTGTCTAATTTGAGAGAGAGCAAAGTGAGAAGGTAGTAGGTTAAATTTTGAGGGTAGCTTTAATAGGCTAAGAAGGCCATCATCTTTGTAAAGGGCTCTCCTGGGTTTTTTTTTTTATGCCTCTTTAATGCCAAATTAAATAGGCAGCATTGATGGTGGCGGGGGGGAAATAGATGATTTCTTAACAACAATAGATAAGAGAGGCGGGTAAAAAATATGGAGAAATTGATTGAATTTCAAGTTTACACCAAATTAAGTTAGGTGAATTTAGCGAGTAAGCCAATTTAAAACTCAGTGTTGCAGCCAGGGCCAGGACAAGAGTGGTCTCTTCTTTAATTTCTTTGTCCTTTTCTGTGGTCCCGGCGGCGCTGTTCAAATACCGTTGCATAACTGGACATGTGCATTTTTCTTTTAGGATCAAGTCTGTTTGTTTGCCACTGCGAGAAGATTTTTTTCCTGCGTTTGTGCAGCTCAACCTTTAAGGAACTCTCCTCACGCAGGTCCTTTACCTGCTCCGTCAGACGGTCAATTTCCTGTTCCTAGTTTTGTTGGCATTTCAGAAAAGAAGTCACCCTTCAGTTAAAACGTGTGTGTGTGTGTGTGTGTGTGTGTGTGAGAGAGAGAGAGAGAGAGAGAAATTGACTATGTGCACGTTAGCATATGCTACTTCCGGTGCGGAAACTCCTGTGGGGAGCTTTGTTTCCGGTGTCCTATTCGAGCCCTGTTTACGGTCCAAAACAAGTTAAGCAAATAAATAAATAAAGCGGCGATTTACATTTCTATAGATGTCTCGGGCATTTACCCAATATATCTGTAAATGATGTTCATCGACTTGTCGATATTTTTCCCCCACGCCTCAGGGGAAAAGAGAAAATGGATTCAAATGTTATATTTCTCAGCTGTCCCTCGTTTATTGCGGGTGTTATGTTCTAAAAATAACCAGTGATAGGTGAAATCAAGTAGCCAATTTTATTTTTTGACGGTGCAAAACGTTTCGTGTACGTCGTGGACATACAGCACTGCACTTCAGAGTCACACTGCTAGCGATAGATGCAGCGATTCTGTACTGTACAGGAGAGACGGAGGAGATCGTCTGCAGCGATCAGGACGCAGGACGTAAAAAAGCATGCAAACTTGCACTAAAAAATCTGCGAAACAGCGAGGTGAAAGGTGAACCGCGTTATAGCGAGGGACCGCTGTAATTTTGAAGGTAAGTCACAACATACCCTTCGTAAATACTAATGTATAGAAACCGTTACCAGCAATCATTAATTTTTTGTGTGGCTTTTTTTCACGGTTTGTTAACATGCTGTGTAGGTGTGTACTTGACTAGCTGATATCGACATAACGGGGAAAACATCTGGTTTGACTATTGTTCACCTGTAGTTTGAATGCTGAACATTTGCCTGTTTAAATCATAAGACCAGTCACTATACAGAGATGTGCTTCTGAATGTGGACGATGTGTCTTCTGCTGCAGTGATGCAGTTCTGCTTGTGTTTAGTGATGTAAACAACTGATCGATCTAAACTCTTTAAATGTCAAAATTGATCATTAGATTTTTATGACACAACAGTGGTGAGTGTTCCCACCTTCTCCTCTTTGTAACTTAACGCGATCGTTCCGTTTTCGAGTTTTGGACATCAATTTTGGAGTATATCTTCGCAGTAGCGATTGACCGCAAAGTAAAGCTACCGGAAATGTACAACCCCACATCCGGTCTCAAACCAGGAAGTTAGCATTTTCTCGTGCACAGGGTCAATTGACAGAAGTAAAAGAAGTAAAAGTGAGAGAGATGCACAGTTGTTTTTTTTTCCTCCCGTCAGCTGGACTGGATTACTTCATAGTGGTTGCCAAACAGCAAAATGGTGCATTACCGCCACCAACTGGAATGGAGTGTGGACAGAGATCCTCCCAAACAATTTAGTCTGTCTTAAAAACCAAAATATGGTCTGATAATTTTCCATGTTACTTCTCCACACAGTCCTCATTTATAAATTCAAATACAAAGTCAAACATTAAGGCTAACGGCTGGATTTTCTCAAATGCGTGTAGCTAGCTAGCCGAACAGTGAACAGCTGCTTCCTGCTAAAGAGACAGACAGTGAAAGTGGAAAGTATATCTTCCTAAATGTGTTCTCTTTAACTGATTTTTAGTTTTAGTGTTCTTATTTTCCTCTGCGTTATCTTATGTCACTAGTTAGCAAACACAAACTAACCACACAGTCCCCATTTATAAAGTCCATTACAAACGCAAACATTGCGGCTATCGGCTGGATTTTCCCATTTGAGTCTAGCTAGCAGTGTTGCCAACTTAGCGGCTTTGTCGCCATATTTAGCAAGTTTCCAGACACCCTTAGTGACTTTTTCTGGTGTTATTGGAGACGTATAAGTTTTTGATGTGAAAGCACGTATCGCTTTTACTCTCAACAAGCAGCCGGTGCTGCCGTGCCGTGGGCACCTCGCTCACGGGCGATGCAGTAGTCGCTTCCAGCTGCTGTCAGAGCGAGATGTTCACTGCAAATGAATTGCGCATGCGCAAAGCCGCTGCTCCCACGCAGTGATCCTCTGATTTTTAGTTTTAGTGTTCTTATTTTCCTCTGAGTTATTGATTGTGTCAATAGTTATCAAACATAAACTAATGTACGTCTAATAGCCAACCAACCACATGACTTCATGTTCCGTGCTGACAGAAGGAACTTTAACTTTAAGCAGTTATTTTTTAAATCCAACTTTACAGAGAGAGTTACATCTATGGCAGTTTTTAAGAGCAGGGCTCAGTGGTGTGCTCATATCACTTCCTCACAGCAAACAGATGTTATTACTTATTGTTGTCTGATATTTTTGAGTTACGGTAAATACAGGCCCTCCTGGGTTAGAGGTGTAACTCTGTGTATTTTAAGTAATGTTTTAACCATCAATAGTGATTGATTTTTATTTTATAAAAAGTCAATTTATGTTTGTTGACCAGTCTAAAAACTGATTATTTCTTTCAATGTATGAAAAGGAATGAGTGTTTCAAATTCATTCCATGCTTGTTTGATATGGAGGACCACAAGAGCCACGCGCATCGAAATAAAAAATCCTGTGCTTAATTAATGAATTGTAGAATAAAATCTGCATTTGTAAATTCATTTTTGAATTCCAATTTAATGAACTGATTTTTAAAATGCTTTTTAAGTCTTCATTTCAAAAAACATTTTCGAATTGCACTTTAATAAACTTCATTTCAAAAACCTTTTTCGAATTGCACTTTAATAAACTGCATTTCAAAATCCATTTCCCTTTCCTGTTAGCTCAGGGATTAACATGTGGATTAGCATTTGGATTAGCAGTTGGATTAACAACTTCATTTTAAAAATCCTGCTGCTATTCAAATTAGTCACACCGTGGGATGTAAGGAGCTCTCTGATTGGTTGGTCAGACACAGGCTGTCTGCCAGCCTGGATTTTTTTAGCTCATAGCTTCGCCCTGCTAAGAAGCCTGTGTGCTTGTACAAAGGCCGTTCAGCCTCGGGATTTACACTCGGCTCGACATGGATATGTGAAGAATGAAGGGACCCTGCAGCGAAACGGAGAGCCCAACCTCTGACTTAGTGCCTGTTTACAAAGTCTGACCACCTGTGAAGGTAACGTGCTAACGTGGCTAACGCTAGCATCACCACACATAGCCTCGTTATTTTAAGGACATCTTAGTTTATGAAAGTTTTACGTCGCAGCTGTACGAGCTAGCTATGTGTTTTGTAAGCTGCTGTGCTCTTCACAAATAAAGCTGGAAGCAGCTCAGACTATTAGAACCAGCACTGAGGCCCGTTACATTTATACAGTGTTAGAGCAACGGCTGCAGCCTACAGCCTTTAAACTAGCGATTAAAATACTGACAGTAAACTCTTTAGTCCAGATGTTAGCACATTACTTTGTGATACTTGTGAGTTAAAACAACTGAGACAGGCTGATTAAAATAACAGCTTTCAGTTCTCTCATTCAGCATATAAAGACTCGAGATCACACTACTGATTTCAGTTCATTTAATATGTGAGTGCACAGATTCATTCTCAACTGGACATAAACGATGATCAAATGTTGTATATATGATGAATTCATCAAATCCCAGCCTCTAACACAGTGCGCTGAATCTTAGCTTTGAATGTCCAGTATTTTCTAATCAGTGCAATCTAAGCATTCACTGAACCTACAGTATCTACACCTGTGTGGCAAATGTGTGGTAAAGCTACAGATAATGAAATTTAATTATTAATACAATATGCATCATGAGAAACGAAAGCTGAAATTGATTCAGTTTAGTACTTTTCTCTGTATGCTCTGTGATTATAAAGGCCTTAAATTCTGTGATATATATTGTAACTGATTTTCACAGAGGTCTTAAAGTACTTAAATCACTGCTGATAGTCTGGTTGTTTATATTTTCACATTTTTGTGTCTGTAGGGCTGTTTGATGACAATTTGGACTCCTCTGGGAGATGAGGACACACCCACACCTGTTCCATACTGCAGCCATTGATGGTGTTACAGCTCTGAGTCAGCTTTGGGCCATCAGACGCACACACTAGAAAACCAGCACCGGGACTTCATGCAGGAGAGACGGCCTCAGTGATTTAGGTTCATAAGCAAGTTCAAACATTTCTGGCCTCTTATCACTTAGATTTCTTAATCTTAAAAGTTAATGCATTTAAAGCAGGAACTGCACACCTAGCCATCAGAGGTGTGGCAGCATGAGTACTGTAAAATTTTGTAGGGTCCTTGTTAAAAATTCTACAAGCACCACACCACATTTGTCATATAAAGTTTCATTTTTTACAGTACAATGTTGAAATTATAAACTAGTTATCCACTTGTCAGTAATTTTTGAGTAAATGGATGTCAGTGATAAATCAGTGGTGATTCACCTGCAAATGTTTTTAACAAACTTTGTTTTTTGTAGAATTCATCAGCAGCTGTGGAGAGATGCATTTGAATATCTTCTGCTTCCACTTCTCCTTACCTGGAAGCTGAGCATTGCTGATTTCTGACAAGGACACACACCTCAGCGCTTATCATGGGTGTTACATCCTCCGTGCAGCAATTCCAGAGAAAACAAGAGAGCAACGACCACTCATTAAGACCAGCCAGAAATCTGTCCCTTTCTGGCAGCTGTGGAAACTTCCAATAAGAAAGTTTGCATTCTTAGAACAATGCTGGATCATGTGTGATGTGTCATCATATGAGGATATTACATTGTATGGTATGACGAGTATCCTTCAGTAATAATAATAAATCACACAGCAATAGCACATTCATGTAGTTTTAAAAAGCATGATAATATATCAAGTAATCCAAAGTATTCTGAATAAGTTAGGTTCTGCTCCAACTTCACTTTACTGCTACTGTAATGAAAAGGAAAAGGGAACATGAGTTAGCAAAACCCACGGGCCGTGTTTGTTTGAAGGGCACCATGGTCACGTTCAGACTGAGTAGTTATTCTGTGAAAAATGAGCTGTCAGCCTGCACTGCTTACTACTTGGGAGTCGAGTATCCTCGATGCCAGTGTGCGAACCTACACTGCTAAGTTTTTATTTCAATGGCAAAACCGGTGTGATGCCAGACCAGCTGCTTACACATTAAAAATGTCTTAATTTATGGTTAGATAATGGCTAGTTAGAGCAACCCCTCAGATGACAGTAGTCAAAAGAAGCTCTACGTCCACAGTCACTGCATGTGACTGCGTAGAGGTCTGCAGGACCAGACAACTTAAATTTCCTTTCCACTCTTCTTTAAAACAGTACAGCCTTAAAAGGAGTTCCTCCTTTTAAAGTAGACACAGAGTTTTTAGCTGTAAGGTAATGATCTTAGTCCGTACTGTCCTGAAAGCAACGCTGAGGTACGTAAGCTGGATCTAGTCATGATTTTAAATGTTTCCTGTGTTATTTAAAATATTAACTTGGCTTTTGGAATATCCAGCCCTGTGACTGTGAGTGCTATTGGGAGGTGAGATGATTTCGTAGCTTTGATTTCTCTCTTCTGTGTTTTAATGAACTTCAGTTGCTCCTGGAGGACTTGAAAGAAAAGCTGTATAATACAACCTTTGTTTTGTTTTTTTGTTTTTGTTTAGCTGTGGCTGATTTTTTTTTTTTTTGCTTTCTGCCATCCACCTTCTGGAAGGTTCCAGTTTTATATAAGAAAAACAATGATTCCTATCAAGGTTGATTTGTTTGTTTTTGAATTAAAGTACTTTACTCTGCATCTAAGTAAATTTCACACTGGTACTTACAGTCTATTAATTACAAGCACGGCCACTTAACTTTTATGCTAACCACTTATCCATCATATTCACAGTTTCCACTGCTGTGTGTGTAAAACCGGATCAGTTGTTGCAAAAAATTCTCATGATAACTCTAAAATGTTTTTATGCTCCTATCATGTTAATATTCCGGCAGTGGCGATCACCTCATCTTTTGTTAGATGTGCACAAAGCAGAGGAAGAGGGGACTGATGCGAAACGTGTGCTAGAAGGTGCAGAGTTCTGTATCCTGTTAAGACTGCAAGCCTGAGGACTTTGAGTTGCGTGTTTGAAGTACTTCCATGAATACCAATTGTTGAACTGATATGATATATAATTTTAAAAAAAAAACACTTCTTTACAAATGAATATACACTTAATGTGTAACCTACATGATCTTCCGCTGTGAGATTTTAAAGTTTATCCTCACATTTAAACCAAAGGTTTCCTAAACAGGGCTACACCGCTAGTTCTCTAAATGCTACTATGTGCTAATATGTGCCATTGGGTTCCGTGAGCTTTCGCGTTAATAATGCCCAGATAATGTAGCTGACATTAAAGGGTCATCAGCAAATGCAGTTCATCTGGGGATTCAGGCTATACAAGCTGGTGAAGGTGATCAGTAAATCTCTTTTACCTTAAATCAATCTTCTTTAGAGGTTAAATTGAAATATCGCTTTTAGGTCTAATAAATTCAGTTTTTATTATCCTGTGTGTGGGCTTCATTCTTGGAACACTTTGCTGTAAAACAAAAAAAAGCTATTATATAGTTTTCAAATAAAAATAATCACAAGATTCTATGTGAGGTCAATTTTAATATTTGTTGTAAAAGAAAAGTGATGCCAACCAACTACTTAAAAGAGAAACAGGATCACAGTTATTGTAAAGAAAATGTTATATGACTGCATTTTGAAATACATCTGAAGTGCATATAATGGTCAGAATGTATGTATCCTGACAGGCTCCCTGAGCTGAGTGCAGATGACTTCGTCAATGTAGAGAGAGCTGGCCTTCATATCGACATCCTCCTCCATCCTCAGCTTGCAGCACACTAGCGCCCTCTGCTGCTCCTGTGACTGAGCTGTTTCCTCACGCAGTCTGACAACACAGAGACAAAAAGACATTAATGATGTGTGTCCCCTGCAGTAATATCCCCAAATACTGCACATGGTCATGAGGTTTGAGCTGTGCAGCACAAACATTTTACATCTGTTTTGTTGCAGGCCATACTTCTTGATGTGAGAGGTGAGGTGCTGGATTTCAGTGAGGAGCTGAGCCTGGGCTAGATCGTAGCACTGCTCCTTGCCGGGCCTTTGGAGACGCATAGCCAGCCGGGTCTTTGCCAGATTCAGGGAATGCTCGTTCTCCGTGATGGCCACTTGAAGATCCTCTCTGAGCCTCTCCTGGCCGACTATCTCAGACAGAATCTAGAGGGAATACAGGTGTCACACCAGGGGCAGCCAAGATTCACAATCTGCAGTGAAATTATTTCAAACTAATTCTACTATGAAGTTAACATTCTAACGGTGTGTTCACACCGTAACATTTCATTAGTCTGTTCCTCTGTTGTAACTAGCAGATATATGTATCTTTGCACTGCACACATAAGGTTAGCTTGCTAATACACTTTGATAGCATTAGCTGTTTACATTGCACTCTATCCTCTCATCAAAATATGGTCACCTCTGGGACCAAAATACTAAGGTACTGTGCAAGATACTACTCTTGAGGCCTCAAAAATGCAAATCCAATGATGACACCACAGTTGCTATGTCTTTTTTTTAATGTACACTCTATAATTCAGTTCCTCTGCACTCTGAATCTTTGATCTACTGGGGACAAAGTTTGATGTGATTCACATCTTTTTGGCACTCTGACTAGAGGAGAGCCCTCTGGTTACATGCAGACACATTTTGCTCTGCACATGTTGATTCTCCTGGAAATGAAAACTAAAGTGAGAGGTTTGTTTAGCAGCGTACCTGCAAATGACTTTCAGCGACACTCTGACTGAAACAGAGTTTTGAAGTCAGGGAGTAATCACAATTATCTGAGGCCAACAATATCAACAATGTATGCATGCTTTTATTCTACAAGAGGATGGGCCGTTATATATTAATAATCATTTTGCTGATGCAATGACATAAAAAAGACTTCATGCTTCTTCATGCTTACACTTACTGCAGGGTCAGTTTGAAGAGAAGAGAGTTTGAAAAGAGTGAAACCCCGATTTCTTTAAAGTTAAACTATGCATGGCCCTGAATACATCATATGAAGTCAATCATACAGTTACTGTTTTGAAACGATATGAGGTATAAGGACACAGTCCATGAGTGTGTATGCACACACAAGGACAGACTGTTGTAGAGAACAGCAAATTGCACAGGCAACTTTCTTGGAAACCACACGTTCAAACTATGTAAGTAATGTGTTACAGGAAACCAAAGACAATAAATAGACAAAATGAAGTAAGAACTTGTGAGGCTATCTATGAAAGACCCAGTAGGAGTTTTAGACCATCAGAGTGACGTTTATAAAAGTCAGAACTTTTTGGCAGGCCATCATTCTTCCTAACTATATAAATATAAAGGCCTGGGGATTAATTTATTGGGGATAGTAAAATTTAGGTTAGGATAACATTAAGTTGGTGCTTGGCACTCATGGTTCAACTTACAGGTCAGAGGCCCTGCAAAGTCTTAATTTGAGTGAATATCCTCACAGATATGGCCAAACAAATACACCTGCGTGTGCACCTCCCTCCACAAACGCAGGCGAGGTCAACTTTTGTGCAAATACGTGAGAATATGAAAATGTGGGATATGAAAAACGTGTGTTGTGGTGACTTAGGTCACCACAACACACGTGCTAACTTTAAAGTAGAACAGAAAATGATTTAAAACCAGTCATTAATTTAATACCTGGCAGAATGATAAACACAGCATTACATCTGCTTCCTTGTATATTACAACAAGCACGCAGTCTAACAAACCTCCCTGCCCTACCTCCGGCAGTTTCTCTTCCATCTGGCTCTTGGCAGACTTGATTTCCTGGATATGTGTCTGGAAGGCAGTTGTTGTTGCCTGGAACTGCTTCTGCATGTCAGCAGCTGTCTGCTCCAGGACAGACTGCACCAGGGCCCTCATGGACTCAGAGTTGGTCTTCTGGTGCTCTGCTTTAGCTATGTTGATATCTGAAATGTTCTCCCACTGCTTTGGAGTCACTGTCAAGCTAAGAAAAACCAAATGACGCAACTATCTTTTTAACATTTCTTGACTTTCCTTTTATGCAGAAAACTTAAAGAAATTAATCACAGCATAATTTTAGACCTCAAGTAGGAAAAAACTAATTCATGTCTGAAAACTGTTTCTACATGTTTTTGTGTTAAACAAGAGGTTCACCTAGGCAGACTGGTGCTCTTGGTTGTGGACAGCTGCAGGTTACCGATGGAATGGGTGGTCATTACAACACAGGAGTTGTCAATGTGCTGGGCCTCAGATTTCTCCTTCAGATCCTTCTCTAAATGGTACTTGGCAGATCGGTTCAGTCTGGAACAAAACAGCAGACTTTCACTTTGGTTGTCTAGGTAGCAAACCCAAAGCCTTTGTGTGCTTTTATGATGCCCTCGAAATCAAATTGAGCCCAATTTTCTTACCGAATCTGTTCACTCATCTGCTCCACTGTACGCTCCAGGAGGGAAGCCACTCCTTTGAGAACCTCCTGCTCCTTCAGCAGCTCTCTTTCCACTTCATCATCCACCCTCTCAGCCGGGAAGCGTTTCATCCTGCAGATCATGAGCCTAATGTTAGCCTTAGCTAGGAGGTGCATCTTTACATGGAATTAGGGCTGACATTAGCTTCTTTAAAATGTATGCTTTAATCATTTCCTGGACTCTTTGGTACCATTATTATTATAAACTTGTAAAAAATATTGCCTCACCTCTCCTCCAGACAGAGAACAGTGACTCTCAGAGGCTCTTTGGTGCCCTCCAGAGCCTTCACAACACTGCTCTGTAAAGTTATAAGAGCATCAGTCTCCAGAATGACCTCCTCCAGCTTTAGCTGCAATTCTTTTATCAGAAACTGGATATCTCTGACCCGCTGATCTGGACAGCAGAATTTTTTTTTAAAAAAAAGGAAGAAACATTACAATTCACCTCCATAGTCTTTCATTCTGTGTGAAATATTCATTTTTGCTTACCGAGTCTCTTTTGATCATCATTTTGCATGCGCCGCCATGCTTTGTCAGTCTCCTGGATCAGCCCTTTACACTCTGCCCTGAAGACCTCAGAGTGATTCAGCATAACTTCAATGTTTTTCAAATCGGGTCTCACACCCAGCTGGGAGCTGTGGTCCGGGAACGACATCGTTCTCCACTTGGTAGTGAGTATGAGCAGGAAGGAGGAACATTAACAAGGGAGTGGAAAGAACTGTGGCTGCTGATTGTTACAGAGAAATTTAAAAAGTGCCCATGACACTCTGCTGGGTCTACTGAACACCAGCTGATCGCCTCTACTGGAATACCAAACACTTAATATCACCCTGTACAACTGCACTGCTGTGAAAAGGAGTCTTGGCCAGCCCTGAGTAATCTAACACTCATCATGCCTGAACCACCAGTGTTCTGCTTCTTAAGAGAAGTCTTGTGTTAATGCAGCCTGAGACTGTGTCCTAAACAATGATGCAAATACATACAGCCTGTTTTCTGTCCTGTCTCCCTCCCCTCTGCATTAGCAGATGGATTTTCATAGTCAGCCGGCCATTAAAAAGTGAATGAACAGAAACACAGTCAAAATTAAAATAACAGCTTCCGTTACGCTCCCCCCCCCCCCCCCCCCCCCCCCGGCCAATTCAAAACATACCAGTGAAAGAGTAAAACGACATGGCAAATTTCCATTTGAAACAACACAGAGTGTATGCTAACCCCAAAATTACTTGCCCGCTGTTCAAACTTCAATCTGATATCACAGTTTCCGACGGGTTAACTTAACAAACGACAGGAGCCTAGCGTTTATGATATATACCTTCTTTGGTACAGCAGAAAACCACCAGAAGAGCAGAAGAGTACGTTTCAATGTCCTGCACGTTATGCAGGAGTTAGGCAAAACAAGTGGTTACCATAGCAACGGCTAATAAAACCTCATCAGACGCCGCCGGTAAACCACCGGAGTACTGTTACATAACAACACTCAACTATGGAGAACCGGAAGAGTCACGCGCATCGAAATAAAGCGTTTTAAAAATGTACTGTGCAATTAAGATTATACATCAGTAAATTAAAATAGATCAGATTCAGTTTCATTTACAAATTCAGTTTTAATTTCGTATTTTTGTTTAGGCATTAACAAAATCAATTATTGTTTAACTAATAAAATAAGAAGAGTAAATAATATAAATATTTCAAATTTAACGGATGTTATGATTTAATAACGAATTGTGCCATAAGAATAATTGTGCAAAAAAATCTAAATCCTAATTTTAATAAACATTTTTGAATTCCAATTTCAAAAAAAAGATTTTCAAAATGTTTTAAATATGTAATTTATTAAATAAGTGGACTTAAGGACTTAATTAGGAATACAGATGTTTGTTTATTTGTTTTTCTGACATTTTACAGGGTGATCCCACTCCTTATCGATCCCTTTCCTCTTAGCTATCGGATTAACTATCATGATTCAGCTTTAAGATTAACTACAAGACTAGCTACGTAATTCGTTAATAAAACGCATTAAGGCAATGGTGTGTGGTATATGTGGCAAACGTACAGACATTCTTTACTTTAAAATTAGGTCTTTAAAGGATGTGTGTATCAGAAAGTCACAATAACGTCTGTTGAGAGCTCCAGAAGATTTTCTGTGTACAGGCTGTAATCAGCTGACATGTGCTGCTACTCCTCGGAAGTTTCCTACTCTTTGTGGATTTCTAAAACTGAATTTAACAGAATGTAACCTAAAATTTAACAAGCTAACCTGGCTGATTTCCATTATACTGTTTATCCTAACTTTATGCTAGGCACTAAACAGGTACAAAGGTGAAAATCAGTAAATGAGACTAAGCATTATCGGTGTAAATTCAGAATATCTCTGCTATAATTTATGTAACATAACTATGACCTGAGCACCACGGTCGCTGTGCACCAGTCGCCACAGTACAGCAAGTTACAGCAATGATTTATTTATTGTAGGGCCTACCTTACAATATAAAGCACCTTGAGGCAACTGTCGTTGTGACTTGACGCTAGAGTGTATTTACTGAACCTCTGAATAAGAGTCAGTTTGTTTTGCAGGATGTTTCAAAATTTAAAAAAAAAAAAACAACAACTTTACTTAACATCATATACAGATCTAATATTTGATTGCAAAAACTCAACTAAAGGTCTACTTTACATTTCCGGTTTAGCAAGCATCACTAAGCAGTGTTTACCTTTAAATATAACTTGAAAGATTGTATTTAAAATTACCTGCAGTTTTGTAAAACATTATTCTCTTTAATCCCACTATTTCCTCTTATCCCTCTTCCTTGATCTTCTGTCCCAAAAATGCAGTTCCCGAAAGTTGCTATACACTTTGATCCTTAATCCACTCTAACCCTACAGCACTACAGATTGTAGAGGAAATATCTTTTTGCCGCTTTCATTTTTGTGTGTGTGTAATAATCACTGGTCACGCTATAAGATTGTCATTGGTCACCTCCGTTAGATTGATATAAGTTTGTTGTTTAAAGACTGGTAAATAAAGGCTTCCATCTAATGTGTTAAACCCAAAGTAATAAACCCATTTTTAAAATGTAAGGAAATTACAGTAAAAGTACAAATATTTTGTCAAGGGGTGGAAGGAGCCAACACGAACACAGATCTCACCCAGAGTTTGGCCATTAGATGGACTTCTCCTTTTGGACTTCTCCTGCCCAAAAAAGGCTCTCGATCAAAACATAAACAGACCATCCATAGTAAAGGCAAAAGAAGCTGTCCTCAAAAAAGAAAAATTCCATCTGCTACTCTGGAGGAGTTGTCACCTCTATTGTATACACTGCTGGAACACAGTAAAGCTGCAGGTTGTGGGAATGACCCATCATTTTTTATATAGGGGGTCTAGATTTATGCCAGAAGTGCATTGCCATGCAAATAATTTGTATTTACTCAATATGTACTTACTAAGTACTACTGTTCAAAAGTTAAAAAAAACAAATAAATGTTTGCCTTTTTTAAAAATTAAAACCACTTTACAGAGAATCACAACAGTTACAGTGTAGAATCAATGTCATGTATAGTGACAAATGACAAAATGTTTTGAAAAAAATCTCACTATATATACAGCACAAGACTTTTAAGAGTATTTAACAAAAGCACGTTTAATTTTTCACAGGTTGTACAACCACAATGGGGCACATGTTCACCAAAACGCAGCAAAGCTTCACTATCTTATCCAGAAGGGTCATCTCTTCACCCTCAAATGGAAGAAGTAATATGATTGGCATGGTGGTATGTTTGAGGCAGGGATTTTGGAGTGCCCCATGTGTAGCGTTGGAACCCAGTCAGGATTTGTATCGTCAATTTCATAGGCTGGTTTGCCTGCAATAATGCCAAATAATTATCAACTCTATAAATAGAACATAGTTCTGCAAAATCACTCACTAGGGTGTTTGTTCTAATTTGCTATGACCTCAGAGTGCATCGAAAATAAAACTAATAGACTATAAAGAGTAATATGAACTTTTTAGAACTTACCCGAATGAAAATGTCTCGAACACACCAACAGATATCTGGGGATGGTAGAGAACTCGATATCAGCTCGTCTCACAGCTGCTGTACAGGATGGATGCCTTTTTTCCAGGTGGGAAAACAATGAAAAGATTGAAAGTTTATTCTCTTGCCGATCGTGCAATCTAACATTACAACCGACCACACAGCAAGTACGAACCATAGCTAATGTTATTCAATTCAATTTTATTTATATAGCGCCAAATCACAACAACAGTCGCCTCTGTCAGTGTGCCCCAGGGTGGCTGTGGCTACAATGTAGCTTACCATCACCAGTGTGTGAATGTGTGTGTGAATGGGTGGATGACTGGATGTGTAAAGCGCTTTGGGGTCCTTAGGGACTAGTAAAGCGCTACACAAATACAAGCCATTTACCATTTACCATGCCTCACTTTTTATTGTAAGGTAGACCCTACAATAATACATACAGAGAAAAACCCAACAATCATATGACCCCCTATGAGCAAGCACTTTGGCGACAGTGAGAAGGAAAAACTCCCTTTTAACAGGAAGAAACCTCTGGCAGAACCAGGCTCAGGGAGGGGCGGCCATCTGCTGTGACCGGTTGGGGTGAGAGAAGGAAGACAGGATAGAAGACATGCTGTGGAAGAGAGACAGAGATTAATAACAATTACAATTCAATGCAGAGAGGTCTATTAACACATAGTGAGCGAGAAAGGTGACTGGAAATAAAAAACTCAATGCATCATGGGAATCCCCCAGCAGCCTATGCCTATTGCAGCATAACTAAGGGAGGATTCAGGATCACCTGGTTCAGCCCTAACTATATGCTTCAGCAAAAAGGAAAGTTTTAAGCCTAATCTTAAAAGTAGAGAGTCTGTCTCCTGAATCCAAACTGGAAGCTGGTTCCATACAAGAGGGGCCTGAAAACTGAAGGCTTTGCCTCCCATTCTACTTTTAAATACTCTAGGAACAACAAGTAAGCCTGCAGTGCGAGAGCGAAGTGCTCTAATGGGGTGATATGGTACTACAAGGTCATTAAGATAAGATGGGGCCTGATTATTTAAGAGCTTGTATGTGAGGAGCAGGATTTTGAATTATATTCTGTTCTCTATTCTCTATATTCTTTAACAAGGAGCCAATGAAGGGAAGCCAATATAGGAGAAATACGGTCTGAATTAAGAAGCAGAAAGTTAGCGGCCATCCAGGTCTTTATGTCTTTAAGACATTCCTGCAGTTTAACTAATTGGTGTGTGTTATCTGGCTTCATGGATAGATGGAGCTGGGTGTCAAAATGCATACTATGTATTCTGATGATACTGCCTAAGGGAACATGTATAATGTAAACAGAATTGGTCCTAGCACTGAACCCTGTGGAACTCCACAATTGACCTTAGTGTGTGAAGAGGACTCTCCATTTAGATGAATAAATTGGAGTCTATTAGATAGATATGATACAAACCTCTGCAGCACAGTACCTGTAATTCCTACAGCATGTTCTAATCAGGTCTAGCAGGACAAGCACAGAGATGAGTCCACTGTCAGAGGCCAATAGAAGATTCACTAAAGCTGTTTCTGTGCTGTGATGAGCTCCGAAACCTGGCTGAAACTCTTCAAATAAGCCATTCCTCTGCAGATGATCTGTAAGCTGTTTGACTTTCAAGAATTTTTGATATGAAAGGAAGGATGGAGATTGGCCTATGTTACGGCCCCTGGCCTAATGTGGGCCCGCTTTCCTGTATGGAAATTCAAGCGTGCCAGGACTCGCAGGTGATTGGCTGGCCAGGGACCTATGCCTGCCCAACTGCATGCAGATTGGAGTATGCCAGTCCACACACACCATTGGCTGCTGCAGGATCCTGGAACACAGCGGAGCTATGATGCGGCTGCCTGCGTTTACCTGGGAGTATAAAAGGCTGAGGATTCTTCATTCGTGGGGGACTTGTTGATGTGAACAGACTGTGTAGACTGTCCCTCCTGTCGCTGCCTTTGTAGTGCTGCCTTTTGAACCTCTGTTTTTGAGTTGCTACCTGCGAGATGATTAGTGTTCTATTAGTGTTCTTGTGTTGTTTTTTTTGTTTGTTTACATTGCTTCATTGCCTAGTGAGTCGTTTCACTATCGGTTTTCAGTTATGGTAATAAACCCTGAGTTTTAATCTGACCCTCCAGCCTCTATGCTCATTTATATTACATCCCCTGTTGCCTTGCAGAGCCAGCGCGTAACAGCCTATAATTAGCTAAGACTGCTGGGTGTAGAGATGGGTTTTTAAGTAAAGGTTTAACTACAGCCAGCTTGAAGGCCTGTGGTAGCCGATTATTAGAGATAGGTTAATCAGATTTAAGATTGAAGCATTAAATAGTTGCAGGACTTCTTTGAGCAGTTTTGTAGGAATGGGGTCTAAAAGACACATTGATGGTTTGGAGGAAGTAATTATTGAAGTTAACTCAGAAAGATCGATTGGAGAAAAAGAGTCTAAATGAATATCAATGGCACTGAAAGTAGCTGTAGATAATATTACATCTGTAAGATGATTATGGGTAATTTTTTCTCTAATGATTAAAATTTTATTTGTGAAGAAGTTCAAGAATTCATTACTAGTTAACGCTAAAGGAATAGTTGGCTCAACAGTGCTCTGACTTTTTGTCAGCCTGGCTACAGTGCTGAAGAGAAACATAAGATAATGTAAGATGACCTTTATTAGTCGCACAGGTGGGAAATTTGTTTCGTTACAGCAAAAGTGCAAAGTTATGTAGCAGAAATTAGAAGACACTGGAATGGAATAAAATAAAATACTATATACAATAGAATAAAATAGAATACAGATGCTACATACAACTGAGTAAGAAAATACAAAAGTACAACTTTGTCAGAAAAAAGAATTGCACTTATAGCAGTCTTATTGCACATGTGTGGATTTGTGTGTGTTTGATCAGTTAAAGTCTTGGTTGTAGAGTCTGACAGCAGTGGGGAGGAAAGACCTGCGAAATCTCTCCGTCCCACATCGTGGGTGCCGCAGCCACTGAAGGAGCTGCTCAGTGCTGTCCGAGTCTCCTGCATGGGGTGGGAGATGTTGTCCAACGGGGATGACAGCTTAGCCACCATTCTCCTGTCACTCACCACTAGGGCTGCTCGATTATGGCAAAAATCATAATCACGATTATTTTCACTGAAATTGAGATCTCGATTATTTGATGATATTTATTTAACAATAACACTGTATTGAATAATGGCTTTAAAGATTGTCAAAAAAATCATATAAAATAGTGTGGAAATACTGATAACAGTGCAAATGTTTGCAATATAAAAAATAAATGAAAAATGTAAACATTAATGAAACGCAGAGAGGTGCGCTCAATTTGCCCTACGGAGCAGCGCGAGAGTAAAGCACGAGGGCGAGGGAGGTGCTAATAATCGGCTCAGTCATTTTAGATTAAAATTCAATTAATTGAGCAGCCCTATTCACCACCTCCACTAGGTCCAGAGGGCATCCAAGAACAGAGCTGGCCCTTCGGATCAGCCTGTTCAGTCTCTTCCTGTCCCTGGCAGAGATGTTGCTGCCTAGAAGACTTGGTGCTGTCCTTGAAAATCACGGTGGTAATACAAAATACTAGATGTAGTAGTTTTCTGTTGTGGGGTGTATTCATTTCTGCTTCAACCAATTTGAGTAAAACTGAAGATTTTGTGATCTAAGTTATATTATTAACCTCAATTTCATGTTATGGAGTTAAACAAGTGTTCAATAAAAATTTTGGAAAGTGTTCTTTTGTTCATTGAGCTACTGATTAAATTTCTACTTTTTAAAGGGGGTGTACTCATTTATGCTGAGCACTGTATGTCTGTACGTGGGAGATGTGTAGTTTGCTTCCTAACCAAACTTTCTAGCCTTAGCTGCCAAGTTCAGACTGACTTGACTCATTCAAATCTAGTAACCCTCACAAAGATGAGGCCTGAAAGACTCATTTGCAAGCAGAATATGAAACCATTGGTTGATGTTACAGTTCATGCATTAAATTAAAAAATGAAAAAAAAAAAAACTTTATGGATTTTTCAAATAAAAAATATTTATTTGTGGGTTTTTTTAATACGGTCAAAATAAGAGATTAGGCTATATCTTTCTTTTCACTGTTAGTCTGTTAAGTACAGAGGACCAGGAGAGTCATGCACATTAAAATATACATTAGTTATTAATGTCATTTACAAAATAATTTAATTCTTTTAATTTATTTTATTTATCCCTTTATATGTTTAAATTATAAAATTCATTTCTTGATCATTCAATGTACAGTAAGAAGATACTTCTGCCCTTAGCTGAATGTCTCTATCCGGCTTATGCAGAGAGCTAAACATTAAATGGCTTTAAAGAACACTCAGGAGACTGTGTCGCATTCTTCAGAGCTTTACTGATTTGCGCCATTTGTAAATACTTTCGTTCTTTTTAAAAAAAGATTATGACTTTTCAAGAGCAACCGATGCAGTAATTGTTAGAGACAGAGAAATGGACCTTCCCTGACGAGTGCTGGGAGAAAAACTCTGGCGCTTCCCCATTAACACACTAGATGGCAGACCTATACATTGATCCCATCACTTACAGAACAAATGACCTGACCCGTCATATAACAAACTTAAAACATACCCATAGGACAGAATAATAATTTATAAATAAATACTTCAAAATTAACTATTAATCTATTCATAAATACTTCAAATGAAATGATTCAAAAGTCTAATATTAATAGAGATTTATTTCCAAAATGGCAACATTGACTTGATTACTTAAAACATGGCAAAATGTTTGTGCCCCGTTGGAGATCTTTTTGAAATATACATATTTTGTTTTGGTCTGCATTTAGCATTTTTGTGATTACTTTGGTCTTTGGAAAAAAAAATCAACATAAACTAGCCATGTGGTCAGATGTAAGGAGCTATCTGATTGGTTGGACAGGCTGGGCTGTCTGGACTTTTCTATGCTAAGGAGACCTTTTTAAGAAGAGTGTGTTCTTGTATATAGGGCATATGCTTTCTTGACAAAAAGCTAAAGGGATTAATCATCCATGTGTCTGGTGTCATTATACAGGAGCATATGTTTGTTTTTTATGAAAACTGCTGATCTCAGACCTGCCTGCATATCTGCAGTCAGCTGCATCAAGAACATGATATTTTCTCTGACAGCTTTAAACCCAATGTAAGAGTTCTCGCTGACTGTCTCCTTGGTGCATTTAAACCCCTGTTCGTCCTTTTCCTTGTCATCTGTTGTCTTCATCTCCGTTATCAGTCATCATAATTTTACCATCTCTGTGCAAATCTGCAAATTTCTTTATTAAATCATATGATTCTTAAATTCATCAAGTCTCTCTGTGCCTGGGTCCTCGTCACAAAACATGACATCACTGTTTTTTACATTTTAACACAATTTAATCCCCACATTTGTGAAAAAAGAGCAAAACACTTTTTTTGAAAAGTCTGTAACAAAACCATCAAATCTGAAAAAAGTTTATTTAAGTGCTGCTAAAGACTACTACTGCAAAAGAAGAATGGATTGGAATAGAGCAGGGCGACATGACCAAAAATATTTAGTGAGTAGTGAGTAAAAAGTAAACTGAGTGCATTTTTTGGACAGAGATTCACTTTTAATATGTATGTATAATAAAATACAGATACATAAAAAATACACTCCAAAAATAGAAGAGTCCTTGAAATGTATAATTGTACAAAGTATTAATAAAGAAATTATAAAAATTAAGACACCATGGTCTATGGTACAATGTATACAATGTATGAAAAGATCTTTACTGCAGACACTCCTATGGCTTTGCAGATTTTTTCTTTTATTTTAACCTATGTCACCTCACCTTGAAGTTGGCCAATCTGTCTATCACATTTTGGTGGTCAAGTCTCTCAAGCATCTCTTTCTCAACTGACATCACAGCCAGGTGCTGGAGTCTGCTATGACCCATGGTCCTTCTCAGCCAGGTATGGAGCTGACACAAGACACTAAAACACCTCTCACAGCTACAGCTGCAAACTGGGATTGTTAGGGCAACCTGAATAACAGTTTTCAGTCTGGGGAAGATCTGATTATCCAGAAGATTGTACAATGTTAACATATCTGGAATGGCACCAGCCTCACTCTTGAGCTTCAAAAAGTTTTTGGCAACTGTGACTTCCTCTAAATGAGGTTCAATATGGTAATGCAGTGCCAGGGCTGACAACCCAGTTTGTTTTGCAGATTCTGTACAGCAGCTTTAATATAGGGAGAACACAAATTCCAGATTTTATGAGTAAAATTTGTTTTTTTTTTCTTTGTCAGTTTAACAGTTTCTGTTTTGCCTGTTAGTATTCCCTGTCTGTTTTCTTACCTGGTTCTTCCTGACCTCATACTTTCTCCTCTTTCCTCTCTCCCTCTTTGGACTGACAATCATACACAAATAGATTGTATTCAAATAGATTCAAAAATGACATTAATATGAAAAAAATACTATTAATATCACTAATAAAAAAGTCCTCACTCGGTGTACTTTCAACCAAAAGGCAAATAACCAAACCACATGTACATCTAATAAAAGATATAAATATTGAAACACTGATCCAACATTATCCTTTATTGATGGATCATTTGATCTTACACTTTTACCTGAATGTGGCTCCTTTTTTTGAAAAAACTTCCTAATATCCATTATGAGCCTGGCTGTCTCTCTGTACACACACACACACACACACACACACAAACACACACACACACGTACACACACACGTACACACACACACACACACACAGAGTTATAAGGTTAATGGACATCCCGTCAGTTAGCTAGTTAGTACCTTGGGTTTAGATTTGGCACATGCACATATGACAAAACAACCAGCTTCTCTGTTTCCACTTCAAACAGGACAGTGGTAACAACAGCAGGTTACAGACAATTTTAAGTTTCAGACGTTAAATAGGCTGTATAAATTTCAATGGAGAAACAGGACGGTCAAATGTCGCTGATTTTACTACTGAGTAGGACAGATTGTAGGGCAGCAAACATAGTCGGAAAACACGTTTTCAACACAGCAGGTTACCTGGGTGTAATGTTTTACAGCTAAAGCGAAACATGGTCGGACTCCTACCTAACTATATAGAGAGTAAGTGAAGGTTAAATGCAGCTAACATGCCCTGTTTTAAGCCTGCACTCCCTTGTGTCTCGGCCACCATTGCTCTGGCAAAAAGGGCGCTAAAGCCAGAGTAGAGGCGAGCTGGAAAAGACCATATTTTTGGGGTTTTTTGTTTTTTTTTTGGAGGGGGGGGTTGAGACGTAAAATATTACATTTCAACCAAGTACTGTATGGGTTTTATATTTTTAGTAGTGTGTCACACAAAAAAGCAAATATTGTCAAAAAAAGTAAGAAAACATGCCTTTGATTCAATATCGGCTAAAAACAAAATGGGCTAAGCAGGCAGGTGTGAGCCTGGTTGCTGTAGTGACTGCACCCAATGGCTCCATACACGCACACACACGCAGACATGCACCTCACTTCTGCTGCTTAAAATGAACAGAAACGTCAGCCTGAAACAAATCGAATTGAAATGAAAAGTACAAGTCATATTGACAAAATTCTTTCACCGTGAGCGGCAGCAATATCTAGTCTACTGAATTCTCAGTTTTCATGCCTGTGCAGTTTATTATATGGACATGGTGACAGTGTAAAGACAGCTTGCTCTTCTGATTTTCAAACGAACCTTCTGAGCCATTTTAACATTAGAATCTATGGAAGAGTTGGAGGGAGGAGGCTGTGCATTGGTGACATTTATGACAGAACCATAACACCTATTACAATAATAAACACATTGGATGAAAGAGGACGGCGATGGCTACGTTTTGAGGGTAAAATCATACCTGTAGAGCAAACGCTGCGGACACAGCAGCAGTTTTAAGAAAAGATTTTAAGATTAATTTCCCCCCCTCCTCTCACTCTAGCAGTTGAGCTGTCTCACTCTAGCGCCAACATTCCGTCCCATACACACCCATTATAAACTCTGAAACGGCTGAAAAAAAGGATGAAACTTAAACTGGAACTGAAGAAAAAGTATAATAGATATTGAAAAGATAAATACAAGTTGAATAGTTGAATGTCTTGTCTGCGTTTTAAAGTTTGAATGGTGGCTCTACGTCAATGTATGTGGAAGTAGTTAGAGTTGAAAGAGGAGTGAGTTGAAGGAGAATTTGAAGGGTCTCCCCATTGAAATACATGGGAAATTTTTGTTGAATAAAGTTAAATAAATTTAAAAATATAAATGTTAAAAATGAGAAAAATACAAGCAGTCATGTCCAAAAGAAGAGGAATCTAACGGTGTTTGAATGCTTTTATAGCATTCACACTAATTAAGAACAGAAGAGCAAAAAGGACACTTACCATAAGAGTCAAGACAAATAGCATTAATGTTTTTCTTCTTCAAAGCCATTTGTGACATCACAGAATTGCCTTTGAAGACAGCTGTAGGGGGCGGAGTCAGGTTTCAAGAAAACCCACAAATGCACCCCATGTAGACAGAAACTGTAAGCACTACACTAGCTTTTTAGTTTGAGTTTCCATTTGGAACCCACATTACCTAGTTGAGTAGATAACTAGTTGCACTTGATAACTTTGCGCAAACAATATAAATACAAATTAAATACATTCATTTAAAAATAGCTGCCACACTAGAATTACAGCATAAACAACTTGAAAAATTAAGAAAAAAAAACGCCTCATAGCTGAGAACAAGGAACAGCAGAAGACAATATCAGTTAAGGTGTGTAAACAACAAATGGATGATATTTCGAGGCTTAAACAGGAAGCCCGCACCCATCTCTCAGAAATAGACCAAATAAGAAAACGTATGGCTCAATGTGAGATGAAGGCCGCAGGATCAGAGAAATATGAGAAAAAAATCCTGGACCTTCAAAAGAGATGCAAAGACCTGGAAAGGCAACATGCCACTGAAAAAAAGAGACGGGAGCAGAAAGAAAAAGATGTGGAATTTCTGTCTCGTCTTCAAGGAAAAGTCAATAGACTGAGCAAAGAAAATGAGGCCCTGAAGCAAGAATTAAAGCAGGTGACCACTGAAAAAAACCAAAAAGTAAAAGAACTGAAGGAAAAAGAAGAACAGATAAAAAATGAGCTTAGAGTCCAGGACCAGCTCAAAGAAGAGAGGGCCAACTTTGAAAAAACGACATCAGAATATCTTGTAGAGGCTAGCACGCTGTTTCAATGTAGAGACAGACTTAAAACAGTGGAGGCACAAGAAGAGAAATTAAAAGCTGAAATTAAAACATGGCAAAAAAAAGCAGAGGATTTTGAAGAGCAAAAGGACAGGGTCATTATGGAGAAAAACGCATTGATAATGAAAAAAAATGAACTGTCAGATTTGCTTTTGGGAAAGGACTTGGATAATAAAAAACTAGTAAAACAGTTAAAAGAAAAACGAGAGGAAATAGAAAGTCAGACAAAGGAAGCCTCAAAGCAGCTTTCTAACATGCAACACCTGGAGAAAGTCCTGCAGATGAAAAATGAACAAATAGCCAAACTTGAAAGTGAGTGGTGGGAATCCTTCAAGAAAATGACATCCCAAGATCATGAGATTGTCAGTCTGAGAAATGCTCTGAAAGAAACAGAACACAGACGAAAAATACAGATGACGCACGATGAGTTTTGGAATGAAAAACTTAATAAGGAGTTATCTGAGGCTAAGACCGTGATCCGTCAATTTAAGGACACCATAGAGTCACTGACAAAAGACACAGAACAAAAGAATAGTGAACGAGAAATGATTCAAGCAGAGCTATCCAAGTATCAGACCAGGTATTTTGCTGTGAAAAATAAACTGGAGCTCAACAAACAAAAGCAGGCAGAAGCGCAGACGGCACAGGCCAAACAACTTGCCTGTGTTGACAAGGAGCGCAACGTAGTTAAGAAAAGGCTGGTCCAGATTTTGGCAGACAAAGAAAAGGTGGACAAAGAGCTCACACACTACAAAGAAATTGTGTTTCAGCAGCAACAAAACATAAAAGAGCTGGAAACTGAAATTCAAATGAGTTCAATTCAAAGACAAACGATTGAAGGACAAAAACAGGAAATTGACCGTCTGACAGAGCAGGTAAAGGACCTGCGTGAGGAGAATTCCTTAAAGGTTGCCATTGAGCTGAACAAATACGCTGCAAAAACGCAGGAAAAAATCTTCTCGCAGTGGCAAACAAACAGACTTAACGCTAAAAGAGAAATACACATGTCCAGTCACACATTAGTATTTGAACAGCACCGCCGGGACCGCCTGTTATGCAAATATAAACAGCTGGTCACAGAAAAGAACAAAGAAATTAAAGAACTACGGTCAACGCTGAATCAGGAGGCTGCACTTCAAAACAAAGATGCCATACAGAAACTCCACAGATGTGAGAGGGAAAATCGCGACCTCAAAAAGCAGTTAGTAACAACACAACGAATCCTTTCTGTATATGAGGCTAAGAACAGCAGCCTTGTAGAAGAAAATAAACAACTGACACTTGAGGTGAGCGCAAAGCACACCCCGCTACCTCAGATTTCCACCAAGGCCAAGTCAAATTCTATGGCGAAATCATATCAGCAGTCTGAGGTTGGGCACTCAACCAGATTCATCTCCAGCATTCCTCAAAAGACAGAAAAAAAGGTTTATTTCCTCCCTCCTCTCGTAGGCAAAACGTCGGCATTGCAGAATGTAAGCAGTAGACTCTACAGATTAACCAACACACCCCCATAATTAAGTAACAGACCCCATCAGCCGGGTCATCATGTGACAGGTTGAAGGACTACTGCATATAAAACTGTTCAGTTAATACTAATTCATATCAGTTGATATAAGGACAAAATAAGGTAAAAATGGTAAGAAAATGGTTAAGAGTTTATTTTTTTCACGTTATATTAATGGATTTCATGTTATTTAAGAGAACTGCAATCTATACATCTCTGATCCGCTAGTAAGCTTTTTCTGGGATCGATTAGTAGTGTCTCTATTCTCCACTAGGGGGCTTTCGCGCGTTCTCCTCACTGCAATAAACGACTGCATGAGAGACGCAAGTTATAATCACTCTCGTGATCCTTTTCCCCCTGTTTTCAGGGGTGTAACATTTGGAGGCACCGCTGGGATAGCTGCTTAGATGTCCGGTGTCCACAATCTGCACATTGCAGTCCAAGCCAGCTAAATCCCCCCTACTACAACCCAGGCAGACTGCAGTGAGGAAAGTGTTGCTGTCGAGGCGAACTGGTAGCTGTGTTTTAGCGCATGTTTCCTGAGGCCAGCCAGAGATCATCAGAGGCTGCAAAAACAACTCAGCTCAGCGTCACCTGTACATGCAAAATTTTTCCTGCCTACAGCCACAATGTCTTCGGTGGAAGAGCTGCAAGAAGAGGTTGTGCGTGAAATGCACACTCTGTCCAAAGATCAACTAGTGTCAATCTGCGAGTTCCTTGGCATTGCAGAGAAAATAGATGTTAGCAGAAAAACACGACTGTCACTGCTAACACACATCCAAATACACATTGAGAGAGAAGATATAACAGTACTTGAGGATGAAGGAATGTCAGAACTGTTGTTGCTTAATGATAAGATTGCTGAAGTAATGAAAGAGACGATTATTGAGACTGAACCAAATGCAAATGAAGGGGGTGATTCAGGGCACAGAGAGCAACCAAACACTGCAACCACACTGGTAACAGAGACAGCTAATGCAGTTAACACAGCGGTTATTTCTCACTCCCAAGGTAATCGTTTTGTCCCTAACTCATCTGTGTCAAGTACCCCCCAACGACCAAGCCCTTACTGGCAGAAAGATTTCAAAATATCAGGCCAGATTGGCGAACCAGGTCAAAAAGATAAACTGACATTTTCCAGTCTTGCTCACCAGATCGAAAATGGACTGAGCAGAGGCTACTCAGAGCTTGACATTGTAGATGCTGTCATCAGAGCTATCTTGCCAGGTCTACAACTACGCAGCTATTTGGAGGGAAAAGCTCAACTCACCCTTCCGACTCTACGCCACATACTTCGCTCCCATTTCCAGGAGAAGAGCGCCACCGAACTGTATAAACAACTTGCCTCTGAGGTACAGACCCCAAAAGAGACTGCTCAAAGCTTCCTGATGAGAGTTTTAGATCTAAAGCAGAAAGTCTTATTTGCTTCCCAAGAATCCGAGTCAGGACTCAAATACGGCCCAGCTTTAGTCCAGCGTATGTGTTTGCACACCGTACTCACAGGCTTCCAGAGTGACAGTGTCAGGATAGATATGCAGCCACTCCTGTTAGACTCTAAGACACCTGATGAACTCCTGTTAGAGAGGTTAAATATGGTTTGTGCCAATGAGGCAGAAAGGAAAAACAAGAAGAGATGTTTAGCATCACAGACTGCTACAAGTGTGAGTGCAGTGCAGTCAGATGATGTGTCACCGGCTAAGAACCCTGTGAAAGAAGTTAAAGCTAAGATACCACCCGAGCTTTTAACTGAGTTAGCGGAGCTTAAGACGGGTGTAGCCTCCCTGAAAGGTCTCAGTGCAGAGATAGCTCAGATTAAAGAGACTCTACAGCAGCCGGTGCCTGGTCCTCAGTCATATGCCCCACCACCAGTTATGCAGTATTATAGGGACCAGCAGTATTATAGCTTCCAGGGCCCCCGTCAAAGACCACCACCCCCTCAGTATCCTGTACAGCACTACACAGGTAGTCCAGCCCGCCGTGAGAGGAGGTGCCACATCTGCCAGCAGAATGGAGTCAACGAGCGCTGCACCCACTGCTACCTCTGTGGGAGTAGAGAACACTTTCAGGCTGGATGTAGAAGCAGAGGTATGAGACAATATAAAGAGAAACATTTAAACCAGCAATGGTTACCACCGAGGGACGAGTGTTAACCATGCCCATCATCCACAAGTCCCAACATTGCTCCAACTGTAAACAAGAAAAGTCAGGCATGAGACAGTGTTCAGCATGTAAAAACCCACTTTATTGTTCAAGAACATGCCAGAAACAACACTGAGAGATGTAGCAGATATTATGGACACATCTGAACTCACCCTGACCGCAGCAAATGGGACCAACATGCCATATCTTGGGTGGGTTGAGACAACCTTCCAACTTGTTTCCGGAACTGAACAAACTGAGAAATTGACCATCCCCATGTTGGTAATGAAAGGTTTTCAGCTCACATGCCCTATTATAGGCTACAATGTAATTGAATACATTGTGAATAAGACTGACCAAGCTAAACTGTACAGCACAGTGAGAAAAGCATTTCCCAGCCTCAAAAGACACAAGGTGAAAGCTTTTATACAGGCTGTTAGTGCAGATGCAGTTGACGAGTACAAAGTGATGACAAAGAAAGACTGTGTTACTGTACCTAAAAAAAGCCACATGCATGTTGAGGGTCGTATAGCAGCAGGGCCATTTAAACAAGACATGGTCATGATATTTGAGCCAGACTTAAACCCCCAGTGGCCAGACAATGACACTTTGGTTAAAGTTAAGAAGGGTACTTTACCCGTCATAACACTAGGTGTCTCTAACCCAACTGACCATGAAATTGTCATTCCAGGCCGTACATTAGTTGGCTCGGTTCAGACTATTACAGCTGTTTTCCCTGCCCAGGTGTTTGAAAAAGCCACATCTGTAGCTACTGTTAACCAGACAAATACACAAGGCCAGTGTAGCGCTAGTGAAGAGTGGGACCCACCTGTAGATCTTAGCCACCTGGGTGAAGAGCAGAGAGTTTTAGCGAAACAGATGCTCAGAGAGGAATGCCAGTCTTTCTCTAAAACAGACAATGATATAGGCTGTATTGAAAAACTGAAAATGACCATATCACTCAAAGACAACGAACCAGTCAAACGCACATACCTGTCTGTGCCACGGCCGCTCTACCAAGAGATGAAAAGTTACCTGCATGATTTGATAGCACAAGGCTGGGTCAGGAAGTCAGACTCGTCATACTCCTCACCAGTCGTATGTGTTAGAAAAAAAGATGGTACTCTAAGACTGTGCATAGACTACAGAGACCTGAATCAGAAAACCCATCCTGATCGCCAGCCCATCCCACGCGTCCAGGATATTGTGGACAGTTTGGGTGGAAACTCCTGGTTTTCGCTTCTAGATCAGGGGAAAGCGTACCACCGGGGGTTCATGTCAGAAGAAAGTCGTCCACTCACTGCTTTTGTGACCCCCTGGGGATTATATGAGTGGATTCGCATCCCCTTTGGACTTATGAATGCCCCTGCAGCATTTCAGCGCTGTATAGAAGAGTGCCTGGATGGACTGCGCAACAACATCTGCATCCCCTATCTGGATGACACATTACTTTACAGCAAAACGTTCAAAGATCACTTGGAGGACGTGAGAAAAGTGCTCCAGAGATTGAGAGGCTTTGGTATAAAGCTTAAGCCAAGTAAGTGTGACATGTTTAAGTCTGAGGTGCGCTATTTGGGCAGAATAGTGTCTGCAGAGGGCAGTAAAGTGGATCCTGCAGACTTTGAAGCAGTCAAAGCACTCAAAGGTATAAAACCACAAAATGTTGGTCAGCTCAGAAAAATGTTAGGCCTTCTCTCCTACTACAGACAATACATAAAAGACTTCTCCAGAAAAGCAGGTTGTTTGTATGAACTGTTAAAAGCTGACAAAACCACAGAGAACTCAGACACCACAAAAGGGCCAAGGGCAAGACCAAAGAGAGCCAGTCAAGTTGTGCCCTCCTCAAAACAAATTGTGTGGACTGGCCAACATCAAAGTGCGCTTGAAGAACTAATAGACTGTTTGCTCCACCCACCAGTGCTGGGGTTCCCAGATTTCACACAGCCGTTCATCGTACACACAGACGCCTCACACAAAGGGCTAGGCGCAGTGTTATACCAGAGACAAGATGGTAAGCTGCGAGTTATTGCTTATGGCTCCCGTACTCTAACAGTGGCTGAAAAAACTACCACTTCCATGCAGGAAAACTAGAATTTTTAGCATTGAAGTGGGCTATCACTGACAAATTCAGAGACTATTTGTACTATGCCCCAACATTTACTGTCTATAGCGACAACAACCCGCTAACGTACATTCTGTCAACAGCCAAACTGAATGCCACCACATCAAGATGGGTTGCTGAGCTCGCTGATTTTCACTTAACCATTAAGTACAAACCAGGGAAGGAAAACAGTGATGCAGATGCTTTATCAAGAATGCCACTTGATGTCGAAACCTTAATGAGAGACTGCTCTGAGGAAGTGCCACCAGACACTATCGCAGCTGCTATCCAGGCCATTGAGGTAAATGGCCTGCATTTGTATAGCACTTTTCTAGTCCTTAAGGACCCCAAAGCGCTTTACACTACATTCAGTCATTCACCCATTCACACACGCATTCACACACTGGCGATGGCAAGCTACATTGTAGCCACAGCTACCCTGGGGCGCACTGACAGAGGCGAGGCTGCCGGACACAGGCGCCACCGGGCCCTCTGACCACCACCAGTAGGCAAATATGGGGTTAGTATCTTGCCCAAGGATATTTGGCATGCAGCCAGGAGGCAGCCTGGGATCGAACCACCGAACTTCTGATTAGTGGCTGACCTGCTCTGCCACCTGAGCTACAGCCACCCACAGGTACAGAAAGACACACCTGCCGCATGGACACTCTCAGCTGCAGCAATGTCAGTCACAGCAGAAGGTGAGCCAGCAGAAGCAACATTCACACCCATACCAAAAGAACAGCTCAATGAAGCACAAAAGTCTGATCCTGTTATAAGCCCTGTATTATAGTGTAAACAGACACATTCAAAACCACTGCCCAAAGAGCTAAGAACATTTGACCCTAAGACAAAATGCTTGTTCAGAGAGTGGGGCAAGTTAAGACTAGATAACAATGGCATCTTGTACAGACTGACTTCTGCCTGGAAACAGCTATTCCTGCCAGATCAGTTCAAAAAGACTGTACTTGAAGAGCTGCACAATAATATGGGCCATCAAGGTGTTGATCGCACAGTGTCTTTGATACGTGAACGCTTCTTTTGGCCACACATGCAGGCAGACGTCGAGCATTATGTGACCAACGTTTGTTCCTGTGTAAAGCAGAAAAAGCCCAGCCATGAAACAAGAGCTCCTTTAACAAACACTGTAACTACGCAGCCCTTTGAGCTGGTGTGTATAGACTTTCTCCATCTTGAAAAATTCAAAGGCGGTTATGAATATAATCTAGTGATAACTGACCACTTCACACGTTTTGCCCAAGCCTATGCCACCACCTCAAAGTCAGGCAAAACTGCTGCAAACCTGATATTCAATGACTATGCAATAAAGTTTAGCTTCCCCTGTCGCATTCACCATGACCAAGGAGGTGAATTTGAAAATCAGCTATTCAGTCAGCTCAAGAAACTGTGGGGCATGGCCGGTTCTAGGACAACACCCTATCACCCAATGGGGAACGGTCAAGTTGAACGTATGAACAGGACATTGTTGCAAATGCTTAGAACGCTAACTGCAACACAAAAGTCAAACTGGAAGGAATCTATCAACAAGCTAATGTATGCATATAACTGCACACATTGTGAAGTCACTGGCTACTCCCCATTTTACCTACTGTTTGGACGGTCACCCAGGCTACCAGTAGATATGCTCTTTGGACTGTACTCAGAAACAGATTTTAGTGACCACAGAGACTATGTTGAAAAATGGAGAAAGGGCATGGAACAAGCATACTCTATAGCAAATGAGAATGCAAAGAAAGCTGCTGAAAAGGGCAAAAGACACTACGACACAAAAGTAAGGAGTTCTGTGTTACAACCTGGCGAGAGAGTTCTGGTCAAAAACCTGACACCTAGAGGAGGCCCAGGGAAACTGAGAGACTATTCGGAGGACACTGTTCACACAGTAGTCAGACAAATGGGGCCTGACCTCCCTATCTATGAGGCAAGACCGGAGAGAGGCAGAGGGCGCTCTAGAGTGCTTCACAGAAACTTACTTTTGTCATGTGACCACTTACATTTTGAAAAAGTGCCTGAAAAAAATAATCGTACAAGACATGAACAGAAAAAGACTGATAAACCCATCGCTGTTGTGCCAGACTCTGATGATGAGGGCAGTGTTGATGAATACCGCTGTCATCACGCACCACCTCAACCTGCGTCCCAGCCATCAGAACAAGAACTTCTCACAGCAACGTCTCAGCCCGCAGCTTCAGTCCCTGCTCTTGCACCAACACCAGAGCCTCTTGCTGGAGACCATCTGGAGGCGCCTGACCCAGCTGTCGTGGAGACAACTTGTGAGGAGGCAGAGCCCACTGCAGGTGACATACCTGCCCCTCCTCCACCTGTTGTACTCGAGAGACTTGAGGAGGAGACACCTCAGCGGCCACAGCGAGAGAGACACCCGCCAAGACGGATGACGTATGACCAACTGGGCACCCCATCTTGCTACAGTGTTCAGCCAGCACCGCAACTGTTTCCTGTGTACCCGGGCCTGGTTCCATGGTTTCCAGCTGTGCAGTCATACTGCACCCAGCCCATTGGTTTGTATGGAATCCAGCAAATGTAGGTTAACACTTTTTCACTGATGATTTGAGAACTGTACTTACAGACTATCATCAAGAAAAAGACATGATCCCCATCTGTGGATTATAACCATAGACAATAGACTCACATATGGACTGGTTATAGACTTTGTCTTCAGTCACCAGTGATGGACTGTGGTGAAACAGGTGTTAAACCCACAGAATTGAAGACATTGGTTCACTCTACTGTTGATGTCCTGACTACAAGAGAATATAGACTGAAAAGCATCTTGTTGGTATAATGTCGGGACGACATTCTTTGAGTGGGGGACAGTGTGACAGGTTGAAGGACTACTGCATATAAAACTGTTCAGTTAATACTAATTCATATCAGTTGATATAAGTACAAAATAAGGTAAATATGGTAAGAAAATGGTTAAGAGTTTATTATTTTTCACATTATATTAATGGCTTTCATGTTATTTAAGAGAACTGCAATCTATACATCCCTGATCCGCTAGTAAGCCTTATCTGGGATCGATTAGTAGTGTCTCTATTCTCCACTAGGGGGCTTTCGCGCGTTCTCCTCACTGCAATAAACGACTGCATGAGAGACGCAAGTTATAATCACTCTCGTGATTCTTTTCCCCCTGTTTTCAGGGGTGTAACATTCACACCAGTAAGAAACCTGCTGCCCTGTTCCCACACCAGAAATAACAATTTTAAACTATAATTCCCTTTCATACATTGAAAGAAATAATCAGTTTTTAGACTGGTCAACAAACATAAATGGACTTTTTTAAAAATTAAAACTCAATCACTAGGGGATATGGTTAAAAGCAATACTAAAAATACACTGAGGCAATTACATCTCTAACCCAGGAGGACCTGTATTTCCCTTAACACCAAAAATAGTAGACAACAATAAATAATAACATCTGTTTGCTGTGAGGAAGTGACATGAACACATTCCATCTGTGTCACTACCTCACCCCCAACCAGTCGCGGCAGATGACTGCCCCTTTCTGAGCCTGGTTCTGCCGGAGGTCTCTGCCTGTTAACAGGCAGTTTTTCCTCCCCACTGTCGCCAAGTGCTTGCTCATAGGGGGTCTTCGGATTGTTGGGGTTTCTGTAATATTGTAGGGTCTTTACCTTACAATATAAAGTGCCTTGAAGCAGCTTCTTGTGAACTGGCACTATGCAAATAAAAAATTATTGGACTGAACTGATTTTCCTTTTGTTTATTAAGTCTGAGTGGTTGTATTTTAGCACTTTTGATCTACTTCTATACATTGTATTCATTCCTTGAAACGAAGTAATAATTCTAAACTTTCCACTGTGATTCTAAAACCTTAGCAGAGAGCAGAGGCAGGAAGTACCAAAGTAAAAATACTTAGTTGCTGTATTTAAGTTAATTTTCAGGTATCTGTATTTTCAGAATCAGAATACTTTACACAGAATACAAAATATTTTTATACTTACAGTATACTTAAATATAGTATACACGTATAAAGTAAAGTAAAGTAAAGTATAAAATATTCTTGTGTCCGAAGCTGGGGGTGGGGGGTAATCTAACGATCCTGATGTAAAAAATATAGTGAGTAGAAAGTACAGGCACTCAGAAGTAAAAGTAAAAAGTGGGCACAAGATAGTAGTGAAGTAAAGTACAGATAACTGTAAATTCTACTTCAGTTACAAAATATTTCTACTTTGTTACTTTCCATCTCTGATACCAACAATAAATCATATTTCAATGCAAAATGTGGTTTAGAGACTATTTTTTGTCATGACACCCACAAAAGCCCTTAATCCAGGAGTACACACGCTAAGGAGATCAATAAGGTAGCTTGGTGCGATGTTATTTATGATTTTATAAGTAAGCAGTAGGATTTTGAAATCAGTGCGGAACTTAACAATGTCTTCTTTATCCATCCATCTTGAAGGCACTGGGATGTTTTGTTCTCTTAGCAGTGCGTTTGATTTGCCATTTCTCACAGAACACATCATGCAGCAGATTACCAACATTTTTGTCCTTAAAGTGAGCTACAGCCCAGGTTGGATTTCTATCTATCTGTGTACACAGAAACAGGGCTGGACTGGGAAAAAATAGTCCTGGCATTTCTGGGCACCCCACTATAATCAGTCAAAACAGGGCTTCAAAATCTTCAAATCATGCCAAACACACACACCATCCTCCCCTGTGATGCTAGTTTGTTGGCTGTGAAAAGGTCCTTAAAGTAAGTTATTCCACTTCTGTGTCACTCCAAAACACACCATACTGGACAGAAAGTTTAGACACAATGGGGCTGAGAGGGGAGAAGTAACAGAGATTAAAGTATTTCCTAAACAGGACCCATATTTTCAGTGAGTGTTTCACTACAGGGATGGATATGAGTTGAATAAAGAGAATGAAAGTAGAGAGCAAAGTGCAGCGGGTAAAGACATACTGTTGTTGCTATATAGTTCGATAGTCACCGAGTCAGGACAGCCACTCCGAGTGTGGTAGAAACAGAACACTGGACATCTTATGTTAGCAGCCCAATAACAAAAGTGAGATTCACCTTATCCCACACGTACAAAAGACAACAGAAGTGCTCCAGGATGCTAGGTGCAGTGTTGAGGTTTTGTTGCCTAGTGGCTACACAAGCCAGCAAGTACCAACGACCGGATTTGGTGTGTGGTAGTAACAGGTAAATGAACATTCTTTTTAAATTATTTGAATATATATGAGTGCCTGTGTATAAATACACAAACAATACACACATGTTTTCAATTGTGTAATTTAAGTGATCTAGTAGCTCTGTTTTGGAAGTTCAGTTCATGCTAGAAATGTGTTTTGGAGTTTGTATGTGTTTTGTCTCTAGGGGCCACCGCATATATTTATATATAAACATATATAAATAAAACCACTTTTTTTACATTAGTAATTCCTTTTGTGCATAATGTTATATTGTTCTTAATAATAAATTAATTAAAGCAACAAAACAACCTGAAGAGCCGGTTCGGAGCCGAAAGAGCGGGCTCTTTTTAGTGAGCCGAACCGAAAGAGCCGGATCTCTAAAAAGAGCCAGAAATCCCATCACTAGTACAAACTCCAAAACACTAAAAAACTCAGAAGCACATACAAACTCCGAAGCACATACAAAAGACAACAGAAGTGTTCCAGAATGCTGGGCGCAGTGTTGAGCTTTTGTTACCTAGTGGTTACACAAGCCAGGAAGTATCAACAATCGGATTTGGTGTGTGGTAGTAACAGGTAAATGAACTTTTTTCTAAAAAAAATATTTGAATATATATGAGTACTTGTCTATAATTACACAAACAATACACATATGCTTTCAATTGTGTAATTTAAGTGATCTAGGTAGCTCTGTTTTGGAAGTTAAGTTAACGCTAGAAATGTGTTTTGGAGTGTGTACGTGCTTTTTGGAGTTTGTATATGTTTTAGAGATTGTACGTGCTTTGTCTCTAGGGGCCACCGCATATATTCATATATAAACATATATAAATAAAACCACTTTTTTTACATTAGTAATTCCTTTTGTGCATAATTTGATATTATTGTTAATAATAAATTAATTAAAGCAACAAAACAACCTGAAGAGCCGGTTCGGAGCCGAAAGAGCCGGTTCTCTAAAAAGAGCTGGAAATCCCATCACTAATTGAAAGTCTGGATCTTCTGCTTTATATTTATTTTTAATTACTCCAGTCGTAATGAAATCATAGGTGGAGCTAGTTACAGTCCACCGGGATTCAATAAAGCAGTCAAGTATGGGATATTTGTCTGGACTGTTATTACAACTCTGTTGTTGTCAGGGAATACTGTATCCACAAATGTAGATATTTTAAAACCAAACAGTGGAAAACTGATTGCTTAATAAATCTCCATTCTTGAGTAAATTTTTAAAGCTTGCAAGTGATAGGAAGGCCCTTACTTTAGTTGCATTACCTGACCATTTAAATTTAATTTGAGACAAATTCCTGCTTTCTGGTAGTTTATAACTTTTTTTACACATGATTTTATTTGATGAAAACTGCAACTTACTTGTCTGTTTGTTTTGCTATTGTTCATTAATGATATTTTTTAAAACAAACAAACTTCTGAGTTCCTGTGCTGTGGTGACGGTGATAAGAAGGGTCCGGACGCAGCCTCTGTGGAGCTCCACAGTAGGCGGAGACACGTCACCGCCACAGTAGGTAGAAACAGGCGACCTGCATAGATACAGTGGAAGCTGCGCAAGTGTATCATTTTTAAACTTCTACTTTTTATCGTGCTGCATGGCAGAGAAACACGGATATGTTTCCTTCCTGGCCCTGGTTTAAGTAAGGGAGCTGGATTAAGGGCTTCTGTGGGTGACATGACAAAAAATAGTCTCTAAACCACATTTTGCATTGAAATATGATTTATTGTTGGTATCAGAGATGGAAAGTAACAAAGTAGAAATATTTTGTAACTGAAGTAGAATTTACAGTTATCTGTACTTTACTTCACTACTATCTTGTGCCCACTTTTTACTTTTACTTCTGAGTGCCTGTACTTTCTACTCACTACATTTTTTAAATCAGGATCGTTAGATTACCCCCCCACCCCGAGCTTCGGACACAAGAATATTTTATACTTTACTTTACTTTATACTTGTATACTATATTTAAGAATACTGTAAGTATAAAAATATTTTGTATTCTGAGTAAAGTATTCTGATGCACTGATGTGCAGTTATATGCATACATTAGCTTGTTGATAGATTCCTTCCAGTTTGACTTTTGTGTTGCAGTTAGCGTTCTAAGCATTTGCAACAATGTCCTGTTCATACGTTCAACTTGACCGTTCCCCATTGGGTGATAGGGTGTTGTCCTAGAACCGGCCATGCCACACAGTTTCTTGAGCTGACTGAATAGCTGATTTTCAAATTCACCTCCTTGGTCATGGTGAATGCGACAGGGGAAGCCAAACTTTAGGGCATAGTCATTGAATATCAGGTTTGCAGCAGTTTTGCCTGACTTTGAGGTGGTGGCATAGGCTTGGGCAAAACGTGTGAAGTGGTCAGTTATCACTAGAATATATTCATAACCGCCTTTGAATTTTTCAAGATGGAGAAAGTCTATACACACCAGCTCAAAGGGCTGCGTAGTTACAATGTTTGTTAAAGGTTTTACTTTGGTACTTCCTGCCTCTGCTCTCTGCTAAGGTTTTAGAATCACAGTGGAAAGTTTAGAATTATTACTTCGTTTCAAGGAATGAATACAATGTATAGAAGTAGATCAAAAGTGCTAAAATACAACCACTCAGACTTAATAAACAAAAGGAAAATCAGTTCAGTCCAATAATTTTTTATTTGCATAGTGCCAGTTCACAAGAAGCTGCTTCAAGGCACTTTATATTGTAAGGTAAAGACCCTACAATATTACAGAAACCCCAACAATCCGAAGACCCCCTATGAGCAAGCACTTGGCGACAGTGGGGAGGAAAAACTGCCTGTTAACAGGCAGAGACCTCCAGCAGAACCAGGCTCAGAAAGGGGCAGTCATCTGCCGCGACTGGTTGGGGGTGAGGTAGTGACACAGATGGAATGTGTTCATGTCACTTCCTCACAGCAAACAGATGTTATTATTTATTGTTGTCTACTATTTTTGGTGTTAAGGGAAATACAGGTCCTCCTGGGTTAGAGATGTAATTGCCTCAGTGTATTTTTAGTATTGTTTTTAACCATATCCCTTAGTGATTGAGTTTTAATTTTTAAAAAAGTCCGTTTATGTTTGTCGACCAGTCTAAAAAGGGATTATTTCTTTCAATGTATGAAAGGGAATTATTGTTTAAAATTGTTCTTTCTGTTTTGGACACAGGAAGCAGTTGTGGTGCTGGCTGAACACTGTAGCAAGATGGGGTGCCCAGTTGGTCATACGTCATCCGTCTTGGCGGGTGTCTCTCTCGCTGTGGCCGCTGAGGTGTCTCCTCCTCAAGTCTCTCGAGTACAACAGGTGGAGGAGGGGCAGGTATGTCACCTGCAGTGGGCTCTGCCTCCTCACAAGTTGTCTCCACGACAGCTGGGTCAGGCGCCTCCAGATGTTCTCCAGCAAGAGGCTCTGGTGTTGGTGCAAGAGCAGGGACTGAAGCTGCGGGCTGAGACGTTGCTGTGAGAAGTTCTTGTTCTGATGGCTGGGACGCAGGTTGAGGTGGTGCGTAATGACAGCAGTATTCATCAACACTGCCCTCATCATTACAGTCTGGCACAACAGCGACGGGTTTATCAGTCTTTTTCTGTTCATGTCTTGTACGATTATCTTTTTCAGGCACTTTTTCAAAAGGTAAGTGGTCACATGACAAAAGTAAGTTTCTGTGAAGCACTCTAGAGCGCCCTCTGCCTCTCTCCGGTCTTACCTCATAGATAGGGAGGTCAGGCCCCATTTGTCTGACTACTGTGTGAACAGTGTCCTCCGAATTGTCTCTCAGTTTCCCTGGGCCTCCTCTAGGTGTCAGGTTTTTGACCAGAACTCTCTCGCCAGGTTGTAACACAGAACTCCTTACTTTTGTGTCGTAGTGTCTTTTGCCCTTTTCAGCAGCTTTCTTTGCATTCTCATTTGCTATAGAGTATGCTTGTTCCATGCCCTTTCTCCATTTTTCAACATAGTCTCTGTGGTCACTAAAATCTGTTTCTGAGTACAGTCCAAAGAGCATATCTACTGGTAGCCTGGGTGACCGTCCAAACAGTAGGTAAAATGGGGAGTAGCCAGTGACTTCACAATGTGTGCAGTTATATGCATACATTAGCTTGTTGATAGATTCCTTCCAGTTTGACTTTTGTGTTGCAGTTAGCGTTCTAAGCATTTGCAACAATGTCCTGTTCATACATTCAACTTGACCGTTCCCCATTGGGTGATAGGGTGTTGTCCTAGAACCGGCCATGCCACACAGTTTCTTGAGCTGACTGAATAGCTGATTTTCAAATTCACCTCCTTGGTCATGGTGAATGCGACAGGGGAAGCCAAACTTTAGGGCATAGTCATTGAATATCAGGTTTGCAGCAGTTTTGCCTGACTTTGAGGTGGTGGCATAGGCTTGGGCAAAACGTGTGAAGTGGTCAGTTATCACTAGAATATATTCATAACCGCCTTTGAATTTTTCAAGATGGAGAAAGTCTATACACACCAGCTCAAAGGGCTGCGTAGTTACAATGTTTGTTAAAGGAGCTCTTGTTTCATGGCTGGGCTTTTTCTGCTTTACACAGGAACAAACGTTGGTCACATAATGCTCGATGTCTGCCTGCATGTGTGGCCAAAAGAAGCGTTCACGTATCAAAGACACTGTGCGATCAACACCTTGATGGCCCATATTATTGTGCAGCTCTTCAAGTACAGTCTTTTTGAACTGATCTGGCAGGACTAGCTGTTTCCGGGCAGAAGTCAGTCTGTACAAGATGCCATTGTTATCTAGTCTTAACTTGCCCCACTCTCTGAACAAGCATTTTGTCTTAGGGTCAAATGTTCTTAGCTCTTTGGGCAGTGGTTTTGAATGTGTCTGTTTACACTATAATACAGGGCTTATAACAGGATCAGACTTTTGTGCTTCATTAAGCTGTTCTTTTGGTATGGGTGTGAATGTTGCTTCTGCTGGCTCACCTTCTGCTGTGACTGACATTGCTGCAGCTGAGAGTGTCCATGCGGCAGGTGTGTCTTTCTGTACCTGTGGGTGGCTGTAGCTCAGGTGGCAGAGCAGGTCAGCCACTAATCAGAAGTTCGGTGGTTCGATGCCTCCTGGCTGCATGCCAAATATCCTTGGGCAAGATACTAACCCCATATTTGCCTACTGGTGGTGGTCAGAGGGCCCGGTGGCGCCTGTGTCCGGCAGCCTCACCTCTGTCAGTGCGCCCCAGGGTAGCTGTGGCTATAATGTAGCTTGCCATCGCCAGTGTGTGAATGCGTGTGTGAATGGGTGAATGACTGAATGTAGTGTAAAGCGCTTTGGGGTCCTTAAGGACTAGAAAAGCGCTATACAAATGCAGGCCATTTACCTCAATGGCCTGGATAGCAGCTGCGATAGTGTCTGGTGGCAGTCTCTCATTAAGGTTTCGACATCAAGTGGCATTCTTGATAAAGCATCTGCATCACTGTTTTCCTTCCCTGGTTTGTACTTAATGGTTAAGTGAAAATCAGCGAGCTCAGCAACCCATCTTGATGTGGTGGCATTCAGTTTGGCTGTTGACAGAATGTACGTTAGCGGGTTGTTGTTGCTATAGACAGTAAATGTTGGGGCATAGTACAAATAGTCTCTGAATTTGTCAGTGATAGCCTACTTCAGTGCTAAAAATTCTAGTTTTCCTGCATGGAAGTGGTAGTTTTTTTCAGCCACTGTTAGAGTACGGGAGCCATAAGCAATAACTCGCAGCTTACCATCTTGTCTCTGGTATAACACTGCGCCTAGCCCTTTGTGTGAGGCGTCTGTGTGTACGATGAACGGCTGTGTGAAATCTGGGAACCCCAGCACTGGTGGGTGGAGCAAACAGTCTATTAGTTCTTCAAGCGCACTTTGATGCTGGCCAGTCCACACGATTTGTTTTGAGGAGGGCACAACTTGACTGGCTCTCTTTGGTCTTGCCCTTGGCCCTTTTGTGGTGTCTGAGTTCTCTGTGGTTTTGTCAGCTTTTAACAGTTCATACAAACAACCTGCTTTTCTGGAGAAGTCTTTTATGTATTGTCTGTAGTAGGAGAGAAGGCCTAACATTTTTCTGAGCTGACCAACATTTTGTGGTTTTATACCTTTGAGTGCTTTGAGTGCTTCAAAGTCTGCAGGATCCACTTTACTGCCCTCTGCAGACACTATTCTGCCCAAATAGCGCACCTCAGACTTAAACATGTCACACTTACTTGGCTTAAGCTTTATACCAAAGCCTCTCAATCTCTGGAGCACTTTTCTCACGTCCTCCAAGTGATCTTTGAACGTTTTGCTGTAAAGTAATGTGTCATCCAGATAGGGGATGCAGATGTTTTTGCGCAGTCCATCCAGGCACTCTTCTATACAGCGCTGAAATGCTGCAGGGGCATTCATAAGTCCAAAGGGGATGCGAATCCACTCATATAATCCCCAGGGGGTCACAAAAGCAGTGAGTGGACGACTTTCTTCTGACATGTACCCCTGGTGGTACGCTTTCCCCTGATCTAGAAGCGAAAACCAGGAGTTTCCACCCAAACTGTCCACAATATCCTGGACGCGTGGGATGGGCTGGCGATCAGGATGGGTTTTCTGATTCAGGTCTCTGTAGTCTATGCACAGTCTTAGAGTACCATCTTTTTTTCTAACACATACGACTGGTGAGGAGTATGACGAGTCTGACTTCCTGACCCAGCCTTGTGCTATCAAATCATGCAGGTAACTTTTCATCTCTTGGTAGAGCGGCCGTGGCACAGACAGGTATGTGCGTTTGACTGGTTCGTTGTCTTTGAGTGATATGGTCATTTTCAGTTTTTCAATACAGCCTATATCATTGTCTGTTTTAGAGAAAGACTGGCATTCCTCTCTGAGCATCTGTTTCGCTAAAACTCTCTGCTCTTCACCCAGGTGGCTAAGATCTACAGGTGGGTCCCACTCTTCACTAGCGCTACACTGGGCTTGTGTATTTGTCTGGTTAACAGTAGCTACAGATGTGGCTTTTTCAAACACCTGGGCAGGTAAAACAGCTGTAATAGTCTGAACCGAGCCAACTAATGTACGGCCTGGAATGACAATTTCATGGTCAGTTGGGTTAGAGACACCTAGTGTTATGACGGGTAAAGTACCCTTCTTAACTTTAACCAAAGTGTCATTGTCTGGCCACTGGGGGTTTAAGTCTGGCTCAAATATCATGACCATGTCTTGTTTAAATGGCCCTGCTGCTATACGACCCTCAACATGCATGTGGCTTTTTTTAGGTACAGTAATACAGTCTTTCTTTGTCATCACTTTGTACTCGTCAACTGCATCTGCACTAACAGCCTGTATAAAAGCTTTCACCTTGTGTCTTTTGAGGCTGGGAAATGCTTTTCTCACTGTGCTGTACAGTTTAGCTTGGTCAGTCTTATTCACAATTTATTCAATTACATTGTAGCCTATAATAGGGCATGTGAGCTGAAAACCTTTCATTACCAACATGGGGATGGTCAATTTCTCAGTTTGTTCAGTTCCGGAAACAAGTTGGAAGGTTGTCTCAACCCACCCAAGATATGGCATGTTGGTCCCATTTGCTGCGGTCAGGGTGAGTTCAGATGTGTCCATAATATCTGCTACATCTCTCAGCTCTGTGTGTGGCAGATAGTCCTTTTTCCACTTCTCATCGATGATTGATACCTGTGAGCCTGAGTCCCATAGAGCTTGAAGTCTGTTGCCGTCCAGGAAACACTCAACCAGACATTGCCTGCCCACCAGAGATGTGACTTTGTGAGGGGTGTTTACATGAGCTGACGGCAGTGGTACCTGAACAGTCTCATTGTCTTTGTTAGTCTTTAAGCCAGTGCATTGTCTCTTATGTTGTCTCCAGTGTTGTTTCTGGCATGTTCTTGAACAATAAAGTGGATTTTTACATGCTGAACACTGTCTCATGCCTGACTTTTCTTGTTTACAGTTGGAGCAATGTTGGGACTTGTGGATGATGGGCATGGTTAACACTCGTCCCTCGGTGGTAACCATTGCTGGTTTAAATGTCTCTCTTTATATGGTCTCATACCTCTGCTTCTACATCCAGCCTGAAAGTGTTCTCTACTCCCACAGAGGTAGCAGTGGGTGCAGCGCTCGTTGACTCCATTCTGCTGGCAGATGTGGCACCTCCTCTCACGGCGGGCTGGACTACCTGTGTAGTGCTGTACAGGATACTGAGGGGGTGGTGGTCTTTGACGGGGGCCCTGGAAGCTATAATACTGCTGGTCCCTATCATACTGCATAACTGGTGGTGGGGCATATGACTGAGGACCAGGCACCGGCTGCTGTAGAGTCTCTTTAATCTGAGCTATCTCTGCACTGAGACCTTTCAGGGAGGCTACACCCGTCTTAAGCTCCGCTAACTCAGTTAAAAGCTCGGGTGGTATCTTAGCTTTAACTTCTTTCACAGGGTTCTTAGCCGGTGACACATCATCTGACTGCACTGCACTCACACTTGTAGCAGTCTGTGATGCTAAACATCTCTTCTTGTTTTTCCTTTCTGCCTCATTGGCACAAACCATATTTAACCTCTCTAACAGGAGTTCATCAGGTGTCTTAGAGTCTAACAGGAGTGGCTGCATATCTATCCTGACACTGTCACTCTGGAAGCCTGTGAGTACGGTGTGCAAACACATACGCTGGACTAAAGCTGGGCCGTATTTGAGTCCTGACTCGGATTCTTGGGAAGCAAATAAGACTTTCTGCTTTAGATCTAAAACTCTCATCAGGAAGCTTTGAGCAGTCTCTTTTGGGGTCTGTACCTCAGAGGCAAGTTGTTTATACAGTTCGGTGGCGCTCTTCTCCTGGAAATGGGAGCGCAGTATGCGGCGTAGAGTCGGAAGGGTGAGTTGAGCTTTTCCCTCCAAATAGCTGCGTAGTTGTAGACCTGGCAAGATAGCTCTGATGACAGCATCTACAATGTCAAGCTCTGAGTAGCCTCTGCTCAGTCCATTTTCGATCTGGTGAGCAAGACTGGAAAATGTCAGTTTATCTTTTTGACCTGGTTCGCCAATCTGGCCTGATATTTTGAAATCTTTCTGCCAGTAAGGGCTTGGTCGTTGGGGGGTACTTGACACAGATGAGTTAGGGACAAAACGATTACCTTGGGAGTGAGAAATAACCGCTGTGTTAACTGCATTAGCTGTCTCTGTTACCAGTGTGGTTGCAGTGTTTGGTTGCTCTCTGTGCCCTGAATCACCCCCTTCATTTGCATTTGGTTCAGTCTCAATAATCGTCTCTTTCATTACTTCAGCAATCTTATCATTAAGCAACAACAGTTCTGACATTCCTTCATCCTCAAGTACTGTTATATCTTCTCTCTCAATGTGTATTTGGATGTGTGTTAGCAGTGACAGTCGTGTTTTTCTGCTAACATCTATTTTCTCTGCAATGCCAAGGAACTCGCAGATTGACACTAGTTGATCTTTGGACAGAGTGTGCATTTCACGCACAACCTCTTCTTGCAGCTCTTCCACCGAAGACATTGTGGCTGTAGGCAGGAAAAATTTTGCATGTACAGGTGACGCTGAGCTGAGTTGTTTTTGCAGCCTCTGATGATCTCTGGCTGGCCTCAGGAAACATGCGCTAAAACACAGCTACCAGTTCGCCTCGACAGCAACACTTTCCTCACTGCAGTCTGCCTGGGTTGTAGTGGGGGGATTTAGCTGGCTTGGACTGCAATGTGCAGATTGTGGACACCGGACATCTAAGCAGCTATCCCAGCGGTGCCTCCAAATGTTACACCCCTGAAAACAGGGGGAAAAGGATCACGAGAGTGATTATAACTTGAGTCTGTCATGCAGTCGTTTATTGCAGTGAGGAGAACGCGCGAAAGCCCCCTAGTGGAGAATAGAGACACTACTAATCGATCCCAGAAAAAGCTTACTAGCGGATCACAGATTTATAGATTGCAGTTCTCTTAAATAACATGAAATCCATTAATATAACGTGAAAAAAATAAACTCTTAACCATTTTCTTACCATATTTACCTTATTTTGTCCTTATATCAACTGATATGAATTAGTATTAACTGAACAGTTTTATATGCAGTAGTCCTTCAACCTGTCACATGATGACCCGGCTGATGGGGTCTGTTACTTAATTATGGGGGTGTGTTGGTTAATCTGGAGGGTCTACTGCTTACATTCTGCAATGCCGACGTTTTGCCTACGAGAGGAGGGAGGAAATAAACCTTTTTTTCTGTCTTTTGAGGAATGCTGGAGATGAATCTGGTTGAGCGCCCAACCTCAGACTGCTCATATGATTTCGCCATAGAGTTTGACTTGGCCTTGGTGGAAATCTGAGGTAGCGGGGTGTGCTTTGCGCTCACCTCAAGTGTCAGTTGTTTATTTTCTTCTACAAGGCTGCTGTTCTTAGCCTCATATACAGAAAGGATTCGCTGTGTTGTTACTAACTGCTTTTTGAGGTCGCGATTTTCCCACTCACATCTATGGAGTTTCTGTATGGCATCTTTGTTTTGAAGTGCAGCCTCCTGATTCAGCGTTGACCGTAGTTCTTTAATTTCTTTGTCCTTTTCTGTGACCAGCTGTTTATATTTGCATAACAGGCGGTCCCGGCGGTGCTGTTCAAATACTAATGTGTGACTGGACATGTGTATTTTTCTTTTAGCGTTAAGTCTGTTTGTTTGCCACTGCGAGAAGATTTTTTCCTGCGTTTTTGCAGCGTATTTGTCCAGCTCAATGACAACCTTTAAGGAATTCTCCTCACGCAGGTCCTTTATCTGCTCCGTCAGACGGTCAATTTCCTGTTTTTGTCCTTCAATTGTTTGTCTTTGAATTGAACTCATTTGAATTTCAGTTTTCAGCTCTTTTATGTTTTGTTGCTGCTGAAACACAATTTCTTTGTAGTGTGTGAGCTCTTTGTCCACCTTTTCTTTGTCTGCCAAAATCTGGACCAGCCTTTTCTTAACTACGTTGCGCTCCTTGTCAACACAGGCAAGTTGTTTGGCCTGTGCCGTCTGCGCTTCTGCCTGCTTTTGTTTGATGAGCTCCAGTTTATTTTTCACAGCAAAATACCTGGTCTGATACTTGGATAGGTCTGCTTGAATCATTTCTCGTTCACTATTCTTTTGTTCTGCGTCTTTTGTCAGTGACTCTATGGTGTCCTTAAATTGACTGATCATGGTCTTAGCCTCAGATAACTCCTTATTAAGTTTTTCATTCCAAAACTCATCGTGCGTCATCTGTATTTTTCGTCTGTGTTCTGTTTCTTTCAGAGCATTTCTCAGACTGACAATCTCATGATCTTGGGATGTTATTTTCTTGAAGGATTCCCGCCACTCACTTTCAAGTTTGGCTATTTGTTCATTTTTCATCTGCAGGACTTTCTCCAGGTGTTGCATGTTAGAAAGCTGCTTTGAGGCTTCCTTTGTCTGCCTTTCTATTTCCTCTCGTTTTTCTTTTAACTCTTTTACTAGTTTTTTATTATCCAAGTCCTTTCCCAAATGCAAATCTGACAGTTCATTATTTTTCATTATCAATGTGTTTTTCTCCATAATGACCCTGTCCTTTTGCTCTTCAAAATCCTCTGCTTTTTTTTGCCATGTTTTAATTTCAGCTTTTAATTTCTCTTCTTGTGCCTCCACTGTTTTAAGTCTGTCTCTACATTGAAACAGCGTGCTAGCCTCTACAAGATATTCTGATGTCGTTTTTTCAAAGTTGACCCTCTCTTCTTTGAGCTGGTCCTGGACTCTAAGCTCATTTTTTATCTGTTCTTCTTTTTCCTTCAGTTCTTTTACTTTTAGGTTTTTTTCAGTGGTCACCTGCTTTAATTCTTGCTTCAGGGCCTCATTTTCTTTGTTCAGTCTATTGACTTTTCCTTGAAGACGAGACAGAAATTCCACATCTTTTTCTTTCTGCTCCCGTCTCTTTTTTTCAGTGGCATGTTTCCTTTCCAGGTCTTTGCATCTCTTTTGAAGGTCCAGGATTTTTTTCTCATATTTCTCTGATCCTGCGGCCTTCATCTCACATTGAGCCATACATTTTCTTATTTGGTCTATTTCTGAGAGATGGGCGCGGGCTTCCTGTTTAAGCCTCGAAATATCATCCATTTGTTGTTTACACACCTTAACTGATATTGTCTTCTGCTGTTCCTTGTTCTCAGCTATGAGGCGTTTTTTTTTTCTTAATTTTTCAAGTTGTTTATGCTGTAATTCTAGTGTGGCAGCCTTTTTTAAATGAATGTATTTAATTTGTATTTATATTGTTTGCGCAAAGTTATCAAGTGCAACTAGTTATCTACTCAACTAGGTAATGTGGGTTCCAAATGGAAACTCAAACTAAAAAGCTAGTGTAGTGCTTACAGTTTCTGTCTACATGGGGTGCATTTGTGGGTTTTCTTGAAACCTGACTCCGCCCCCTACAGCTGTCTTCAAAGGCAATTCTGTGATGTCACAAATGGCTTTGAAGAAGAAAAACATTAATGCTGTTTTTCTTGACTCTTATGGTAAGTGTCCTTTTTGCTCTTCTGTTCTTAATTAGTGTGAATGCTATAAAAGCATTCAAACACCGTTAGATTCCTCTTCTTTTGGACATGACTGCTTGTATTTTTCTCATTTTTAACATTTATATTTTTAAATTTATTCAACTTTATTCAACAAAAATTTCCCATGTATTTCAATGGGGAGACCCTTCAACTCACTCCTCTTTCAACTCTAACTACTTCCACATACATTGACGTAGAGCCACCATTCAAACTTTAAAACGCAGACAAGACATTCAACTATTCAACTTGTATTTATCTTTTCAATATCTATTATACTTTTTCTTCAGTTCCAGTTTAAGTTTCATCCTTTTTTTCAGCCGTTTCAGAGTTTATAATGGGTGTGTATGGGACGGAATGTTGGCGCTAGAGTGAGACAGCTCAACTGCTAGAGTGAGAGGAGGGGGGGAATTAATCTTAAAATCTTTTCTTAAAACTGCTGCTGTGTCCGCAGCGTTTGCTCTACAGGTATGATTTTACCCTCAAAACGTAGCCATCGCTGTCTTCTGTCATCCAATGTGTTTATTATTGTAATAGGTGTTATGGTTCTGTCATAAATGTCACCAATGCACAGCCTCCTCCCTCCAACTCTTCCATAGATTCTAATGTTAAAATGGCTCAGAAGGTTCGTTTGAAAATCAGAAGAGCAGGCTGTCTTTACACTGTCACCACGTCTATATAATAAACTCCACAGGCATGAAAACTGAGAATTCAGTAGACTAGACATTGCTGCCGCTCACGGTGAAAGAATTTTGTCAATATGACTTGTACTTTTCATTTCAATTCGATTTGTTTCAGGCTGACGTTTCTGTTCATTTTAAGCAGCAGAAGTGAGGTGCATGTCTGTGTGTGTGTGTGTGTATGGAGCCATTGGGTGCAGTCACTACAGCAACCAGGCTCACACCTGCCTGCTTAGCCCATTTTGTTTTTAGCCGATATTGAATCAAAGGCATGTTTTTTTACTTTTTTTGACAATATTTGCTTTTTTGTGTGACACACTACTAAAAATATAAAACCCATACAGTACTTGGTTGAGACGTAATATTTTACAACTCAACCCCCCCCCTCCAAAAAAAAAAACAAAAAACAAAAAACAAAAAAACCCCAAAAACATGGTCTTTTCCAGCTCAACTCTACTCTGGCTTTAGCGCCCTTTCTGCCAGAGCGATTGTGGCTGTGACACAGGGGAGTGCAGGCTTAAAACAGGGCATGTTAGCTGCATTTAACCTTCAGTTACTCTCTATATAGTTAGGTAGGAGTCCGACCATGTTTCGTTTTAGCTGTAAAACATTACACCCAGGTAACCTGCTGTGTTGAAAACGTGTTTTCTGACTATGTTTGCTGCCCTACAATCTGTCCTACTCAGTAGTAAAATCAGCGACATTTGACCGTCCTGTTTCTCCATTGAAATTTATACAGCCTATTTAACGTCTGAAACTTAAAATTGTCTGTAACCTGCTGTTGTTACCACTGTCCTGTTTGAAGTGGAAACAGAGAAGCTGGTTGTTTTGTCATATGTGCATGTGCCAAATCTAAACCCAAGGTACTAACTAGCTAACTGACGGGATGTCCATTAACCTTATAACTGTGTGTGTGTGTGTGTGTACGTGTGTGTGTACGTGTGTGTGTGTGTGTGTGTGTGTGTGTGTACAGAGAGACAGCCAGGCTCATAATGGATATTAGGAAGTTTTTTCAAAAAAAGGAGCCACATTCAGGTAAAAGTGTAAGATCAAATGATCCATCAATAAAGGATAATGTTGGATCAGTGTTTCAATATTTATATCTGTTATTAGATGTACATGTGGTTTGGTTATTTGCCTTTTGGTTGAAAGTACACCGAGTGAGGACTTTTTTATTAGTGATATTAATAGTATTTTTTTCATATTAATGTAATTTTTTAATCTAATTGAATACAATCTATTTGTGTATGATTGTCAGTCCAAAGAGGGAGAGAGGAAAGAGGAGAAAGTATGAGGTCAGGAAGAACCAGGTAAGAAAACAGACAGGGAATACTAACAGGCAAAACAGAAACTGTTAAACTGACAAAGAAAAAAAAAACAAATTTTACTCATAAAATCTGGAATTTGTGTTCTCCCTATATTAAAGCTGCTGTACAGAATCTGCAAAACAAACTGGGTTGTCAGCCCTGGCACTGCATAACCATATTGAACTTCATTTAGAGGAAGTCACAGTTGCCAAAAACTTTTTGAAGCTCAAGAGTGAGGCTGGTGCCATTCCAGATATGTTAACATTGTACAATCTTCTGGATAATCAGATCTTCCCCAGACTGAAAACTGTTATTCAGGTTGCCCTAACAAACCCCGTTTGCAGCTGTAGCTGTGAGAGGTGTTTTAGTGTCTCGTGTCAGCTCCATACCTGGCTGAGAAGGACCATGGGTCATAGCAGACTCCAGCACCTGGCTGTGATGTCAGTTGAGAAAGAGATGCTTGAGAGACTTGACCACCAAAATGTGATAGACAGATTTGCCAACTTCAAGGTGAGGCGACATAGGTTAAAATAAAAGAAAAAATCTGCAAAGCCATAGGAGTATCTGCAGTAAAGATCTTTTCATACATTGTACCATAGACCACGGTGTCTTAATTTTTATAATTTCTTTATTAATACTTTGTACAATTATACATTTCAAGGACTCTTCTATTTTTGGAGTGTATTTTTTATGTATCTGTATTTTATTATACATACATATTAAAAGTGAATCTCTGTCCAAAAAATGCACTCAGTATACTTTTTACTCACTACTCACTAAATATTTTTGGTCATGTCGCCCTGCTCTATTCCAATCCATTCTTCTTTTGCAGTAGTAGTCTTTAGCAGCACTTAAATAAACTTTTTTCAGATTTGATGGTTTTGTTACAGACTTTTCAAAAAACGTGTTTTGCTTTTCTTTCACAAATGTGGGGATTAAATTGTGTTAAAATGTAAAAAACAGTGATGTCATGTTTTGTGACGAGGACCCAGGCACAGAGAGACTTGATGAATTTAAGAATCATATGATTTAATAAAGAAATTTGCAGATTTGCACAGAGATGGTAAAATTATGATGACTGATAATGGAGATGAAGACAACAGATGACAAGGACACGGAGGAACAGGGGTTTAAATGCACCAAGGAGACAGTCAGAGAGAACTCTTACATTGGGTTTAAAGCTGTCAGAGAAAATATCATGTTCTTGATGCAGCTGACTGCAGATATGCAGGCAGGTCTGAGATCAGCAGTTTTCATAAAAAACAAACATATGCTCCTGTATAATGACACCAGACACATGGATGATTAATCCCTTTAGCTTTTTATACAAGAACACACTCTTCTTAAAACGGTCTCCTTAGCATAGAAAAGTCCAGACAGCCCAGCCTGTCCAACCAATCAGATAGCTCCTTACATCTGACCACATGGCTAGTTTATGTTGATTTTTTTTTCCAAAGATCAAAGTAATCACAAAAATGCTAAATGCAGACCAAAGCAAAATATGTATATTTCAAAAACATCTCCAACGGGGCACAAACATTTTGCCATGTTTTAAGTAATCAAGTCAATGTTACGATTCATTGTTTTTCTTATATAAAACTGGAACCTTCCAGAAGGTGGATGGCAGAAAGTAGAAATACATTTAAAACAGAAGACTGGAATTGCCATTTTGGAAATAAATCTCTATTAATATTAGACTTTTGAATCATTTTATTTTGTTTTTTGAAATCACATTGTTATTGAGTTTAATCCCCTTTTCTTAAAACCCATTTCATTTGAAGTATTTATGAATAGATTAATAGTTAATTTTGAAGTATTTATTTATAAATTATTATTCTGTCCCATGGGTATGTTTTAAGTTTGTTATATGACGGGTCAGGTCATTTGTTCTGTAAGTAATGGGATCAATGTATAGGTCTGCCATCTAGTGTGTTAATGGGGAAGCGCCGGAGTTTTTCTCCCAGCACTCATCAGGGAAGGTCCATTTCTCTGTCTCTAACAATTACTGCATCGGTTGCTCTTGAAAAGTCATAATCTTTTTTTAAAAAGAACAAAAGTATTTACAAATGGCGCAAATCAGTAAAGCTCTGAAGAATGCGACACAGTCTCCTGAGTGTTCATTAAAGCCATTTAATGTTTAGCTCTCTGCATAAGCCGGATAGAGACATTCAGCTAAGGGCAGAAGTATCTTCTTACTGTACATTGAATGATCAAGAAATGAATTTTATAATTTAAACATATAAAGGGATAAATAAAATAAATTAAAGGAATTAAATTATTTTGTAAATGACATTAATAACTAATGTATATTTTAATGCGCATGACTCTCCTGGTCCTCTGTACTTAACAGACTAACAGTAAAAAGAAAGATATAGCCTAATCTCTTATTTTGACTGCATTAAAAAAAAACCACACATAAATATTTTTTATTTGAAAAATCCATAAAGGTTTTTTTTTTGTTTCATTTTTTAATTTAATGCATGAACTGTAACATCAACCAATGGTTTCATATTCTGCTTGCAAATGAGTCTTTCAGGCCTCATCTTTGTGAGGGTTACTAGATTTGAATGAGTCAAGTCAGTTTGAACTTGGCAGCTAAGGCTAAAAAAGCTTGGTTACGAAGCAAACCACACATCTCCCACGTACAGACATACAGTGCTCAGCATAAATGAGTACACCCCCTTTAAAAAGTAGAAATTTAATCAGTAGCTCAATGAACAAAAGAACACTTTCCAAAATTTTTATTGAACACTTGTTTAACTCCATAACATGAAATTGAGGTTAATAATATAACTTAGATCACAAAATCTTCAGTTTTACTCAAATTGGTTGAAGCAAAAATGAATACACCCCACAACAGAAAACTACTACATCTAGTATTTTGTATTACCACCGTGATTTTCAAGGACAGCACCAAGTCTTCTAGGCATGGAGTGAACAAGTTGGCGACATATGGCAACATTATTTTTTTCGATTCTTCAAGAATAACCTCTTTTAGAGAGTGGATGCTGGATGGAGAGTGATGCTCAACTTGTCGCTTCAGAATTTCCCACAGGTGTTCGATTGGGTTCAGATCAGGAGACATACTTGGCCATTCAATCACCTTCACCCTGTTCTTCCTCAGAAATGCAACAGAAGCTTTATATGTGTGTTTTGGACCATTGTTGTGTTGGAAAACTGCACGATGGGCTTTTCTTTGTTAAGTAATTCCCTTTTATCATCATCATGATCGTGGCGATCGTGGCTCAAGAGTTGGGAGTTCGCCATGTATGTAGTAAATATTCTTTTTTTTACTGGTGTTTTGAGCATCACAAGTCAAATGCCATTTAGTTTCTTTAAATTTAAGAGAAGGGGGAGACACCTCTACAGCTGATAATCCAGATCAGGAAATGTTTCTACAGACCAAAGCAAAATATGTACATTTCAAAAAGATCTCCAACGGGGCACAAACATTTTGCCATGTTTTAAGTAATCAAGTCAATGTTACGATACATGTATCAAAGTTAAGCAGCATAGTACAGTACAGTAAATGTAAATCGGTGTGTCAGAGGCACTTGTTGAATCCACATGGTTCAATCAAAACTACACATTTATATATAGTATTTAATCACACTAACAATACCATGAGAGCCTACAAATACAGTAAACAGTGCAACATTTCTTGAAGGTTTTTGCTGTGACGTCACAATCAACCTTGATAGGAATCATTGTTTTTCTTAAATAAAACTGGAACCTTCCAGAAGGTGGATGGCAGAAAGCAAAAAAAATCAGCCACAGCTAAAAACAAAACAAAAACAAAAAACCAAAGGTTGTATTATACAGCTTTTCTTTCAAGTCCTCCAGGAGCAACTGAAGTTCATTAAAACACAGAAGAGAGAAATCAAAGCTACGAAATCATCTCACCTCCCAATAGCACTCACAGTCACAGGGCTGGATATTCCAAAAGCCAAGTTAATATTTTAAATAACACAGGAAACATTTAAAATCATGACTAGATCCAGCTTACGTACCTCAGCGATGCTTTCAGGACAGTACGGACTAAGATCATTACCTTACAGCTAAAAACTCTGTGTCTACTTTAAAAAGAGGAACTCCTCCTCACTGTGGAGAAGTAATATGGAAAATTATCAGACCATATTTTGGTTTTTAAGACAGACTAATTTGTTTGGGAGGATCTCTGTCCACACTCCAAACCAGTTGGTATGAAGTAATCCAGTCCAGCTGACGGGAGGAGTGTGGCGCTCTTACTGTGCATCTCTCTCACTTTTACTTCTTTTACTTCTGTCTTTTTCTCTCTCTCTCACACTCAGACACACACACACACACATACGTTTTAACTGAAGGGTGACTTCTTTTCTGAAATGCCAACAAAACTAGAAACAGGACATTGACCGTCTGACGGAGCAGGTAAAGGACCTGTGTGAGGAGAGTTCCTTAAAGTTTGAGCTGCACAAATACGCTACACAAACGCAGGAAAGAAATCTTCTCGCAGTGGCGAACAAACAGACTTGATCCTAAAAGAAAAATGCACTCATATCCATCCCTGTAGTGAAACACTCACTGAAAATATGGGTCCTGTTTAGGAAATACTTTAATCTCTGTTACTTCTCCCCTCTCAGCCCCACTGTGTCTAAACCTTCTGTCCAGTATGGTGTGTTTTGGAGTGACACAGAAGTGGAATAACTTACTTTAAGGACCTTTTCACAGCCAACAAACTAGCATCACAGGGGAGGATGGTGTGTGTGTTTGGCATGATTTGAAGATTTTGAAGCCCTGTTTTGACTGATTATAGTGGGGTGCCCAGAAATGCCAGGACTATTTTTTCCCAGTCCAGCCCTGTTTCTGTGTACACAGATAGATAGAAATCCAACCTGGGCTGTAGCTCACTTTAAGGACAAAAATGTTGGTAATCTGCTGCATGATGTGTTCTGTGAGAAATGGCAAATCAAATGCACTGCTAAGAGAACAAAACATCCCAGTGCCTTCAAGATGGATGGATAAAGAAGACATTGTTAAGTTCCGCACTGATTTCAAAATCCTACTGCTTACTTATAAAATCATAAATAACATCGCACCAAGCTACCTTATTGATCTCCTTAGCGTGTGTACTCCCAGTAGAACACTGAGATCGTCTGTACAATTGCTCTTGGTGCAACCTATTTGTCAGTCTGGCTACAGTGCTGAAGAGAAACCTGGGGTTGTTCTTATTTTCTTCAATCAGTGACGAATAGTAAGATGTTCTGGCTTACTATTGTATTGTATTGTATTGGATCTTCTGCTTTATATTTATTTTTAATTACTCCAGTCTTAATGAAATCATAGGTGGAGCTAGTTACAGTCCACCGGGATTCAATAAAGCAGTCAAGTATGGAATATTTGTCTGGACTGTTATTACAACTCTGTTGTTGTCAGGGAATACTGTATCCACAAATGTAGATATTTTAAAACCAAACAGTGGAAAACTGATTGCTTAATAAATCTCCATTCTTGAGTAAATTACTAAAGCTTGCAAGTGATAGGAAGGCCCTTACTTTAGTTGCATTACCTGACCATTTAAATTTAATTTGAGACAAATTCCTGCTTTCTGGTAGTTTATAACTTTTTTTACACATGATTTTATTTGATGAAAACTGCAACTTACTTGTCTGTTTGTTTTGCTATTGTTCATTAATGATATTTTTTAAAACAAACAAACTTCTGAGTTCCTGTGCTGTGGTGACGGTGATAAGAAGGGTCCGGACGCAGCCTCTGTGGAGCTCCACAGTAGGCGGAGACACGTCACCGCCACAGTAGGTAGAAACAGGCGACCTGCATAGATACAGTGGAAGCTGCGCAAGTGTATCATTTTTAAACTTCTACTTTTTATCGTGCTGCATGGCAGAGAAACACGGATATGTTTCCTTCCTGGCCCTGGTTTAAGTAAGGGAGCTGGATTAAGGGCTTCTGTGGGTGACATGACAAAAAATAGTCTCTAAACCACATTTTGCATTGAAATATGATTTATTGTTGGTATCAGAGATGGAAAGTAACAAAGTAGAAATATTTTGTAACTGAAGTAGAATTTACAGTTATCTGTACTTTACTTCACTACTATCTTGTGCCCACTTTTTACTTTTACTTCTGAGTGCCTGTACTTTCTACTCACTACATTTTTTAAATCAGGATCGTTAGATTACCCCCCACCCCCAGCTTCGGACACAAGAATATTTTATACTTTACTTTACTATATTTAAGAATACTGTAAGTATAAAAATATTTTGTATTCTGAGTAAAGTATTCTGATTCTGAAAATACAGATACCTGAAAATTAACTTAAATACAGCAACTAAGTATTTTTACTTTGGTACTTCCTGCCTCTGCTCTCTGCTAAGGTTTTAGAATCACAGTGGAAAGTTTAGAATTATTACTTCGTTTCAAGGAATGAATACAATGTATAGAAGTAGATCAAAAGTGCTAAAATACAACCACTCAGACTTAATAAACAAAAGGAAAATCAGTTCAGTCCAATATTTTTTTATTTGCATAGTGCCAGTACACAAGAAGCTGCTTCAAGGCACTTTATATTGTAAGGTAAAGACCCTACAATATTACAGAAACCCCAACAATCCGAAGACTCCCTATGAGCAAGCACTTGGCGACAGTGGGGAGGAAAAACTGCCTGTTAACAGGCAGAGACCTCCAGCAGAACCAGGCTCAGAAAGGGGCAGTCATCTGCCGCGACTGGTTGGGGGTGAGGTAGTGACACAGATGGAATGTGTTCATGTCACTTCCTCACAGCAAACAGATGTTATTATTTATTGTTGTCTACTATTTTTGGTGTTAAGGGAAATACAGGCCCTCCTGGGTTAGAGATGTAATTGCCTCAGTGTATATTTAGTATTGTTTTTAACCATATCCCTTAGTGATTGAGTTTTAATTTTTAAAAAAGTCCATTTATGTTTGTTGACCAGTCTAAAAAGGGATTATTTCTTTCAATGTATGAAAGGGAAGTATTGTTTAAAATTGTTCTTTCTGTTTTGGACACAGGAAGCAGTTGTGGTGCTGGCTGAACACTGTAGCAAGATGGGGTGCCCAGTTGGTCATACGTCATCCGTCTTGGCGGGTGTCTCTCTCACTGTGGCCGCTGAGGTGTCTCCTCCTCAAGTCTCTCGAGTACAACAGGTGGAGGAGGGGCAGGTATGTCACCTGCAGTGGGCTCTCCCTCCTCACAAGTTGTCTCCACGACAGCTGGGTCAGGCGCCTCCAGATGTTCTCCAGCAAGAGGCTGTGGTGTTGGTGCAAGAGCAGGGACTGAAGCTGCGGGCTGAGACGTTGCTGTGAGAAGTTCTTGTTCTGATGGCCGGGACGCAGGTTGAGGTGGTGCGTAATGACAGCAGTATTCATCAACACTGCCCTCATCATTACAGTCTGGCACAACAGCGACGGGTTTATCAGTCTTTTTCTGTTCATGTCTTGTACGATTATCTTTTTCAGGCACTTTTTCAAAAGGTAAGTGGTCACATGACATAAGTAAGTTTCTGTGAAGCACTCTAGAGCGCCCTCTGCCTCTCTCCGGTCTTACCTCATAGATAGGGAGGTCAGGCCCCATTTGTCTGACTACTGTGTGAACAGTGTCCTCCGAATTGTCACTCAGTTTCCCTGGGCCTCCTCTAGGTGTCAGGTTTTTGACCAGAACTCTCTCGCCAGGTTGTAACACAGAACTCCTTACTTTTGTGTTGTAGTGTCTTTTGCCCTTTTCAGCAGCTTTCTTTGCATTCTCATTTGCTATAGAGTATGCTTGTTCCATGCCCTTTCTCCATTTTTCAACATAGTCTCTGTGGTCACTAAAATCTGTTTCTGAGTACAGTCCAAAGAGCATATCTACTGGTAGCCTGGGTGACCGTCCAAACAGTAGGTAAAATGGGGAGTAGCCAGTGACTTCACAATGTGTGCAGTTATATGCATACATTAGCTTGTTGATAGATTCCTTCCAGTTTGACTTTTGTGTTGCAGTTAGCGTTCTAAGCATTTGCAACAATGTCCTGTTCATACGTTCAACTTGACCGTTCCCCATTGGGTGATAGGGTGTTGTCCTAGAACCGGCCATGCCACACAGTTTCTTGAGCTGACTGAATAGCTGATTTTCAAATTCACCTCCTTGGTCATGGTGAATGCGACAGGGGAAGCCAAACTTTAGGGCATAGTCATTGAATATCAGGTTTGCAGCAGTTTTGCCTGACTTTGAGGTGGTGGCATAGGCTTGGGCAAAACGTGTGAAGTGGTCAGTTATCACTAGAATATATTCATAACCGCCTTTGAATTTTTCAAGATGGAGAAAGTCTATACACACCAGCTCAAAGGGCTGCGTAGTTACAATGTTTGTTAAAGGAGCTCTTGTTTCATGGCTGGGCTTTTTCTGCTTTACACAGGAACAAACGTTGGTCACATAATGCTCGATGTCTGCCTGCATGTGTGGCCAAAAGAAGCGTTCACGTATCAAAGACACTGTGCAATCAACACCTTGATGGCCCATATTATTGTGCAGCTCTTCAAGTACAGTCTTTTTGAACTGATCTGGCAGGACTAGCTGTTTCCGGGCAGAGGTCAGTCTGTACAAGATGCCATTGTTATCTAGTCTTAACTTGCCCCACTCTCTGAACAAGCATTTTGTCTTAGGGTCAAATGTTCTTAGCTCTTTGGGCAGTGGTTTTGAATGTGTCTGTTTACACTGTAATACAGGGCTTATAACAGGATCAGACTTTTGTGCTTCATTAAGCTGTTCTTTTGGTATGGGTGTGAATGTTGCTTCTGCTGGCTCACCTTCTGCTGTGACTGACATTGCTGCAGCTGAGAGTGTCCATGCGGCAGGTGTGTCTTTCTGTACCTGTGGGTGGCTGTAGCTCAGGTGGCAGAGCAGGTCAGCCACTAATCAGAAGGTCGGTGGTTCGATCCCAGGCTGCCTCCTGGCTGCATGCCAAATATCCTTGGGCAAGATACTAACCCCATATTTGCCTACTGGTGGTGGTCAGAGGGCCCGGTGGCGCCTGTGTCCGGCAGCCTCGCCTCTGTCAGTGCGCCCCAGGGTAGCTGTGGCTACAATGTAGCTTGCCATCGCCAATGGGTGAATGACTGAATGTAGTGTAAAGCGCTTTGGGGTCCTTAAGGACTAGAAAAGCGCTATACAAATGCAGGCCATTTACCTCAATGGCCTGGATAGCAGCTGCGATAGTGTCTGGTGGCACTTCCTCAGAGCAGTCTCTCATTAAGGTTTCTACATCAAGTGGCATTCTTGATAAAGCATCTGCATCACTGTTTTCCTTCCCTGGTTTGTACTTAATGTGAAAATCAGCGAGCTCAGCAACCCATCTTGATGTGGTGGCATTCAGTTTGGCTGTTGACAGAATGTACGTTAGCGGGTTGTTGTTGCTATAGACAGTAAATGTTGGGGCATAGTACAAATACTCTCTGAATTTGTCAGTGATAGCCTACTTCAGTGCTAAAAATTCTAGTTTTCCTGCATGGAAGTGGTAGTTTTTTCAGCCACTGTTAGAGTACGGGAGCCATAAGCAATAACTCGCAGCTTACCATCTTGTCTCTGGTATAACACTGCGCCTAGCCCTTTGTGTGAGGCGTCTGTGTGTACGATGAAAGGCTGTGTGAAATCTGGGAACCCCAGCACTGGTGGGTGGAGCAAACAGTCTATTAGTTCTTCAAGCGCACTTTGATGCTGGCCAGTCCACATGATTTGTTTTGAGGAGGGCACAACTTGACTGGCTCTCTTTGGTCTTGCCCTTGGCCCTTTTGTGGTGTCTGAGTTCTCTGTGGTTTTGTCAGCTTTTAACAGTTCATACAAACAACCTGCTTTTCTGGAGAAGTCTTTTATGTATTGTCTGTAGTAGGAGAGAAGGCCTAACATTTTTCTGAGCTGACCAACATTTTGTGGTTTTATACCTTTGAGTGCTTTGACTGCTTCAAAGTCTGCAGGATCCACTTTACTGCCCTCTGCAGACACTATTCTGCCCAAATAGCGCACCTCAGACTTAAACATGTCACACTTACTTGGCTTAAGCTTTATACCAAAGCCTCTCAATCTCTGGAGCACTTTTCTCACGTCCTCCAAGTGATCTTTGAACGTTTTGCTGTAAAGTAATGTGTCATCCAGATAGGGGATGCAGATGTTTTTGCGCAGTCCATCCAGGCACTTCTATACAGCGCTGAAATGCTGCAGGGGCATTCATAAGTCCAAAGGGGATGCGAATCCACTCATATAATCCCCAGGGGGTCACAAAAGCAGTGAGTGGACGACTTTCTTCTGACATGAACCCCCGGTGGTACGCTTTCCCCTGATCTAGAAGCGAAAACCAGGAGTTTCCACCCAAACTGTCCACAATATCCTGGACGCGTGGGATGGGCTGGCGATCAGGATGGGTTTTCCGATTCAGGTCTCTGTAGTCTATGCACAGTCTTAGAGTACCATCTTTTTTTCTAACACATACGACTGGTGAGGAGTATGACGAGTCTGACTTCCTGACCCAGCCTTGTGCTATCAAATCATGCAGGTAACTTTTCATCTCTTGGTAGAGCGGCCGTGGCACAGACAGGTATGTGTGTTTGACTGGTTCGTTGTCTTTGAGTGATATGGTCATTTTCAGTTTTTCAATACAGCCTATATCATTGTCTGTTTTAGAGAAAGACTGGCATTCCTCTCTGAGCATCTGTTTCGCTAAAACTCTCTGCTCTTCACCCAGGTGGCTAAGATCTACAGGTGGGTCCCACTCTTCACTAGCGCTACACTGGGCTTGTGTATTTGTCTGGTTAACAGTAGCTACAGATGTGGCTTTTTCAAACACCTGGGCAGGTAAAACAGCTGTAATAGTCTGAACCGAGCCAACTAATGTACGGCCTGGAATGACAATTTCATGGTCAGTTGGGTTAGAGACACCTAGTGTTATGACGGGTAAAGTACCCTTCTTAACTTTAACCAAAGTGTCATTGTCTGGCCACTGGGGGTTTAAGTCTGGCTCAAATATCATGACCATGTCTTGTTTAAATGGCCCTGCTGCTATACGACCCTCAACATGCATGTGGCTTTTTTTAGGTACAGTAATACAGTCTTTCTTTGTCATCACTTTGTACTCGTCAACTGCATCTGCACTAACAGCCTGTATAAAAGCTTTCACCTTGTGTCTTTTGAGGCTGGGAAATGCTTTTCTCACTGTGCTGTACAGTTTAGCTTGGTCAGTCTTATTCACAATGTATTCAATTACATTGTAGCCTATAATAGGGCATGTGAGCTGAAAACCTTTCATTACCAACATGGGGATGGTCAATTTCTCAGTTTGTTCAGTTCCGGAAACAAGTTGGAAGGTTGTCTCAACCCACCCAAGATATGGCATGTTGGTCCCATTTGCTGCGGTCAGGGTGAGTTCAGATGTGTCCATAATATCTGCTATATCTCTCAGCTCTGTGTGTGGCAGATAGTCCTTTTTCCACTTCTCATCGATGATTGATACCTGTGAGCCTGAGTCCCATAGAGCTTGAAGTCTGTTGCCGTCCAGGAAACACTCAACCAGACATTGCCTGCACACCAGAGATGTGACTTTGTGAGGGGTGTTTACATGAGCTGACGGCAGTGTTACCTGAACAGTCTCATTGTCTTTGTTAGTCTTTAAGCCAGTGCATTGTCTCTTATGTTGTCTCCAGTGTTGTTTCTGGCATGTTCTTGAACAATAAAGTGGATTTTTACATGCTGAACACTGTCTCATGCCTGACTTTTCTTGTTTACAGTTGGAGCAATGTTGGGACTTGTGGATGATGGGCATGGTTAACACTCGTCCCTCGGTGGTAACCATTGCTGGTTTAAATGTTTCTCTTGATATGGTCTCATACCTCTGCTTCTACATCCAGCCTGAAAGTGTTCTCTACTCCCACAGAGGTAGCAGTGGGTGCAGCGCTCGTTGACTCCATTCTGCTGGCAGATGTGGCACCTCCTCTCACGGCGGGCTGGACTACCTGTGTAGTGCTGTACAGGATACTGAGGGGGTGGTGGTCTTTGACGGGGGCCCTGGAAGCTATAATACTGCTGGTCCCTATCATACTGCATAACTGGTGGTGGGGCATATGACTGAGGACCAGGCACCGGCTGCTGTAGAGTCTCTTTAATCTGAGCTATCTCTGCACTGAGACCTTTCAGGGAGGCTACACCCGTCTTAAGCTCCGTTAACTCAGTTAAAAGCTCGGGTGGTATCTTAGCTTTAACTTCTTTCACAGGGTTCTTAGCCGGTGACACATCATCTGACTGCACTCACACTTGTAGCAGTCTGTGATGCTAAACATCTCTTCTTGTTTTTCCTTTCTGCCTCATTGGCACAAGCCATATTTAACCTCTCTAACAGGAGTTCATCAGGTGTTTTAGAGTCTAACAGGAGTGGCTGCATATCTATCCTGACACTGTCACTCTGGAAGCCTGTGAGTACGGTGTGCAAACACATACGCTGGACTAAAGCTGGGTCGAATTTGAGTCCTGACTCGGATTCTTGGGAAGCAAATAAGACTTTCTGCTTTAGATCTAAAACTCTCATCAGGAAGCTTTGAGCAGTCTCTTTTGGGGTCTGTACCTCAGAGGCAAGTTGTTTATACAGTTCGGTGGCGCTCTTCTCCTGGAAATGGGAGTGCAGTATGTGGCGTAGAGTCGGAAGGGTGAGTTGAGCTTTTCCCTCCAAATAGCTGCGTAGTTGTAGACCTGGCAAGATAGCTCTGATGACAGCATCTACAATGTCAAGCTCTGAGTAGCCTCTGCTCAGTCCATTTTCGATCTGGTGAGCAAGACTGGAAAATGTCAGTTTATCTTTTTGACCTGGTTCGCCAATCTGGCCTGATATTTTGAAATCTTTCTGCCAGTAAGGGCTTGATCGTTGGGGGGTACTTGACACAGATGAGTTAGGGACAAAACGATTACCTTGGGAGTGAGAAATAACCGCTGTGTTAACTGCATTAGCTGTCTCTGTTACCAGTGTGGTTGCAGTGTTTGGTTGCTCTCTGTGCCCTGAATCACCCCCTTCATTTGCATTTGGTTCAGTCTCAATAATCGTCTCTTTCATTACTTCAGCAATCTTATCATTAAGCAACAACAGTTCTGACATTCCTTCATCCTCAAGTACTGTTATATCTTCTCTCTCAATGTGTATTTGGATGTGTGTTAGCAGTGACAGTTGTGTTTTTCTGCTAACATCTATTTTCTCTGCAATGCCAAGGAACTCGCAGATTGACACTAGTTGATCTTTGGACAGAGTGTGCATTTCACGCACAACCTCTTCTTGCAGCTCTTCCACCGAAGACATTGTGGCTGTAGGCAGGAAAAATTTTGCATGTACAGGTGACGCTGAGCTGAGTTGTTTTTGCAGCCTCTGATGATCTCTGGCTGTCCTCAGGAAACATGCGCTAAAACACAGCTACCAGTTCGCCTCGACAGCAACACTTTCCTCACTGCAGTCTGCCTGGGTTGTAGTGGGGGGATTTAGCTGGCTTGGACTGCAATGTGCAGATTGTGGACACCGGACATCTAAGCAGCTATCCCAGCGGTGCCTCCAAATGTTACACCCCTGAAAACAGGGGGAAAAGGATCACGAGAGTGATTATAACTTGAGTCTGTCATGCAGTCGTTTATTGCAGTGAGGAGAACGCGCGAAAGCCCCCTAGTGGAGAATAGAGACACTACTAATCGATCCCAGAAAAAGCTTACTAGCGGATCAGAGATTTATAGATTGCAGTTCTCTTAAATAATATGAAATCCATTAATATAACGTGAAAAAAATAAACTCTTAACCATTTTCTTACCATATTTACCTTATTTTGTCCTTATATCAACTGATATGAATTAGTATTAACTGAACAGTTTTATATGCAGTAGTCCTTCAACCTGTCACATGATGACCCGGCTGATGGGGTCTGTTACTTAATTATGGGAGTGTGTTGGTTAATCTGGAGGGTCTACTGCTTACATTCTGCAATGCCGACGTTTTGCCTACGAGAGGAGGGAGGAAATAAACCTTTTTTTCTGTCTTTTGAGGAATGCTGGAGATGAATCTGGTTGAGTGCCCAACCTCAGACTGCTCATATGATTTCGCCACAGAGTTTGACTTGGCCTTGGTGGAAATCTGAGGTAGCGGGGCGTGCTTTGCGCTCACCTCAAGTGTCAGTTGTTTATTTTCTTCTACAAGGCTGCTGTTCTTAGCCTCATATACAGAAAGGATTCGCTGTGTTGTTACTAACTGCTTTTTGAGGTCGCGATTTTCCCACTCACATCTGTGGAGTTTCTGTATGGCATCTTTGTTTTGAAGTGCAGCCTCCTGATTCAGCGTTGACCGTAGTTCTTTAATTTCTTTGTCCTTTTCTGTGACCAGCTGTTTATATTTGCATAACAGGCGGTCCCGGCGGTGCTGTTCAAATACTAATGTGTGACTGGACATGTGTATTTCTCTTTTAGCGTTAAGTCTGTTTGTTTGCCACTGCGAGAAGATTTTTTCCTGCGTTTTTGCAGCGTATTTGTCCAGCTCAATGGCAACCTTTAAGGAATTCTCCTCACGCAGGTCCTTTACCTGCTCCGTCAGACGGTTAATTTCCTGTTTTTGTCCTTCAATTGTTTGTCTTTGAATTGAACTCATTTGAATTTCAGTTTCCAGCTCTTTTATGTTTTGTTGCTGCTGAAACACAATTTCTTTGTAGTGTGTGAGCTCTTTGTCCACCTTTTCTTTGTCTGCCAAAATCTGGACCAGCCTTTTCTTAACTACGTTGCGCTCCTTGTTGACACAAGCAAGTTGTTTGGCCTGTGCCGTCTGCGCTTCTGCCTGCTTTTGTTTGATGAGCTCCAGTTTATTTTTCACAGCAAAATACCTGGTCTGATACTTGGATAGCTCTGCTTGAATCATTTCTCGTTCACTATTCTTTTGTTCTGCGTCTTTTGTCAGTGACTCTATGGTGTCCTTAAATTGACTGATCACGGTCTTAGCCTCAGATAACTCCTTATTAAGTTTTTCATTCCAAAACTCATCGTGCGTCATCTGTATTTTTAGTCTGTGTTCTGTTTCTTTCAGAGCATTTCTCAGACTGACAATCTCATGATCTTGGGATGTCATTTTCTTGAAGGATTCCCGCCACTCACTTTCAAGTTTGGCTATTTGTTCATTTTTCATCTGCAGGACTTTCTCCAGGTGTTGCATGTTAGAAAGCTGCTTTGAGGCTTCCTTTGTCTGACTTTCTATTTCCTCTCGTTTTTCTTTTAACTCTTTTACTAGTTTTTTATTGTCCAAGTTCTTTCCCAAAAGCAAATCTGACAGTTCATTTTTTTTCATTATCAATGCGTTTTTCTCCATAATGACCCTGTCCTTTTGCTCTTCAAAATCCTCTGCTTTTTTTTGCCATGTTTTAATTTCAGCTTTTAATTTCTCTTCTTGTGCCTCCACTGTTTTAAGTCTGTCTCTACATTGAAACAGCGTGCTAGCCTCTACAAGATATTCTGATGTCGTTTTTTCAAAGTTGACCCTCTCTTCTTTGAGCTGGTCCTGGACTCTAAGCTCATTTCTTATCTGTTCTTCTTTTTCCTTCAGTTCTTTTACTTTTAGGTTTTTTTCAGTGGTCACCTGCTTTAATTCTTGCTTCAGGGCCTCATTTTCTTTGCTCAGTCTATTGACTTTTCCTTGAAGACGAGACAGAAATTCCACATCTTTTTCTTTCTGCTCCCGTCTCTTTTTTTCAGTGGCATGTTTCCTTTCCAGGTCTTTGCATCTCTTTTGAAGGTCCAGGATTTTTTTCTCATATTTCTCTGATCCTGCGGCCTTCATCTCACATTGAGCCATATGTTTTCTTAGTTGGTTTATTTCTGAGAGATGGGCTTCCTGTTTAAGCCTCGAAATATCATCCATTTGTTGTTTACACACCTTAACTGATATTGTCTTCTGCTGTTCCTTGTTCTCAGCTATGAGGCGTTTTTTTTTTTCTTAATTTTTCAAGTTGTTTATGCTGTAATTCTAGTGTGGCAGCCTTTTTTAAATGAATGTATTTAATTTGTATTTATATTGTTTGCGCAAAGTTATCAAGTGCAACTAGTTATCTACTCAACTAGGTAATGTGGGTTCCAAATGGAAACTCAAACTAAAAAGCTAGTGTAGTGCTTACAGTTTCTGTCTACATGGGGTGTATTTAAGGGTTTTCTTGAAACCTGACTCCGCCCCCTACAGCTATCTTCAAAGCTAATTCTGTGATGTCACAAATGGCTTTGAAGAAGAAAAACATTAATGCTGTTTGTCTTGACTCTTATGGTAAGTGTCCTTTTTGCTCTTCTGTTCTTAATTAGTGTGAATGCTGTAAAAGCATTCAAACACCATTAGATTCCTCTTCTTTTGGACATGACTGCTTGTATTTTTCTCATTTTTAACGTTTATATTTTTAAATTTATTCAACTTTATTCAACAAAAATTTCCCATGTATTTCAATGGGGAGACCCTTCAAATTCTCCTTCAACTCACTCCTCTTTCAACTCTAACTACTTCCACATACATTGACGTAGAGCCACCATTCAAACTTTAAAACGCAGACAAGACATTCAACTATTCAACTTGTATTTATCTTTTCAATATCTATTATACTTTTTCTTCAGTTCCAGTTTAAGTTTCATCCTTTTTTTCAGCCGTTTCAGAGTTTATAATGGGTGTGTATGGGACGGAATGTTGGCGCTAGAGTGAGACAGCTCAGCTGTTAGAGTGAGAGGAGGGGGGGGAATTAATCTTAAAATCTTTTCTTAAAACTGCTGCTGTGTCCGCAGCGTTTGCTCTACAGGTATGATTTTACCCTCAAAACGTAGCCATCGCCGTCCTCTTTCATCCAATGTGTTTATTATTGTAATAGGTGTTATGGTTCTGTCATAAATGTCACCAATGCACAGCCTCCTCCCTCCAACTCTTCCATAGACTCTAATGTTAAAATGGCTCAGAAGGTTCGTTTGAAAATCAGAAGAGCAGGCTGTCTTTACACTGTCACCACGTCCATATAATAAACTCCACAGGCATGAAAACTGAGAATTCAGTAGACTAGATATTGCTGCCGCTCACGGTGAAAGAATTTTGTCAATATGACTTGTACTTTTCATTTCAATTCGATTTGTTTCAGGCTGACGTTTCTGTTCATTTTAAGCAGCAGAAGTGAGGTGCATGTCTGTGTGTGTGTGCGTGTATGGAGCCATTGGGTGCAGTCACTACAGCAACCAGGCTCACACCTGCCTGCTTAGCCCATTTTGTTTTTAGCCGATATTGAATCAAAGGCATGTTTTCTTACTTTTTTTGACAATATTTGCTTTTTTGTGTGACACACTACTAAAAATATAAAACCCATACAGTACTTGGTTGAGATGTAATATTTTACGTCTCAACACCCCCCTCCCAAAAAAAACCAAAAACAAAAAAACCCCAAAAACATGGTCTTTTCCAGCTCAACTCTACTCTGGCTTTAGCGCCCTTTCTGCCAGAGCGATTGCGGCTGAGACACAGGGGAGTGCAGGCTTAAAACAGGGCATGTTAGCTGCATTTAACCTTCAGTTACTCTCTATATAGTTAGGTAGGAGTCCGACCATGTTTCGTTTTAGCTGTAAAACATTACACCCAGGTAACCTGCTGTGTTGAAAACGTGTTTTCCGACTATGTTTGCTACCCTACAATCTGTCCTACTCAGTAGTAAAATCAGCGACATTTGACCGTCCTGTTTCTCCATTGAAATTTATACAGCCTATTTAATGTCTGAAACTTAAAATTGTCTGTAACCTGCTGTTGTTACCACTGTCCTGTTTGAAGTGGAAACAGAGAAGCTGGTTGTTTTGTCATATGTGCATGTGCCAAATTTAAACCCAAGGTACTAACTAGCTAACTGACGGGATGCCCATTAACCTTATAACTCCTTGTGTGTTTGTGTGTGTGTGTGTGTGTGTGTGTGTGTGTGTACAGACAGACAGCCAGGCTCATAATGGATATAAGGAAGTTTTTTCAAAAAAAGGAGCCACATTCAGGTAAAAGTGTAAGATCAAATGATCCATCAATAAAGGATAATGTTGGATCAGTGTTTCAATATTTATATCTTTTATTAGATGTACATGTGGTTTGGTTATTTGCCTTTTGGTTGAAAGTACACCGAGTGAGGACTTTTTTATTAGTGATATTAATAGTATTTTTTTCATATTAATGTAATTTTTGAATCTAATTGAATACAATCTATTTGTGTATGATTGTCAGTCCAAAGAGGGAGAGAGGAAAGAGGAGAAAGTACGAGGTCAGGAAGAACCAGGTAAGAAAACAGACAGGGAATACTAACAGGCAAAACAGAAACTGTTAAACTGACAAAGAAAAAAAAAACAAATTTTACTCATAAAATCTGGAATTTGTGTTCTCCCTATATTAAAGCTGCTGTACAGAATCTGCAAAACAAACTGGGTTGTCAGCCCTGGCACTGCATTACCATATTGAACTTCATTTAGAGGAAGTCACGGTTGCCAAAAACTTTTTGAAGCTCAAGAGTGAGGCTGGTGCCATTCCAGATATGTTAACATTGTACAATCTTCTGGATAATCAGATCTTCCCCAGGCTGAAAACTGTTATTCAGGTTGCCCTAACAATCCCAGTTTGCAGCTGTAGCTGTGAGAGGTGTTTTAGTGTTTTGTGTCAGCTCCATACCTGGCTGAGAAGGACCATGGGTCATAGCAGACTCCAGCACCTGGCTGTGATGTCAGTTGAGAAAGAGATGCTTGAGAGACTTGACCACCAAAATGTGATAGACAGATTTGCCAACTTCAAGGTGAGGCGACATAGGTTAAAATAAAAGAAAAAATCTGCAAAGCCATAGGAGTATCTGCAGTAAAGATCTTTTCATACATTGTATACATTGTACCATAGACCACGGTGTCTTAATTTTTATAATTTCTTTATTAATACTTTGTACAATTATACATTTCAAGGACTCTTCTATTTTTGGAGCTTATTTTTTATCTATCTGTATTTTATTATACATACATATTAAAAGTGAATCTCTGTCCAAAAAATGCACTCAGTTTACTTTTTACTCACTAAATATTTTTGGTCATGTCGCCCTGCTCTATTCCAATCCATTCTTCTTTTGCAGTAGTAGTCTTTAGCAGCACTTAAATAACCTTTTTTCAGATTTGATGGTTTTGTTACAGACTTTTCAAAAAAAGTGTTTTGCTTTTCTTTCAAAAATGTGGGGATTAAATTGTGTTAAAATGTACAAAACAGTGATGTCATGTTTTGTGACGAGGACCCAGGCACAGAGAGACTTGATGAATTTAAGAAACTTATGATTTAATAAAGAAATTTGCAGACTTGCACAGAGATGGTAAAATTATGATGACTGATAATGGAGATGAAGACAACAGACGATGAGGACAGGGAGGAACAGGGGTTTAAATGCACCAAGGAGGCAGTCAGAGAGAACTCGGGACAACTGGAGGTATTTAGGGATGCAGGGACTGACAGAGACGGGGAAGAAGTCTCATTGTGATGAGTAAAGTTTACCTTGCCTGGATGGGCAGCTCTCTGGGTGCTCAGCACCCCCAAAGCTCTGATCTTAGAATCGCCCCTGGCAGGCATCAAAGCAAAGGATGCAAACAGACTGAACAAACTCATCAGGAAGGCTGAGTCTGTTGTTGGCATGAAGCTCGCCACCCTGCTTGCAGCAAGACTGCTGGCAATCATGGACAATGACTCCCATCCCCTCCATAACATACCGGGCAATCCGAAGAGCAGTTTCAGCAAAGGGTTCCTTCAGCTTCGCTGTCTGAGGGGACGTTCAGACTCTTTAATTCATCCAGTTGGGTCAGGTCCACATATGCGAAACAGAATGAATCACACCACACTGCACCCTGTTACCTGTGTATGCCATGACATATATTTGCACACATATTTGTGTCCTTTTATATTTAGATGTATATTTATATTTATACCTATATCACTATTTTTATATTAATATTTATTCATCAATATCTCTGTTTCTAGACTTCATTTTATAGGTGTGCTTGATGTTTGTTGTATATTTGTTACTATGACAACTCAGTTTCCCTCTGGGATTAATAATGTCCCTCTGATTCTGATAATAAATCAATAAAGTTGATATATACGCCTATTGCCTATTATGTATAAACAAAAACAATGTTTGTTTATAAATAATCGGTATATATATCATGTTGATAACATGATATTTGTAAATTAAAAAATATTACATTTTTTAATCATATAAATTTCACGCACCTGTCATAGACGTCCACATGACATCCCCCCCAAAAATGACCCAGTCCAGAGTTCAAATGTTGAACATCATATTGACCTCCAAGTTGGGTTGGACGTCCAAATTGTGGAAATCGTTGGGATGTCCAGAATTGATCACAGACCGATGGATCCAATGTAGATATGATCTGCAAGTCTATTTGATGTCCAGTGTTTTGTGGGTTTCCTTTTTAGGTTTATTTCAGTTCATCTTACATCTGCTTCAAAAGTCCAACAGTTTTCCTTGTTAGATTTGGACAGCCATGTAACCATGTAACATCTGCCAGTTTGTCACATTAATCCCCCAGCCTATCGAAATCATGCAGCTACCTTTAAATAAATCACTCTTCATCCTAGTCCCTTTCACTGAGCACACACCTGCCAACTTGTCCGTAATCTCAAACTCTATCCTATGTACAAAGATGATTAACTTCACTGTATCAGAGACATCGTGGCTCTTCTCTGGAAAGTGTTGTTTCACAGCTGAAGCTCTAGATTTCCCACAGTGTCCTCGATCTGTTTTGTTATGCTTCACACACTCTGAAATGCTTTTTTTTCACAGGGCATATAAGCACTTACAGAGTCCACCAAACACTCTTTGATAAATTCCTTCTCAGAGAATGGCTTACTGTTCTTTGCTATTTTATGGGAAATCACAAAGTTCAATCATTATTATTGAACTTTGATTTTGCCATTATTTATCATTTCTAGTCTTTTGGTTTCTTAGAGTTCTGTCTTCTGCTTTCTGTCTCTGTGATCCATAGTTGCTCTCTCTCCCCTGTCAGCTGTATTCCCTTATCAAGTCTATGTCTCTGTGTTTCCTGTTTTACTTTGAAAGTCCGTGTCTCACGATAATGTATCTGATTTTGCTTCCCTTGTCTCGTTAGCCCTGATTTGTCCCAGCTGTGTTTCCCTCCTGTCTCCTATTCCCTGATTGCTCCCTCTGTGTATTTAAGCCCTGTGTTTTCTTTGGTCTGTGTTGTGATCTCCTTCATCCTATGCTGTGTGTTCTGTCTTCCTTGCCGCCAGCTGTCTGCACATTGGATCCACCATTACTGCCTGCACACAGCTCATGACAAAAGCATGTCTATTTCATGCTTTGAAGAGGAAAAGTGTGAAATGGACGCAGTGGAACGTCGTCAAAGTCTTCTGGTGCTGTATGGTTTCTGATGGGGGAAAAGAAATGTAAGTAGGAAGACTGATTAGACATCCACATGCAGAGAGCTTACATTTATTACGTTTCCCTGGGCATGCAAAGGATTGTATATGCAGTGATAACAAATGCAGCTTTCATAGCTTTTTTGGGGGGGATTTTTCAGCTTTACAAGCCAAAAGCCCATACACAAGATAAACAGGAAAGAGCAGAGTAATGACAAACATGAGAGGAAGTGAAGAAATCCTGAACAAACATGTCAGTGGCAGAAAACACTGATTTACTGTTTCATGACAAGACTTGCGTTGTTTCTAATTAACCAAAACACAAGTGTTGCAAAAGAATACTCCTACTCGCCAATTTTCACCCCCAAAATGCGCACATACACACAGTACACACACTCTGCTCTGTCGTCTACAAATGAGCTAATTCATGATGAGTTTTATCAGGGCCCCAGAGAGCCAATAAATTCAGGAGTGTGTTGTCTTTACACCATGCGTATGTCAGACGCACATATGCAGACAGAATATTATGTCCCTTCCTGCTGTTTCAGTCTGGGAATCCATCATCCTGACCTTTTATGCATTGTGGAACTGCGCGCAAGCGTGCGCGCGCACACACACCGCTCTAATACAAACTAAAACTAAGCCTAATCCCAGTTTCAGCTGGGTTTACAGTTTGGTTGCTGCATTACCACAAAGTATTTTTTTTCCCCTCTGATCCTCTGTGCCTTCAGGTCTTTAACTCATCTGTCTGAATGGGTCTGCACTGAATACCACCTACGCGTAAAATCAGCTGCGGAAGCCTGCCTCTAAATTCTAGTGTAAAGCATGTGGAGAGATGCAGTTTGGAAAAGGGAACACCATCTTTCAAACCTGTCTCGAAGAGGCTTTTTTAGAGCGTCAGTTTTCCAGCTGACAAAGCTTCTTTGATAACCTAATCATAGAAATGCTGGGTTTAAGGAGGTTTCCACACAGAGTAAGTCCTGGAAACTTTATGTTGTAGATATCCTCATGTCTCAGCTTGGCTGTTCACATACAAATACAGGACTTACTCTTGGATAAGCGATGAAGTAATTTTTATTTTTTATTATTCCACTTTTTAGAGGAGACCTGAGATACGGTAGGTTTTCAGCTGGACAGGAAATACCTTTGACTAGACCCATTAAAAACCATGACATCTGCCATTCTTGAATTCATGAGTATAGTAGTTAGTTTAACATTAAACTGAGGACAAATTAAATTTTATCTATAAACAGCTACTTATTTTGAGATGATGGTGACACACAATGAATAATGAAGTAATGGGGATGTTAGTGTAACTGCAATTATGTTTTCATACAAAATACCTTCAAACTAGTTTTTCTTTAATCCTATTCAGTAGTTTTCTCTTAATTACAGTGCATGATGAACTGTACATTTACATTAATGGTTCAGTTTCCTCAAGAACAACATCAAGTGCCACAGCCTATGGAGAATTGTGTGGTTCACTCATTATTTCATTACTTCTACTGTTCCTACATGTTCATGTTTTGTTTTGGGTTTCTTTTTTTTTGGGGGGGGGGGGTAAAAAACAACAATGCTTTTCAAGTACTTGGGGACTGGATGACCTATAAAACCAGACCAAGTGGGTATCTGCAGCCTTTGGTACTGTGGCTTCAGTTTTCAACTTATTCTGACTCACAAGTTGTTGCAAACTGACTCTTGGCCAAGACCTTTGGCTTCACATTGTAACGGCTGCAGTACACCTTTAATTTAACTTTTAAAAGTATAGGTCCGACTTTGGGAAATTTAACTGAAACTGCACCAGATTTGAGTCAAACTACACTTTGAGTTGGAGCTTGTTTGATTACCATCCACCACCCTATATGCATCCTAAAGCAGATTCTCAAGGCTAAAGCAGTATCCCTGTGTCAGATAATGATGTTAAGGGCCTTGCATTACAATCCCAGTGAACACTTCAACATAAATGGTTCAGAAACTTAATCTAGCTTCTTAAAAATTATTTTATATTATTATGTTGTCAGTTAGAACAAATGGTATAAATGGTCCCTAGGCAGTATCATTAGAAGGGATAGCATACAATCTCACTGTTATGCAGATGATACCCAGCTTTTTCTTTTTTTTTTTTCTCTCTCTTTTGAAGCCAGAAGAGACACACCAAAAAGCAGGAATGTCTTAAAGACCTGAATGACCTCTAACTTCCTGCTTCTAAATTCAGATAAAACTTAGGTTATTGTAGTCAGCTCTAAGAAATATGGTACTATATCTAACCAGATACTCTGGATAGCATTACCTTGGCCTCCCATGACACTGAGGAATCCTGGAATAATTTTTTTTGGTTAGGGATATTGTCCTTCAATGCACATATTAAACAAAAGGAGATCAAACGGACCCAAAGTCCAGGAAGGCCACCAGCCGGCACAACCAGAGCACACCTCTAGCAGCACAAGGTAACCCAAGAGGTCAAATTGAAATGAGTCATCCAATTTTGTCTGTGCTTTGTCTTTTGTCCTTAAGCTTTTCTTTTCTTTTTTTTTTAAACGTACAAGGAATATGGCATAATACTAGCAAAATGTGTCTTACTCGAGAGTTGTGGGCACATATATTTTCTTCTTGAGGAGATGTATGCTAATTTCATCCAAGCATGAAAAAGATTGAATGTCTCCCCAGAGAGAAGGAACTGTGAGGCTCGGAGTTCAGCTTTCAAAGGATGACGGCCAAAATGAGTACCAACCTGTTGCTGTGCTGACCACACACCACAACAAACACAACACTTTACAAAGCAGACTGTGGTAACCATGGTTCTTTCTATCATCTGACTCAAAACTTTTCCCAGCTCCATGAAACCCTGACCTACCCTACACCTTCTTGGCCCTAGAGCTGGAAGCAAGTGTTACACAGGTATGGCACACAATGAAGACATTTAAAACTCATGTAGTAGGTTGCAGATGGGGATCAGATAACATAAACAGTGTCACACACTAATCACTGAAGGTCGCTCTCATTTACAGTTCTTCCCCTCCAGTTTCCATGCAAACACAAACAGATGGAGAAGTTAAAAATACAAAGTGCCAAATGTGATTAAGATGACCGATTCTCTTTTAATCACGTCCCATTTTGCTTCCCATTAAGTCGTCAGTTCTTATCGCTGCCCAGTTACAACATTGTGTGTGTGTGTGTGTTTTTTTTTTTTTTTTTTTTTTTAACTATACAGATCTAAAAAAGTTTTCCTAAAAACAAAACCAAGAGTTCCCCTGTGAGCTGATCCTAGCTATTTTCTTCCTACATGTTCATAACACTGACTGCATAGCTATCCAGTGACACATCCCCATTTTATGATCTAACTTAAACATAGGTTTTGAGGCATGTCATACAAATCATATTTCACTCTCTCTTGCGCAACCGTGATGTTTCAACATGAAAACTGGAAGCATCCATACCTGCTGGCTGATAGTACCCCATTGTCAGCCAGGCCAGGCGCTGCAAGCATGAGCTCATGCTCTCCAGGCTGCTGCATGTTGGGGTTTTTTTTTTTTTGTTTTGTTTTGTTTTTGTTTTTTTGGGGGGGGGTTTCCCTGCGTGCTGAGATTCCATGCACCCTGACCTCACCAGAGAAACTGGCAGGGCACAGAGTTAAGTCTGAACATAAACTGTACGAGTCAGGTTCTGTCAGTGAGAACAGTGATGGCAATTAGCTGCTTTGCTTTTCCAAACACCCTACATGTTGGAAATCTGACTGATGTGTCACAACAGCTTAAGAGAGGAGAGCCAGACAGCCAGGCTGCCGTTAGAGCTGTTTATTATTCCACCATCATAGGAGGAGTGCTCTGATAGCTCTGAGCTGAACTCAAGAAGCGCATGGAAGAAAACCAAAGGAAGAAATCCAAAGTAACTGTGGGGAGGAAAGAACCAAAGCACAGAGATTAAAGCCCAAACAGTAAAGCAATATCCACATGATCTCTAAACACACTCAGACACTGATTTTCCACTCGATATTCCCAGATCTTCATTATGTGTGCCGTGAAGAGTGTAGCCAGCAGCTGACATGAATTTGCCTATGAGTTTAAGATACCAGTTTTTCTTTGGAGACACAGCAGGATCAGTACAGTCTGTACAGATAGGACACCATTAGTAAAACACCTTCCATGGACTATGATAAAACAACAACAAAAACATATAAAACTCAACATGTGGTCCTGAAGAGAAAAACACCGGTTCAAAGGTACTGACTAAGCCTGTGCCACCTACCAGGCTGTATGGTAATTACATTGTGTGCTGTATGTTATGGTTCTCATTCATTATTGACATCAGATATTAAATTAAATTAAATTAAATTCATATAAATTACGTCATCAAAGCAGACATCAGGCTGAGTGACAGTTCAGTGTTTTACCAGTTTACCTACAATATAATGTAGCTATAACAGCAATTTGCAGTTTCTGTGGCACCCACTGACTTTACCAACAAACACTTGAATGTGATAATCATTTTTACTGTGTTTCCAGTGTTTTTAAAGAGTAATGGAGGGAGGAGTAAGAGATCAGTGATCAGAAAGGTGTGTTTTGTGATCTTACTGGTTCACAGTTTGCAGTTAACTCAGAAACTGTTAAAAACATGCAATGAAATCCACACAGGACATGGAGATAGATTTAAAAAATTGGCCATATTATATTTACATTACCACAGTGAGATTTTTTGTCTCATGAACAACATTAGCTAATTGTTATTTACTAAATTATCTTGAAATGACTCTTCAGTACAGAAATGAAGCCCAACTATCATGTTTTACAGTCCCGTGGTCTCAGCCTCAGATACTCAACTAATCAAAGTGATGTCATGACAAAAATGAATGACCAACAAAACATTTTTTTCTCCTTCATTTCTGTCACACAAAGCTGTATGAAACGTTTCTCGCGGTTAGTATCATGGTTGCTAGGCAACCTGAACAGCGCGACGAAGGCTAGACCGTCCCATTTCACAAGCCTCTCACTTCCGCACTTCCTGTACGAATAATACGCACCTTGCGTAGTACGCCTACTACGCGTACTTCAAGCGTGCAGACCCTGAATTGGGGCACAGCCATAGAGAGGTGAGGCTGAGATGGTTTGGACATATGAATACTGAACAAAGCATGTTGAAGATGGAGCTGCCAGACAGGAAAAAAGCATGAACTCAAAGGAGGTTTGTGGATGTTATAAAGGGAGACATCCCCTGGGTTAACTTAGCGGGATGACAAGCAGCTTTGTGTGGTAGCCACAGTTGGGGTGAATCCAGACAACAAAAACATAACCTGGGTGTGTTGAATTTACTTCATAGTACAGAGCCCTGAACTGAATAGCTCAGCATGTTGTCACTGATTTTTGATTTTTGATTATTAAGTGTAGCTGGAGGAGGTGGCTGGGGAGAGGGAGGCCCCGTGATCCGGCCTCGGATAAAGCGGAGGAAGATGGATGGATGGATTTTTTTTTTTTTTTTTTTTTTTTTTTTTTTTTTTAATCAATTTTAAAAGATATCGAAGTATTGGATTTCTTCCTCAAGTCATCACTCTCTTTTAGTAACCTAAAAGAGCTGCCAACACTGTTGTAGACTCTTAGGTTGTGTCCAAAATGACTCTGCATCCAGTGTACTCCATTAAGCATCTGCCGGTCTAGATTCTGAAGGCATGCATTTTTCCACATAGGTCCAAAAACTTGACTGCTCACTACTGAGCATTTATGGGTATTTACAGCCACAGCCTTTCTCCTTTTTCACTTTCTTTCTTTCTTCAGTTACTGCAGAATATTTTTTATGACAGGGGACTCCAGCCAGTTTTTGCATATTTGTACAAATTTTAATACTTGACTTCTCCACAGTCGGATCTGTCTTTTCTTTCCCAGTGACTTGTACCAACAAGTCCACAGACATAAGATCACAGATAAGCATTGAAACAACAGAGAAGAATAGTGTTAGATCAACATTAAATCATCTTCAGCCTCCTGCCTTACGGTGAGTTAATTGTTCCCTACTTTTACAACATCCAGGGATCAGAGAGTGTGTGTGGTTCAGTATATCAACAGTGAAATCAGGCCCCATCCAGCACCGGCCTCAGCTTGCTGCCTGTCTCTGCAAACTGGATTATCGTCTTAAGATCTGTGACTGGATAAAGTTGCAGTAATTACACAGAACTAGGCCATCATGGAATTTCACAAATGTCATGCTCATCTTTTTCTATGGAATGATAATCTGTAACTGATATAGCCGTTGATGATGTTGTAAGTGCTGATGTCGTTTTAACTGAAATTACACAACTAGCATGTTGTATATTTCTTTGGCCAATAAATGGAGGTTATCAGCAGAGCTTCCACTGCAATTGTAGACCTCACTTCAAACGTGAGCACACAGCCAGACACACACAGCTCCTCTAGAGCTAGATTTGATGATAGATATTGATAAAGACCCAAGATTTCTGTCATTTTAACCTTTTTTTTTTTTTTACTTGTTTACTGTCTGCTACATATTCCTGCTCTTTGGCCTTTATCTTTGAAGAGAGGCCAACGCTACATCTATTATCCATGATTTATATGAGAATATTCTATGTTGAGATAATCTTCCACGGCACACCTGATCATTGCTCGTGGCACACCTATGTGATGTGGCACAGTGGCTGGGAAACACTGTATTATATTATACATTTCTTACATAAAGTGGCAAAAAATTAAGGTTTAATGCCATGTATATTCTTTACAATCCCTGTTTTGACTGGTGTGAAAAAAGTATTTTGAAAGTGTCTTTTTCACTTGAGTGATAAATCAAGTTTGGTTGGCTGTTGGTTGTGGTCACGACACCAGTGGTGTCCACAGACTAGCAGACTCTCACATCTTCTGTGAACAGACAGAATACATCTCACAAGGAGACAACTGATAAAATCGGAATGGAGAAGGTAGGAGCAGGATTTATGTGAACTGTGGTTTTACTTTAAAAACACTGCAGCACTGATAACGGTTTGTTTTTGTTTGTTTTTTTTTCAAACATGACGTATATGTGTAAGTATATCATCCCTCTTATCATGAAATCTTGATGGTATCTGGTCATTGTTTATCCTGAGATTGATAGCCTTTGTCTGGTTTGTCTGTAATTTTTAATGGCTGTGTTTTTGCTCTGCTCTCGTTTGACACATGGCATTACTTCAAAGAATATGAAAAGCGAAGTCTGTTTTTTATTTATTTTTATATATATATATATATATATATATATATATATATATATATATATTTTTTTTTTTTTTTTAATTAATTTTCTTTCCTTTCCTCCCTTTTGCCTGTGGCACATCTTAGACAGCTTTAAATCTGCTTTAATGTGTTTGTCTCTCCTAAACATTTGTGCTCAAACCCTGGGACGGACACACACACACACACACACACACACACACACACACACACACACACACACACACACACACACACACACACACTTTTATCCCTTAGGGCACCAGAGGCAGGCAGGCAGCACGCACACAAACCCACATCTCGTATCAATCGAAGTTAAGTCCAGTTTATCCCTGCAAATGGTCTCTGTGGACTCCATCCTATATGTTCCTCTTCATCAGTGCACATCACTGTGCTGATGGCTGACATATACAAGCAGAGAGGGTCAGCAAGTTTTACAAGCACCTTCTTTTTTTATTGTACTGAGTGCATGTCTGTAATGAGAGAGCTGGAACAGAGAGCATAAAACGAGAATGTGACGTGAAAGCAGATCATTTCTGGAGGTTGATAAGTTTTACAAGAAGCTTTGATGTAAATGAAAGTAAGTTACAAGACTTACTTTTCATAATTGCTTACGACAATGTTCAAAGATTACAAATACAGAGATTTTTATATAAAAAACAAAACTTACATTCCTCCCCTGTTGTATGTGGACATATAAATACGCATGTGTATGCACACAAATACATGTGAGTCTATGGAAAAGACCTCTGTCCACAATCAAAAAAATCATCAAGAGCTGCTGAATTTTCAAGTACTTGTTTCTTTTGTTTTGTTTTTTCGAAACCCAGAATTTGGAAGTCTTGGGTAAAAATGTGGATGTTCACACCAAAATGAGTACATTGCATTGCGATGAGTCATTATAGTTCTGCAAGATGATGTTTGGATTGAATATTTCTTTCTTTAAATGAAATGGGTTATTTAACACAACTCTTCTCCTCAGTCCTGCAGTTCATGAATGTCATTTAAACAACACTGTGCCATGAAACAGACTTTAACAATATAGATGATTTCTCACTAATTGAACTTTACTTACAAATATAGCTACATCTTTCTCATGTAGTTATTAAGACTTTTTTTCCTTTACCTGACATACTGTATTTTCCGCACTATAAGGCGCACTTAAAATCCTTTAATTTTCTCAAAAATCAATAGCCCACATAGCAAGCTGGTCTGGCCCGGGTCTGGTATCAAGCCGGCACTGCTGGCTGACTTCTGGCATGATAAGGCGTATGTCATCCAGATATGGGCCAGGCCTGGTGTAGATGGCACTGTCTATGTGATGGCATGCCATATCTGGCTTGATTTTGGTTTGGATTATGTGGCCCAGGGTCATAGAAAACAGGTCTGGCCCGGATCTGGCATCAAGCTGGCACTTCTGACTGACTGGTGTCATGGCGAAGTGTATGCCAACCAGATGTGGGCCAGGCCTGGCAATGATGGCACTATTTATGTTTCTATTTTCTTATTTTAGTTAGAAGACCCAAATGCCATGTTGCAATAGTACACTGCTATGATAGACAACATTTCAAATGCAGGTTTGACAGGTTTGTGAGTGTGCACTTTATCCAAAACCTAGTCACCTACTCATGCTTATCACTGGGTGGCTGTAGCTCAGGAGGTAGAGCTGGTCACCTACTGATCGGAAGGTTAGTAGTGCGATTCCTGGCTCCTCCAGTCTGCAAGAGTGTGAATGTGTATGAATATACAGGGTGGGCCATTTATATGGATACACCGTAATAAAATGGGAATGGTTGGTGATATTAAAGTCCTGTTTGTGACACATTAGTATATGTGAGGGGGCAAACTCCTCAAGATGGGTGGTGACCATGGTGGCCATTTAGAAGTCGGCCATCTTGGATACAACTTTTGTTTTTTCAATAGGAAGAGGGCCATGTGACACATCAAACTTATTGGTAATGTCACAAGAAAAACAATGGTGTGCTTGGTTTCAAAAATTAATGCACAAGTCATGTATTTTATAAAGGAATGGCTCAGAGACCCCAATTGGGCTCCCATGAGCAAGATGAAAGCAGGAGATTCAATTCTCATTTCACATTTTAGGTATTCAGCTTAAAAAAGTCCTTGTACAACATTTTGCTCATACAACTGAAAAGCAGAGGAACTTAGACATTAATAGTAAAGTTGTTGGGTTTTTTTTTTTTTTTTTTAAATAAACATGAAGACAACTTTTCTAAAGCAATGCTATAAGATCTGTAAGGTAAGTATGAGAGGAACATTGAAAAGCATCTACAAAACAATCACATAAATAAGCAAAAGTTAGATTTTCCCACAAAAGAATTTAGCAATTGCCCTCTCTTGTTCTTTCTCTTAAAAATTATTTTAAAATGTGTTTAATTACATTTTTAAGAATACATTTGGGTTCAATCCAAAGGTCCCAGCTGCAAAATGATGCAAAAACAGATACACAAATGTAAAAATTGTTTTCTGCAACAGAGTTAATCTGGTTTTCATAAACTATGATTGAACAAGTAAGAAAGCCAACATAGAAAATTGAAAAAACTGTCTATTTGCATTACAAGACTGCAGCAACTATTTAGCATTCAGCAGCACACATCAACCTGAGGAATCTGATGAAACACTCTCATTGTTGAGTTAGTGAGTGCTCCAAGTCCAAAATATTCAGAAAATACATTTTAATTCCAAAACATTTTATTATTTAACCATGTGCTGCCAAGATAGTGCAAAAACGTTTCATAATATAAACTCCATAAGCTATTAAGTTAGTGGCCGTCATTCTCATTTATTCTCATTATTCAACAGGTTTTCAGCAGTAGAATTGCTACAGATACACAGTATTTTATTCCAAGTGCCTGGTACACTTTTCTTGTAAATAACAAACACTCCAGTTATCTTCAGTGTTTTTAATCAAAACTATTCTGTAATTCCACAAAATCTAACAAAACATTTTCATTTCTTTATTTCTTCTCTCTGGATTTGAAAAACACACCTGAAGATCATGAACGTGTTCAAATTTGTTCAGAAAACCTTTCTCTGCAGCACTTTAAGTGGTCTAAAACAGCACAAGGCACCTTTAAAATATGATTGCTGCATTATGAACATTAAGTGGTTGCTCCAGCTGTTCTTTACCACCCCTGATCCCAATTGATAAAATGGGTTTCGTTAAGACCAGTCTCTAAAAAGCAGTTCAGACCAAGCAACAGTCCTTCAAGAGTAAAAAAAGAAAAAAGAAAAAAGCTGCAGTTCCACTATTGGCCAATTAAGGTTTGCTAAAAAAAGCAAATCAATCCCCATAGATTTCCATGTTAAAAAGCATGTTTACAGACTGGTATAGGAAAGTCTCCTCTATGGATAGTTTCGACCTTTCCTTCTCTTAATGTAATGTAATATGTGATATTTTTCTATAACTCATCTATTTGGACACAAGTAAGGTTTAAGTTAGGGATGTTATATTTGTAATATAATTGTCCGACAAATAATATAACCTGCTGTGTAGTTTGGCATGTTGAAAAAGTTTGTAAAAATACTGGAATTTCACTCTCCAGAACTGAAGCCCCCATTTAGCAGATACTTAATTTAATGAATGTTGCTTGCTAACCAAGTTAGCTAGCTAATATATACAATCTACCCCATCATCAAATATTGTCTCTTACTGCTCCTAAAAGACAGCCTGGTATCGTCCAAAATCCCAAGGCTTAGCCTTCAAAGTGGGGAATCCAGAAACTACTGGGTGAGATCACTGTGGCTACATCCATCTTTTACATACAGTCTGTGGGTTGCTCCAACCAACCTTAAGCCTGATAATAATAAATAAGATGGAATGCTTAGATTTTACCAAATATGTTTGTGTCACGATGGATGGGTGAAGAATATTTTAGGGTTTGTGATACTCAAGGAAATGGTTAAGGCCTGATTATCCACAAACCACTGCAGATACAATTACTAATTCTTGTACTGTTTTTTTACCACACGGATCCACGCATTCACTCCACGATGACCAAAGTTATATCACCGAGTCCACCCAGTGGACCACCCTCTACACTTACAGTAACTACAGTGGTGTTCAGAGCTATTGCGAACCAAAGTTTCATGTCACACCACTGTTTTTGAACTATTTTGCCACCCACAAATATTCACCTCCAGTGGTTTTCAATTTGAAGGTGTTTTCAAGACTTAACAGCTCCTCTGGGTTTTAAGCATAAAAACAACAACTTTTCACTGAAATTAAAATATCTGACACTTCTGTTGCTATCTCCTGATGTGAAGAAAATCACAAGTCAAGTCTTGCATAGTCTAAATGGAGGCACATGAAAGCTTGGCTTTGTTCTTGGTCTGAACACACTATAATGCTGTGGGAGGAAAAATACTCACACCTACTCTTAAGAATAGGTTCGGCTGCAACTTCACTTTACTGCTACTGTAATGAAAAGGAAAAGGGAACATGAGTTAGCAAAACCCACGGGCCGTGTTTGTTTGAAGGGCACCATGGTCACGTTCAGACTGAGTAGTTATTCTGTGAAAAATGAGCTGTCAGCCTGCACTGCTTACTACTTGGAGTCGAGTATCCTCGATGCCAGTGTGCGAACCTACACTGCTAAGTTTTTATTTCAATGGCAAAACCGGTGTGATGCCAGACCAGCTGCTTACACATTAAAAATGTCTTAATTTATGGTTAGATAATGGCTAGTTAGAGCAACCCCTCAGATGACAGTAGTCAAAAGAAGCTCTACGTCCACAGTCACTGCATGTGACTGTGTAGAGGTCTGCAGGACCAGACAACTTAAATTTCCTTTCCACTCTTCTTTAAAACAGTACAGCTTTAAAAGGAGTTCCTCCTTTTAAAGTAGACACAGAGTTTTTAGCTGTAAGGTAATGATCTTAGTCCGTACTGTCCTGAAAGCATCGCTGAGGTACGTAAGCTGGATCTAGTCATGATTTTAAATGTTTCCTGTGTTATTTAAAATATTAACTTGGCTTTTGGAATATCCAGCCCTGTGACTGTGAGTGCTATTGGGAGGTGAGATGATTTCGTAGCTTTGATTTCTCTCTTCTGTGTTTTAATGAACTTCAGTTGCTCCTGGAGGACTTGAAAGAAAAGCTGTATAATACAACCTTTGGTTTTTTGTTTTGTTTTTAGCTGTGGCTGATTTTTTTTTTTTTTTTTTTTGCTTTCTGCCATCCACCTTCTGGAAGGTTCCAGTTTTATATAAGAAAAACAATGATTCCTATCACGGTTGATTGTGACGTCACAGCAAAAACCTTCAAGAAATGTTGCACTGTTTACTGTATTTGTAGGCTCTCATGGTATTGTTAGTGTGATTAAATACTATATATAAATGTGTAGTTTTGATTGAACCATGGATTCAACAAGTGCCTCTGACACACCGCTTTACATTTACTGTACTGTACTATGCTGCTTAACTTTGATACATGTATCGTAACATTGACTTGATTACTTAAAACATGGCAAAATGTTTGTGCCCCGTTGGAGATCTTTTTGAAATGTACATATTTTGCTTTGGTCTGTAGAAACATTTCCTGATCTGGATTATCAGCTGTAGAGGTGTCTCCCCCTTCTCTTGAATTTAAAGAAACTAAATGGCATTTGACTTGTGATGCTCAAAGCACCAGTAAAAAAAAGAATATTTACTACATACATGTATAAATACTTCCTTTAATTGGCAGATGTAGTGAAGAAAGAAAATAATTCCTGCTCACTGCTTGCAGTGACGTTTGTGGATTGTTGTAAGGAACCGGGTTATGGTTTATGAAAAGAGATGCTGCTGCTGAGTGTTAATACCAAATTAACCTTTTGAGATTCAGGTTCCACTGTATTCTCAGTAATGTCACATTTCTAAAACTTGGAAACCCACACCAAAATAATCTAGATGACTGCTACAGTCCAGGTTAAATATGTGAAAATATGCACACTTAATTTTTAGAGGGGACTGTCCCTTTAAATATTGCTGTTTTAAACTTTGAGCTATAGAAATATTTGTTGTGAATGTTGCCGTTATTGACTTGTTGGAATCAGTTATACTTGCACACACATGCACACATATATACATATATCAATAAATATACATAAATGTTTTAACTGAAGGCTGACTTATTTTCTGAAATGCCAATGAAACATACTGTAACAGAATGCAAATAAATTTATAGCTCTGAATATGCAAGATTAAACCAGTGTGTTTGTGCTTGGTTCAGTGGGTGTCACTTGTCTTTTCAGTTTCAAAGTGCATCTGCTGTCCTCATTTCCAGGAGCATACTTGTATTCTTGGACTCTGCTAAAGTAAAAAAAAAAAAAAAATCAGCTCCTCAGCTTTAAAGGTAGTTTTGTCTCACAGGGATTACTGACAAACACTGAGCTCATTAACAGAAAAGTTAGCATTTGTTTAACATGGGCACCTACAATTGTCATCTAAAATGTAATATTAATTTGGTACGTAGCATTTTTGGACTCTTTAATGTTCAGTTACATTTTTATACTATCACCGTTTAATATTTCTACTTTAAATGATTATACTTCTGCATTAAATTTCTTGCTAGTGGTTCTGAATTTCCTTTATTAAAGTGTATGCTTTGACTGACAGGCCTCACTGAGTCACTGAACTGAACCACTCAACTGTGTTTGTTCTGTCAGTCTGTCTTGAATTTTTAATGAAATGAATTGACAATGGCTCGCTGTGTGGTACAGCCCACCGAAGAAGTTTAGGCCTCCGTCTTTCTGAATATATTGTCCATCACTACACTAATTAGCAGATATACAGTGCTTAGCATAAATGAGTACACCCCACTACATTTGTTAGAAAACCTTTAGTTTCCTTTCACAATCAACATTTTCTATGAGATACTATACTACAAAATTCTCCCACAAATGTGGGCCATTGAATGCGAACAAGATTTGTGAATTTGCACACACAAAAAAGTGATTTTCCTAACAAATTAATTCAAGCCCATGTGGCAAAAATGAGCACACCCCAATTAGTCTTAGGAGAAAAGCCACACTTAAGACTACAAAATTCAAATGAACAGGCATTCAACCACAGGTGAGTCTAATGATTCATTTAAGAGGTGCCCAGCAAACAGGTAAATGGCCTGTATTTGTATAGCACTTTTACTATTCAATTCAAATCAATTTTATTTATATAACGCCAAATCACAACAAAAGTCGCCTCAAGGCACTTCATAGATACAGAGAAAAACCCAACAATCATATGACCCCCTATGAGCAAGCACTTTGGCGACAGTGGGAAGGAAAAACTCCCTTTTAACAGGAAGAAACCTCCGGCAGAACCAGGCTCAGGGAGGGGCGGCCATCTGCTGCGACCGGTTGGGGTGAGAGACTAGTCCCCCCAGGGACCCCAAAGCGCTTTACACACCCAGTCATCCACCCATTCACACAGGCAAGCTACAGTTGTAGCCACAGCGTCCCTGGGGCAGACTGACAGAAGCGAGGCTGCCATATCGCGCCATCGGCCCTTCTGGCCAACACCAGTAGGCGGTAGGTGAAGTGTCTTGCCCAAGGACACAACGACCGAGACTGTCCGAGCCGGGGCTCGAACGGGCAACCTTCCGATTACAAGACGAACACCCAACTCTTGAGCCATGATTGCCACGATTGCCACGATTATGGTGATGATAAGAGGGAATTACTTAACAAAGAAAAGCCCATCGTGCAGTTTTCCAACACAACAATGATCCAAAACACACATCTAAAGCTTCTGTTGCATTTCTGAGGAAGAACAGGGTGAAGGTGATTGAATGGCCAAGTATGTCTCCTGATCTGAACCCAATCGAACACCTGTGGGAAATTCTGAAGCGACAAGTTGAGCATCACTCTCCATCCAGCATCCACTCTCTAAATGAGGTTATTCTTGAAGAATCGAAAAAGATAATGTTGCAATATGTCGCCAACTTGTTCACTCCATGCCTAGAAGACTTGGTGCTGTCCTTGAAAATCACGGTGGTAATACAAAATACTAGATGTAGTAGTTTTCTGTTGTGGGGTGTATTCATTTCTGCTTCAACCAATTTGAGTAAAACTGAAGATTTTGTCATCTAAGTTATATTATTAACCTCAATTTCATTTTATGGAGTTAAACAAGTGTTCAATAAAAATTTTGGAAAGTGTTCTTTTGTTCATTGAGCTACTGATTAAATTTCTACTTTTTAAAGGGGGTGTACTCATTTATGCTGAGCACTGTATGTCTGTACGTGGGAGATGTGTAGTTTGCTTCCTAACCAAACTTTCTAGCCTTAGCTGCCAAGTTCAGACTGACTTGACTCATTCAAATCTAGTAAACCTCACAAAGATGAGGCCTGAAAGACTCATTTGCAAGCAGAATATGAAACCATTGGTTGATGTTACAGTTCATGCATTAAATTAAAAAATGAAAACAAAAATACCTTTATGAATTTTTCAAATAAAAAATATTTATTTGTGTTTTTTTTTAAAATACAGTCAAAATAAGAGATTAGGCTATATCTTTCTTTTCACTGTTAGTCTGTTAGGTACAGAGGACCAGGAGAGTCATGCGCATTAAAATATGCATTAGTTATTAATGTCATTTACAAAAAAATTTAATTCTTTTAATTTATTTTATTTATCCCTTTATATGTTTAAATTATAAAATTCATTTCTTGCTCATTCAATGTACAATAAGAAGATACTTCTGCCCTTAGCTGAATGTCTCTATCCGGCTTATGCAGAGAGCTAAACATTAAATGGCTTTAAAGAACACTCAGGAGACTGTGTCGCATTCTTCAGAGCTTTACTGATTTGCGCCATTTGTAAATACTTTCGTTCTTTTTAAAAAAAGATTATGACTTTTCAAGAGCAACCGATGCAGTAATTGTTAGAGACAGAGAAATGGACCTTCCCTGACGAGTGCTGGGAGAAAAACTCTGGCGCTTCCCCATTAACACACTAGATGGCAGACCTATACATTGATCTGATGTATGATGATGAAAAGGTGAACTCCCAACTCTTGAGCCACGATCGCCCCAGGGTAAGTTACTTTAAAATAGTAACTTAGTTACATTACTAGTTACTTCTATCAAAAGTAACTCAGTTACTTCAAGTTACTCGTTACTTTCACAGTAACTAGTTACTAGGGAAAGTAACTTTTACTTTTACACTGTCACCACGTCCATATAATAAACTCCACAGGCATGAAAACTGAGAATTCAGTAGACTAGATATTGCTGCCGCTCACGGTGAAAGAATTTTGTCAATATGACTTGTACTTTTCATTTCAATTCGATTTGTTTCAGGCTGACGTTTCTGTTCATTTTAAGCAGCAGAAGTGAGGTGCATGTTTGTGTGTGTGTGTATGGAGCCATTGGGTGCAGTCACTACAGCAACCAGGCTCACACCTGCCTGCTTAGCCCATTTTGTTTTTAGCCGATATTGAATCAAAGGCATGTTTTTTTACTTTTTTTGACAATATTTGCTTTTTTGTGTGACACACTACTAAAAATATAAAACCCATACAGTACTTTGTTGAGACGTAATATTTTACGTCTCAACCCCCCCCTCCAAAAAAACCCCCAAAAAACCCCAAAAATATGGTCTTTTCCAGCTCACCTCTACTCTGGCTTTAGCGCCCTTTTTGCCAGAGCAATGGTGGCTGAGACACAGGGGAGCGCAGGCTTAAAACAGGGCATGTTAGCTGCATTTAACCTTCAGTTACTCTCTATATAGTTAGGTAGGAGTCCGACCATGTTTCGTTTTAGCTGTAAAACATTACACCCAGGTAACCTGCTGTGTTGAAAACGTGTTTTCCGACTATGTTTGCTGCCCTACAATCTGTCCTACTCAGTAGTAAAATCAGCGACATTTGACCGTCCTGTTTCTCCATTGAAATTTATACAGCCTATTTAACGTCTGAAACTTAAAATTGTCTGTAACCTGCTGTTGTTACCACTGTCCTGTTTGAAGTGGAAACAGAGAAGCTGGTTGTTTTGTCATATGTGCATGTGCCAAATCTAAACCCAAGGTACTAACTAGCTAACTGACGGGATGCCCATTAACCTTATAACTCCTTGTGTGTGTGTGTGTGTGTACAGAGAGACAGCCAGGCTCATAATGGATATAAGGAAGTTTTTTCAAAAAAAGGAGCCACATTCAGGTAAAAGTGTAAGATCAAATGATCCATCAATAAAGGATAATGTTGGATCAGTGTTTCAATATTTATATCTTTTATTAGATGTACATGTGGTTTGGTTATTTGCCTTTTGGTTGAAAGTACACCGAGTGAGGACTTTTTTTTATTAGTGATATTAATAGTATTTTTTTCATATTAATGTAATATTTGAATCTAATTGAATACAATCTATTTGTGTATGATTGTCAGTCCAAAGAGGGAGAGAGGAAAGAGGAGAAAGTATGAGGTCAGGAAGAACCAGGTAAGAAAACAGACAGGGAATACTAACAGGCAAAACAGAAACTGTTAAACTGACAAAGAAAAAAAAAACAAATTTTACTCATAAAATCTGGAATTTGTGTTCTCCCTATATTAAAGCTGCTGTACAGAATCTGCAAAACAAACTGGGTTGTCAGCCCTGGCACTGCATTACCATATTGAACTTCATTTAGAGGAAGTCACGGTTGCCAAAAACTTTTTGAAACTCAAGAGTGAGGCTGGTGCCATTCCAGATATGTTAACATTGTACAATCTTCTGGATAATCAGATCTTCCCCAGGCTGAAAACTGTTATTCAGGTTGCCCTAACAATCCCAGTTTGCAGCTGTAGCTGTGAGAGGTGTTTTAGTGTCTTGTGTCAGCTCCATACCTGGCTGAGAAGGACCATGGGTCATAGCAGACTGACGTCAGTTGAGAAAGAGATGCTTGAGAGACTTGACCACCAAAATGCAAATAGACAGATTTACCAACTTAAAGGTGAGGCGACATAGGTTAAAATAAAAGAAAAAATCTGCAAAGCCATAGGAGTATCTGCAGTAAAGATCTTTTCATACATTGTATACATTGTACCATAGACCACGGTGTCTTAATTTTTATAATTTCTTTATTAATACTTTGTACAATTATACATTTCAAGGACTCTTCTATTTTTGGAGTGTATTTTTTTATGTATCTGTATTTTATTATACATACATATTAAAAGTGAATCTCTGTCCAAAAAATGCACTCAGTTTACTTTTTACTCACTACTCACTAAATATTTTTGGTCATGTCGCCCTGCTCTATTCCAATCCATTCTTCTTTTGCAGTAGTAGTCTTTAGCAGCACTTAAATAAACCTTTTTTCAGATTTGATGGTTTTGTTACAGACTTTTCAAAAAAGTGTTTTGCTTTTCTTTCACAAATGTGGGGATTAAATTGTGTTAAAATGTACAAAACAGTGATGTCACGTTTTGTGACGAGGACCCAGGCACAGAGAGACTTGATGAATTTAAGAATCATATGATTTAATAAAGAAATTTACAGATTTGCACAGAGATGGTAAAATTATGATGACTGATAATGGAGATGAAGACAACAGATGACAAGGACAGGGAGGAACAGGGGTTTAAATGCACCAAGGAGACAGTCAGCGAGAACTCTTACATTGGGTTTAAAGCTGTCAGAGAAAATATCATGTTCTTGATGCAGCTGACTGCAGATATGCAGGCAGGTCTGAGATCAGCAGTTTTCATAAAAAACAAACATATGCTCCTGTATAATGACACCAGACACATGGATGATTAATCCCTTTAGCTTTTTGTCAAGAAAGCATATGCCTTATATACAAGAACACACTCTTCTTAAAAAGGTCTCCTTAGCATAGAAAAGTCCAGACAGCCCAGCCTGTCCAACCAATCAGATAGCTCCTTACATCTGACCACATGGCTAGTTTATGTTGATTTTTTTTCCAAGGACCAAAGTAATCATTTAAATGCTAAATGCAGACCAAAGCAAAATATGTACATTTCAAAAACATCTCCAACGGGGCACAAACATTTTGCCATGTTTTAAGTAATCAAGTCAATGTTACGATTCATTGTTTTTCTTATATAAAACTGGAACCTTCCAGAAGGTGGATGGCAGAAAGCTAGAAATCAGCCACAGCTAAAAAAAAAACAACAAAGCCCAGTTAATATTTTAAATGACACAAGAAACATGGAAAAGTAATCCAATAGTCAATCTGTTAGCTCAACCCATAGTTAATACCAAATCTAATGCATGAGCTACTATGCTAGTTGTTCCCATAGCTAACAGGAAATAGAAATACATTTAAAACAGAAGACTGGAATTGCCATTTTGGAAATAAATCTCTATTAATATTAGACTTTTGAATCATTTTATTTTGTTTTTTGAAATCACATTGTTATTGAGTTTAATCCCCTTTTCTTAAAACCCATTTCATTTGAAGTATTTATGAATAGATTAATAGTTAATTTTGAAGTATTTATTTATAAATTATTATTCTGTCCCATGGGTATGTTTTAAGTTTGTTATATGACGGGTCAGGTCATTTGTTCTGTAAGTAATGGGATCAATGTATAGGTCTGCCATCTAGTGTGTTAATGGGGAAGCGCCAGAGTTTTTCTCCCAGCACTCGTCAGGGAAGGTCCATTTCTCTGTCTCTAACAATTACTGCATCGGTTGCTCTTGAAAAGTCATAATCTTTTTTAAAAAGGAACGAAAGTATTTACAAATGGCGCAAATCAGTAAAGCTCTGAAGAATGCGACACAGTCTCCTGAGTGTTCATTAAAGCCATTTAATGTTTAGCTCTCTGCATAAGCCGGATAGAGACATTCAGCTAAGGGCAGAAGTATCTTCTTATTGTACATTGAATGATCAAGAAATGAATTTTATAATTTAAACATATAAAGGGATAAATAAAATAAATTAAAAGAATTAAATTATTTTGTAAATGACATTAATAACTAATGTATATTTTAATGTGCATGACTCTCCTGGTCCTCTGTACTTAACAGACTAACAGTGAAAAGAAAGATATAGCCTAATCTCTTATTTTGACTGCATTAAAAAAAAACACAAATAAATATTTTTTATTTGAAAAATCCATAAAGGTATTTCTTTTCATTTTTAATTTAATGCATGAACTGTAACATCAACCAATGGTTTCATATTCTGCTTGCAAATGAGTCTTTCAGGCCTCATCTTTGTGAGGGTTACTAGATTTGAATGAGTCAAGTCAGTTTGAACTTGGCAGCTAAGGCTAGAAAGCTTGGTTAGGAAGCAAACTACACATCTCCCACGTACAGACATACAGTGCTCAGCATAAATGAGTACACCCCCTTTAAAAAGTAGAAATTTAATCAGTAGCTCAATGAACAAAAGAACACTTTCCAAAATTTTTATTGAACACTTGTTTAACTCCATAACATGAAATTGAGGTTAATAATATAAGTTAGACCACAAAATCTTCAGTTTTACTCAAATTGGTTGAAGCAGAAATGAATACACCCCACAACAGAAAACTACTACATCTAGTATTTTGTATTACCACCATGATTTTCAAGGACAGCACCAAGTCTTCTAGGCAGCAACATCTCTGCCAGGGACAGGAAGAGACTGAACAGGTTGATCCGAAGGGCCAGCTCTGTTCTTGGATGCCCTCTGGACCTAGTGGAGGTGGTGAATAGGGCTGCTCAATTAATTGAATTTTAATCTAAAATGACTGAGCCGATTATTAGCACCTCCCTCGCCCTCGTGCTTTACTCTCGCGCTGCTCCGTATGGCAAATTGAGCGCACCTCTCTGCGTTTCATTAATGTTTACATTTTTCATTTATTTTTTATATTGCAAACATTTGCACTGTTATCAGTATTTCCACACTATTTTATATGATTTTTTTGACAATCTTTAAAGCCATTATTCAATACAGTGTTATTGTTAAATAAATATCATCAAATAATCGAGATCTCAATTTCAGTGAAAATAATCGTGATTATGATTTTTGCCATAATCGAGCAGCCCTAGTGGTGAGTGACAGGAGAATGGTGGCTAAGCTGTCATCCCCGTTGGACAACATCTCCCACCCCATGCAGGAGACTCGGACAGCACTGAGCAGCTCCTTCAGTGGCTGCGGCACCCACGATGTGGGACGGAGAGATTTCGCAGGTCTTTCCTCCCCACTGCTGTCAGACTCTACAACCAAGACTTTAACTGATCAAACACACACAAATCCACACATGTGCAATAAGACTGCTATAAGTGCAATTCTTTTTTCTGACAAAGTTGTACTTTTGTATTTTCTTACTCAGTTGTATGTAGCATCTGTATTCTATTTTATTCTATTGTATATAGTATTTTATTTTATTCCATTCCAGTGTCTTCTAATTTCTGCTACATAACTTTGCACTTTTGCTGTAACGAAACAAATTTCCCACCTGTGCGACTAATAAAGGTCATCTTACATTATCTTATGTTTCTCTTCAGCACTGTAGCCAGGCTGACAAAAAGTCAGAGCACTGTTGAGCCAACTATTCCTTTAGCGTTAACTAGTAATGAATTCTTGAACTTCTTCACAAATAAAATTTTAATCATTAGAGAAAAAATTACCCATAATCATCTTACAGATGTAATATTATCTACAGCTACTTTCAGTGCCATTGATATTCATTTAGACTCTTTTTCTCCAATCGATCTTTCTGAGTTAACTTCAATAATTACTTCCTCCAAACCATCAATGTGTCTTTTAGACCCCATTCCTACAAAACTGCTCAAAGAAGTCCTGCAACTATTTAATGCTTCAATCTTAAATCTGATTAACCTATCTCTAATAATCGGCTACCACAGGCCTTCAAGCTGGCTGTAGTTAAACCTTTACTTTACCTTTACCCATCTCTACACCCAGCAGTCTTAGCTAATTATAGGCTGTTACGCGCTGGCTCTGCAAGGCAACAGGGGATGTAATATAAATGAGCATAGAGGCTGGAGGGTCAGATTAAAACTCAGGGTTTATTACCATAACTGAAAACCGATAGTGAAACGACTCACTAGGCAATGAAGCAATGTAAACAAACAAAAAAAACAACACAAGAACACTAATAGAACACTAATCATCTCGCAGGTAGCAACTCAAAAACAGAGGTTCAAAAGGCAGCAGTACAAAGGCAGCGACAGGAGGGACAGTCTACACAGTCTGTTCACATCAACAAGTCCCCCACGAATGAAGAATCCTCAGCCTTTTATACTCCCAGGTAAACGCAGGAAGCCGCATCATAGCTCCGCTGTGTTCCAGGATCCTGCAGCAGCCAATGGTGTGTGTGGACTGGCATACTCCAATCTGCATGCAGTTGGGCAGGCATAGGTCCCTGGCCAGCCAATCACCTGCGAGTCCTTGCACGCTTGAATTTCCATACAGGAAAGCGGGCCCACATTAGGCCAGGGGCCGTAACATAGGCCAATCTCCATCCTTCCTTTCATATCAAAAATTCTTGAAAGTCAAACAGCTTACAGATCATCTGCAGAGGAATGGCTTATTTGAAGAGTTTCAGCCAGGTTTCGGAGCTCATCACAGCACAGAAACAGCTTTAGTGAATCTTCTATTGGCCTCTGACAGTGGACTCATCTCTGTGCTTGTCCTGCTAGACCTGATTAGAACATGCTGTAGGAATTACAGGTACTGTGCTGCAGAGGTTTGTATCATATCTATCTAATAGACTCCAATTTATTCATCTAAATGGAGAGTCCTCTTCACACACTAAGGTCAATTGTGGAGTTCCACAGGGTTCAGTGCTAGGACCAATTCTGTTTACATTATACATGTTCCCTTAGGCAGTATCATCAGAATACATAGTATGCATTTTGACACCCAGCTCCATCTATCCATGAAGCCAGATAACACACACCAATTAGTTAAACTGCAGACATAAAGACCTGGATGGCCGCTAACTTTCTGCTTCTTAATTCAGACCGTATTTCTCCTATATTGGCTTCCCTTCATTGGCTCCTTGTTAAAGAATATAGAGAATAGAGAACAGAATATAATTCAAAATCCTGCTCCTCACATACAAGCTCTTAAATAATCAGGCCCCATCTTATCTTAATGACCTTGTAGTACCATATCACCCCATTAGAGCACTTCGCTCTCGCACTGCAGGCTTACTTGTTGTTCCTAGAGTATTTAAAAGTAGAATGGGAGGCAAAGCCTTCAGTTTTCAGGCCCCTCTTGTATGGAACCAGCTTCCAGTTTGGATTCAGGAGACAGACTCTCTACTTTTAAGATTAGGCTTAAAACTTTCCTTTTTGCTGAAGCATATAGTTAGGGCTGAACCAGGTGACCCTGAATCCTCCCTTAGTTATGCTGCAATAGGCATAGGCTGCTGGGGGATTCCCATGATGCATTGAGTTTTTTATTTCCAGTCACCTTTCTCGCTCACTATGTGTTAATAGACCTCTCTGCATTGAATTGTAATTGTTATTAATGTCTGTCTGTCTTCCACAGCATGTCTTCTATCCTGTCTTCCTTCTCTCACCCCAACCGGTCACAGCAGATGGCCGCCCCTCCCTGAGCCTGGTTCTGCCAGAGGTTTCTTCCTGTTAAAAGGGAGTTTTTCCTTCTCACTGTCGCCAAAGTGCTTGCTCAGCAGGGGGTCATATGATTGTTGGGTTTTTCTCTGTATGTATTATTGTAGGATCTACCTTACAATAAAAAGTGAGGCATGGTAAATGGTAAATGGCTTGTATTTGTGTAGCGCTTTACTAGTCCCTAAGGACCCCAAAGCGCTTTACACATCCAGTCATCCACACATTCACACACACATTCACACACTGGTGATGGTAAGCTACATTGTAGCCACAGCCACCCTGGGGCACACTGACAGAGGCGACTGTTGTTGTGATTTGGCGCTATATAAATAAAATTGAATTGAATAACATTAGCTATGGTTCGTACTTGCTGTGTGGTCAGTTGTAATGTTAGATTGCACGATCGGCAAGAGAATAAACTTTCAATCTTTTCATTGTTTTCCCACCTGGAAAAAAGGCATCCATCCTGTACAGCAGCTGTGAGACGAGCTGATATCGAGTTCTCTACCATCCCCAGATATCTGTTGGTGTGTTCGAGACATTTTCATTCGGGTAAGTTCTAAAAAGTTCATATTACTCTTTATAGTCTATTAGTTTTATTTTCGATGCACTCTGAGGTCATAGCAAATTAGAACAAACACCCTAGTGAGTGATTTTGCAGAACTATGTTCTATTTATAGAGTTGATAATTATTTGGCATTATTGCAGGCAAACCAGCCTATGAAATTGACGATACAAATCCTGACTGGGTTCCAACGCTACACATGGGGCACTCCAAAATCCCTGCCTCAAACATACCACCATGCCAATCATATTACTTCTTCCATTTGAAGGTGAAGAGATGACCCTTCTGGATAAGATAGTGAAGCTTTGCTGCGTTTTGGTGAACATGTGCCCCATTGTGGTTGTACAACCTGTGAAAAATTAAACGTGCTTTTGTTAAATACTCTTAAAAGTCTTGTGCTGTATATATAGTGAGATTTTTTTCAAAACATTTTGTCATTTGTCACTATACATGACATTGATTCTACACTGTAACTGTTGTGATTCTCTGTAAAGTGGTTTTAATTTTTAAAAAAGGCAAACATTTATTTGTTTTTTTAACTTTTGAATAGTAGTACTTAGTAAGTACATATTGAGTAAATACAAATTATTTGCATGGCAATGCACTTCTGGCATAAATCTAGACCCCCTATATAAAAAATGATGGGTCATTCCCACAACCTGCAGCTTTACTGTGTTCCAGCAGTGTATACAATAGAGGTGACAACTCCTCCAGAGTAGCAGATGGAATTTTTCTTTTTTGAGGACAGCTTCTTTTGCCTTTACTACAGATGGTCTGTTTATGTTTCGATCAAGAGCCTTTTTTGGGCAGGAGAAGTCCAAGAGGAGAAGTCCATCTAATGGCCAAACTCTGGGTGAGATCTGTGTTCGTGTTGGCTCCTTCCACCCCTTGACAAAATATTTGTACTTTTACTGTAATTTCCTTACATTTTAAAAATGGGTTTATTACTTTGGGTTTAACACATTAGATGGAAGCCTTTATTTACCAGTCTTTAAACAACAAACTTATATCAATCTAACGGAGGTGACCAATGACAATCTTATAGCGTGACCAGTGATTATTACACACACACAAAAATGAAAGCGGCAAAAAGATATTTCTTCTACAATCTGTGGTGCTGTAGGGTTAGAGTGGATTAAGGATCAAAGTGTATAGCAACTTTTGGGAACTGCATTTTTGGGACAGAAGATCAAGGAAGAGGGATAAGTTAAAGGAAATAGTGGGATTAAAGAGAATAACGTTTTATAAAACTGCAGGTAATTTTAAATACAATCTTTCGAGTTATATTTAAAGGTAAGCACTGCTTAGTGATGCTTGCTAAACCGGAAATGTAAAGTAGACCTTTAGTTGAGTTTTTGCAATCAAATATTAGATCTGTATATGATGTTAAGTAAAGTTGTTGTTTTGTTTTTTTAAATTTTGAAACATCCTGCAAAACAAACTGACTCTTATTCAGAGGTTCAGTAAATACACTCTAGCGTCAAGTCACAACGACAGTCGCCTCAAGGTGCTTTATATTGTAAGGTAGGCCCTACAATAAATAAATCATTGCTGTAACTTGCTGTACTGTGGCGACTGGTGCACAGCGACTGTGGTGCTCAGGTCATAGTTATGTTACATAAATTATAGCAGAGATATTCTGAATTTACACCGATAATGCTTAGTCTCATTTACTGATTTTCACCTTTGTACCTGTTTAGTGCCTAGTATAAAGTTAGGATAAACAGTATAATGGAAATCAGCCAGGTTAGCTTGTTAAATTTTAGGTTACATTCTGTTAAATTCAGTTTTAGAAATCCACAAAGAGTAGGAAACTTCCGAGGAGTAGCAGCACATGTCAGCTGATTACAGCCTGTACACAGAAAATCTTCTGGAGCTCTCAACAGAAGTTATTGTGACTTTCTGATACACACATCCTTTAAAGACCTAATTTTAAAGTAAAGAATGTCTGTACGTTTGCCACATATACCACACACCATTGCCTTAATGAGTTTTATTAACGAATTACGTAGCTAGTCTTGTAGTTAATCTTAAAGCTGAATCATGATAGTTAATCCGATAGCCAGTGTTGGGACTAACGCGTTATTAAGTAACGCGTTACAGTAACTACGTTATTTTTGTGGTAACGAGCACGGTAACTAGTTATTATGCCAAAATCAGGAACGCGTTAGTCGTTACTGGGATTTAGATAGGGTCGTTACTCGTTACTTCGTGTGGTGGCTATCGCGAGCTTCCACAGATTCAGTAACATTAGCAAGTGGTGGAGGCAGCAGGTGGATGAGAGAAAGGGGACGCAGAAGGAAAAGAGACCCGAGGCGGCCGCCGGTCCGAGTGTGAACTGAACTTCAGGTAAGAAGTTATGACCTGCAGTCTATCTGGGTCAGATATAAACCAAGTTTAGGTGGAGTTTATTTTCATTATTCTGACTTTTTCCGTACTGCGTACTAGCCAGCATGACGGAGTTTCTATACAGCTGGGTGGGTGCGATGATGTTAAAGATGTTGAACTTTATTTTGTTCATAAGTTATTAGAGTTGCCAACCGTCCCGTCTGGTATTCAGAGAAAATATTATGCGTTTTGAGGTGAAAAGGAACAGTTTGTCCCGTAATTCAGCTACAATGAAAAAGACACAAAGCTTGAGTTATTCTGTGTCTTTGCTGCACAGCTGCCTCTTCTTCTTTCATTCTCCCCCTCCCTCTCCCGTTTCTACTTCAATCATGAAAACTGATCAGTGATCAGCTGATCGGCTTTTCTCTCTTGTTTGTTTATCGGTCACTTTGCGCCAGAGAGAGGAAACCAGCCGATGTCGCGTTAAACCACAGCAGCACGTTTAAGCTTGATCAGGTGTTGTTATAATTTATTTAATATTAATTTCTACTATCAGCTGATGTTTGCTGGAGCCACAGCTGCAAAAAAGCTGCTGGTCATGATATCGGTTTGGTTATCTGGTGAGAGGGAAACATGAAGATGAAACCAGGAGATGTCCTTACTGAATCATCAGAGCTGTGATGGAGAAACAGGTTTACCTTTTAGGTGACATAAATGAGTTGAAGGGAAGTTATGAACTGTTTCTGAGAGACAAATAACACCAGGATCCTTTTTTTTATGTAGCTGACAGCTGGTAACTGTGCAGGGGCGGATCTAGAAAAGTTTTTGCCAGGGGGGCCAGGTAGGGCATTAACAGGGATAGGTGGGAAAAAGGAAATACTTTTCTTTCTTATTCTCATTTAAAATATCTAGCTTTTAAAAAATAATTATCTGAATCTTACAACAAACGATTGATAGATTGATGCATATATACCATCAAGACAGTGTACATCACTGTCACAACAGCGTTTGTTTTCATTCATTTTCATGTCATAAATTCATTTTTCCTATAATGGTGGGCCAGTCTCTAGTCAAAATGCCCGGGCCAATTTTCTGTCCCAGTCCAGCCCTGTATGCAGCTCATCTGCAGTCTGGTGTTGCCTACATCTTCCTATTCAGAAGGCAGAATTTCTGAGTTCTGAGTACAATCAAAGCACCACGACTGCAGTTTTTGTGTTGGATGTAAAAGGCGCACATGACGCTGTGACGTAGGCTAGAATCATGGCAGCAGTCAATGACGGTCCAGGCGTGGGATTTCTCTCGTGGAAATATGCACATTATCTTTTCCTTTCTATTGGTAGGTGGCACAGTGCACTTGTGGCAAGTAAGCAAGCTAGAAGACTGGCAAAGTTATGGAAGCAACACATTAACAAGAGAATTCTGAGTAAAACCAAAGTTACTTTCCCTAGTAACTAGTTACTTTGAAAGTAACGAGTAACTTGAAGTAACTGAGTTACTTTTGATAGAAGTAACTAGTAATGTAACTAAGTTACTATTTTAAAGTAACTTACCGTGGGGCGATCGTGGCTCAAGAGTTGGGAGTTCGCCTTGTAATCGGAAGGTTGCCGGTTCGAGCCCCGGCTCGGACAGTCTCGGTCGTTGTGTCCTTGGGCAAGACACTTCACCTACCGCCTACTGGTGTTGGCCAGAAGGGCCGATGGCGCGATATGGCAGCCTCGCTTCTGTCAGTCTGCCCCAGGGCAGCTGTGGCTACAACTGTAGCTTGCCTCCACCAGTGTGTGAATGGGTGGATGACTGGGTGTGTAAAGCGCTTTGGGGTCCCTAGGCGGGACTAGTAAAAGCGCTATACAAATACAGGCCATTTACCATTTACCCAAAGCTGAATATCACTCACTAAAAAGGAACTCTTTTTTTTTTTTTTAAGGAATTTGAGGCTGAGGAGGTTCAGATAACAAGGAGTAAGCATATTTCACTTCCTCTTCTTCCAAAGTGAAAGAGATGAAATTCAGAAATTTACCAACAAAAGAATCTTTCAGTTTTAAGTTGGTTTAACTTGGATACGATCACCTGAGTATTCAGTGAAGATGATATTGAAAGTCTGGATCTTCTGCTTTATATTTATTTTTAATTACTCCAGTCGTAATGAAATCATAGGTGGAGCTAGTTACAGTCCACCGGGATTCAATAAAGCAGTCAAGTATGGGATATTTGTCTGGACTGTTATTACAACTCTGTTGTTGTCAGGGAATACTGTATCCACAAATGTAGATATTTTAAAACCAAACAGTGGAAAACTGATTGCTTAATAAATCTCCATTCTTGAGTAAATTACTAAAGCTTGCAAGTGATAGGAAGGCCCTTACTTTAGTTGCATTACCTGACCATTTAAATTTAATTTGAGACAAATTCCTGCTTTCTGGTAGTTTATAACTTTTTTTACACATGATTTTATTTGATGAAAACTGCAACTTACTTGTCTGTTTGTTTTGCTATTGTTCATTAATGATATTTTTTAAAACAAACAAACTTCTGAGTTTCTGTGCTGTGGTGACGGTGATAAGAAGGGTCCGAACGCAGCCTCTGTGGAGCTCCACAGTAGGCGGAGACACGTCACTGCCACAGTAGGTAGAAACAGGCGACCTGCATAGATACAGTGGAAGCCGCTCAAGTGTATCATTTTTAAACTTCTACTTTTTATCGTGCTGCATGGCAGAGAAACACGGATATGTTTCCTTCCTGGCCCTGGTTTAAGTAAGGGAGCTGGATTAAGGGCTTCTGTGGGTGACATGACAAAAAATAGTCTCTAAACCACATTTTGCATTGAAATATGATTTATTGTTGGTATCAGAGATGGAAAGTAACAAAGTAGAAATATTTTGTAACTGAAGTAGAATTTCCAGTTATCTGTACTTTACTTCACTACTATCTTGTGCCCACTTTTTACTTTTACTTCTGAGTGCCTGTACTTTCTACTCACTACATTTTTTAAATCAGGATCGTTAGATTACCCCCCCACCCCCAGCTTCGGACACAAGAATATTTTATACTTTACTTTACTATATTTAAGTATACTGTAAGTATAAAAATATTTTGTATTCTGAGTAAAGTATTCTGATTCTGAAAATACAGATACCTGAAAATTAACTTAAATACAGCAACTAAGTATTTTTACTTTGGTACTTCCTGCCTCTGCTCTCTGCTAAGGTTTTAGAATCACAGTGGAAAGTTTAGAATTATTACTTCGTTTCAAGGAATGAATACAATGTATAGAAGTAGATCAAAAGTGCTAAAATACAACCACTCAGACTTAATAAACAAAAGGAAAATCAGTTCAGTCCAATAATTTTTTATTTGCATAGTGCCAGTACACAAGAAGCTGCTTCAAGGCACTTTATATTGTAAGGTAAAGACCCTACAATATTACAGAAACCCCAATAATCCGAAGACCCCCTATGAGCAAGCACTTGGCGACAGTGGGGAGGAAAAACTGCCTGTTAACAGGCAGAGACCTCCGGCAGAACCAGGCTCAGAAAGGGGCAGTCATCTGCCGCGACTGGTTGGGGGTGAGGTAGTGACACAGATGGAATGTGTTCATGTCACTTCCTCACAGCAAACAGATGTTATTATTTATTGTTGTCTACTATTTTTGGTGTTAAGGGAAATACAGGTCCTCCTGGGTTAGAGATGTAATTGCCTCAGTGTATTTTTAGTATTGTTTTTAACCATATCCCTTAGTGATTGAGTTTTAATTTTTAAAAAAGTCAGTTTATGTTTGTTGACCAGTCTAAAAACTGATTATTTCTTTCAATGTATGAAAGGGAATTATAGTTTAAAATTGTTATTTCTGGTGTGGGAACAGGGCAGCAGGTTTCTTACTGGTGTGAATGTTACACCCCTGAAAACAGGGGGAAAAGAATCACGAGAGTGATTATAACTTGCGTCTCTCATGCAGTCGTTTATTGCAGTGAGGAGAACGCGCGAAAGCCCCCTAGTGGAGAATAGAGACACTACTAATCGATCCCAGAAAAGGCTTACTAGCTGATCAGAGATGTATAGATTGCAGTTCTCTTAAATAACATGAAAGCCATTAATATAACGTGAAAAATAATAAACTCTTAACCATTTTCTTACCATATTTACCTTATTTTGTCCTTATATCAACTGATATGAATTAGTTTTAACTGAACAGTTTTATATGCAGTAGTCCTTCAACCTGTCACATGATGACCTGGCTGATGGGGTCTGTTACTTAATTATGGGGGTGTGTTGGTTAATCTGGAGGGTCTACTGCTTACATTCTGCAATGCCGATGTTTTGCCTACGAGAGGAGGGAGGAAATAAAACTTTTTTTCTGTCTTTTGAGGAATGCTGGAGATGAATCTGGTTGAGCGCCCAACCTCAGACTGCTCATATGATTTCGCCACAGAGTTTGACTTGGCCTTGGTGGAAATCTGAGGTAGCGGGGCGTGCTTTGCGCTCACCTCAAGTGTCCGTTGTTTATTTTCTTCTACAAGGCTGCTGTTCTTAGCCTCATATACAGAAAGGATTCGCTGTGTTGTTACTAACTGCTTTTTGAGGTCGCGATTTTCCCTCTCACATCTGTGGAGTTTCTGTATGGCATCTTTGTTTTGAAGTGCAGCCTCCTGATTCAGCGTTGACCGTAGTTCTTTAATTTCTTTGTCCTTTTCTGTGACCAGCTGTTTATATTTGCATAACAGGCGGTCCCGGCGGTGCTGTTCAAATACTAATGCGTGACTGGACATGTGTATTTCTCTTTTAGCGTTAAGTCTGTTTGTTCGCCACTGCGAGAAGATTTTTTCCTGCGTTTTTGCAGCGTATTTCTTCAGCTCAATGGCAACCTTTAAGGAATTCTCCTCACGCAGGTCCTTTACCTGCTCTGTCAGACGGTCAATTTCCTGTTTTTGTCCTTCAATCGTTTGTCTTTGAATTGACTGAATTTGAATTTCACTTTCCAGCTCTTTTATGTTTTGTTGCTGCTGAAACACAATTTCTTTGTAGTGTGTGAGCTCTTTGTCCACCTTTTCTTTGTCTGCCAAAATCTGGACCAGCCTTTTCTTAACTACGTTGCGCTCCTTGTCAACACAGGCAAGTTGTTTGGCCTGTGCCGTCTGCGCTTCTGCCTGCTTTTGTTTGTTGAGCTCCAGTTTATTTTTCACAGCAAAGTACCTGGTCTGATACTTGGATAGCTCTGCTTGAATCATTTCTCGTTCACTATTCTTTTGTTCTGCGTCTTTTGTCAGTGACTCTGTGGTGTCCTTCAATTGACTGATCTCGGTCTTAGCCTCAGATAACTCCTTATTAAGTTTTTCATTCCAAAACTCATCGTGCGTCATCTGTATTTTTCGTCTGTGTTCTGTTTCTTTCAGAGCATTTCTCAGACTGACAATCTCATGATCTTGGGATGTCATTTTCTTGAAGGATTCCCGCCTCTCACTTTCAAGTTTGGCTATTTCTTCATTTTTCATCTGCAGGACTTTCTCCAGGTGTTGCATGTTAGAAAGCTGCTTTGAGGCTTCCTTTGTCTGACTTTCTTTTTCCTCTCGTTTTTCTTTTAACTCTTTTACTAGTTTTTTATTGTCCAAGTTCTTTCCCAAAAGCAAATCTGACAGTTCATTTTTTTTTCATTATCAATGCATTTTTCTCCATAATGACCCTGTCCTTTTGCTCTTCAAAATCCTCTGCTTTTTTTTGCCATGTTTTAATTTCAGCTTTTAATTTCTCTTCTTGTGCCTCCACTGTTTTAAGTCTGTCTCTACATTGAAACAGCGTGCTAGCCTCTACAAGATATTCTGATGTCGTTTTTTCAAAGTTGACCCTCTCTTCTTTGAGCTGGTCCTGGACTCTAAGCTCATTTTTTATCTGTTCTTCTTTTTCCTTCAGTTCTTTTACTTTTAGGTTTTTTTCAGTGGTCACCTGCTTTAATTCTTGCTTCAGGGCCTCATTTTCTTTGCTCAGTCTATTGACTTTTCCTTGAAGACGAGACAGAAATTCCACATCTTTTTCTTTCTGCTCCCTTCTCTTTTTTTCAGTGGCATGTTTCCTTTCCAGGTCTTTGCATCTCTGTTGAAGGTCCAGGATTTTTTTCTCATATTTCTCTGATCCTGCAGCCTTCATCTCACATTAAGCCATATGTTTTCTTAGTTGGTCTATTTCTGAGAGATGGGCGCGGGCTTCCTGTTTAAGCCTCGAAATATCATCCATTTGTTGTTTACACACCTTAACTGATATTGTCTTCTGCTGTTCCTTGTTCTCAGCTATGAGGCGTTTTTCTTTTTTTCTTAATTTTTCAAGTTGTTTATGCTGTAATTCTAGTGTGGCAGCCTTTTTTAAATGAATGTATTTAATTTGTATTTATATTGTTTGCGCAAAGTTATCAAGTGCAACTAGTTATCTACTCAACTAGGTAATGTGGGTTCCAAATGGAAACTCAAACTAAAAAGCTAGTGTAGTGCTTACAGTTTCTGTCTACATGGGGTGCATTTGTGGGTTTTCTTGAAACCTGACTCCGCCCCCTACAGCTATCTTCAAAGCTAATTCTGTGATGTCACAAATGGCTTTGAAGAAGAAAAACATTAATGCTGTTTGTCTTGACTCTTATGGTAAGTGTCCTTTTTGCTCTTCTGTTCTTAATTAGTGTGAATGCTGTAAAAGCATTCAAACACCGTTAGATTCCTCTTCTTTTGGACATGACTGCTTGTATTTTTCTCATTTTTAACATTTATATTTTTAAATTTATTCAACTTTATTCAAAAAAAATTTCCCATGTATTTCAATGGGGAGGCCCTTCAAATTCTCCTTCAACTCACTCCTCTTTCAACTCTAACTACTTCCACATACATTGACGTAGACCCACCATTCAAACTTTAAAACGCAGACAAGACATTCAACTATTCAACTTGTATTTATCTTTTCAATATCTATTATACTTTTTCTTCAGTTCCAGTTTAAGTTTCATCCTTTTTTTCAGCCGTTTCAGAGTTTATAATGGGTGTGTATGGGACGGAATGTTGGCGCTAGAGTGAGACAGCTCAACTGCTAGAGTGAGAGGAGGGGGGGAAATTAATCTTAAAATCTTTTCTTAAAACTGCTGCTGTGTCCGCAGTGTTTGATCTACAGGTATGATTTTACCCTCAAAACGTAGCCATCGCCGTCCTCTTTCATCCAATGTGTTTATTGTTGTAATAGGTGTTATGGTTCTGTCATAAATGTCACCAATGCACAGCCTCCTCCCTCCAACTCTTCCATAGACTCTAATGTTAAAATGGCTCAGAAGGTTCGTTTGAAAATCAGAAGAGCAGGCTGTCTTTACACTGTCACCACGTCCATATAATAAACTCCACAGGCATGAAAACTGAGAATTCAGTAGACTAGATATTGCTGCCACTCGCGGTGAAAGAATTTTGTCAATATGACTTATACTTTTCATTTCAATTCGATTTGTTTCAGGCTGACGTTTCTGTTCATTTTAAGCAGCAGAAGTGAGGTGCATGTCTGTGTGTGTGTGTGTGTATGGAGCCATTGGGTGCAGTCACTACAGCAACCAGGCTCACACCTGCCTGCTTAGCCCATTTTGTTTTTAGCCGATATTGAATCAAAGGCATGTTTTCCTACTTTTTTTGACAATATTTGCTTTTTTGTGTGACACACTACTAAAAATATAAAACCCATACAGTACTTGGTTGAGATGTAATATTTTACGTCTCAACACTCCCCCTCCCAAAAAAAACCAAAAACAAAAAAACCCCAAAAACATGGTCTTTTCCAGCTCACCTCTACTCTGGCTTTAGCGCCCTTTCTGCCAGAGCAATGGTGGCTGAGACACAGGGGAGTGCAGGCTTAAAACAGGGCATGTTAGCTGCATTTAACCTTCAGTTACTCTCTATATAGTTAGGTAGGAGTCCGACCATGTTTCGTTTTAGCTGTAAAACATTACACCCAGGTAACCTGCTGTGTTGAAAACGTGTTTTCCGACTATGTTTGCTGCCCTACAATCTGTCCTACTCAGTAGTAAAATCAGTGACATTTGACCGTCCTGTTTCTCCATTGAAATTTATACAGCCTATTTAACGTCTGAAACTTAAAATTGTCTGTAACCTGCTGTTGTTACCACTGTCCTGTTTGAAGTGGAAACAGAGAAGCTGGTTGTTTTGTCATATGTGCATGTGCCAAATCTAAACCCAAGGTACTAACTAGCTAACTGACGGGATGCCCATTAACCTCATAACTCCTTGTGTGTTTGTGTGTGTGTGTGTGTGTGTGTGTGTACAGAGAGACAGCCAGGCTCATAATGGATATAAGGAAGTTTTTTCAAAAAAAGGAGCCACATTCAGGTAAAAGTGTAAGATCAAATGACCCATCAATAAAGGATAATGTTGGATCAGTGTTTCAATATTTATATCTTTTATTAGATGTACATGTGGTTTGGTTATTTGCCTTTTGGTTGAAAGTACACCGAGTGAGGACTTTATATATATATATATATATATATATATATATATATATATATATATATATATATATATGTATTTTTTTCATATTAATGTAATTTTTGAATCTAATTGAATACAATCTATTTGTGTGTGATTGTCAGTCCAAAGAGGGAGAGAGGAAAGAGGAGAAAGTACGAGGTCAGGAAGAACCAGGTAAGAAAACAGACAGGGAATACTGACAGGCAAAACAGAAACTGTTAAACTGACAAAGAAAAAAAAAAAAAATTTTACTCATAAAATCTGGAATTTGTGTTCTCCCTATATTAAAGCTGCTGTACAGAATCTGCAAAACAAACTGGGTTGTCAGCCCTGGCACTGCATTACCATATTGAACTTCATTTAGAGGAAGTCACGGTTGCCAAAAACTTTTTGAAGCTCAAGAGTGAGGCTGGTGCCATTCCAGATATGTTAACATTGTACAATCTTCTGGATAATCAGATCTTCCCCAGACTAAAAACTGTTATTTAGGTTGCCCTAACAATCCCAGTTTGCAGCTGTAGCTGTGAGAGGTGTTTTAGTGTCTTGTGTCAGCTCCATACCTGGCTGAGAAGGACCATGGGTCATAGCAGACTCCAGCACCTGGCTGTGATGTCAGTTGAGAAAGAGATGCTTGAGAGACTTGACCACCAAAATGTGATAGACAGATTTGCCAACTTCAAGGTGAGGCGACATAGGTTAAAATAAAATAAAAAATCTGCAAAGCCATAGGAGTATCTGCAGTAAAGATCTTTTCATACATTGTATACATTGTACCATAGACCACGGTGTCTTAATTTTTATAATTTCTTTATTAATACTTTGTACAATTATACATTTCAAGGACTCTTCTATTTTTGTATCTGTATTTTATTATACATACATATTAAAAGTGAATCTCTGTCCAAAAAATGCACTCAGTTTACTTTTTACTCACTACTCACTAAATATTTTTGGTCATGTCGCCCTGCTCTATTCCAATCCATTCTTCTTTTGCAGTAGTAGTCTTTAGCAGCACTTAAATAAGCTTTTTTCAGATTTGATGGTTTTGTTACAGAGTTTTCAAAAAAGTGTTTTGCTTTTCTTTCACAAATGTGGGGATTAAATTGTGTTAAAATGTACAAAACAGTGATGTCATGTTTTGTGATGAGGACCCAGGCACAGAGAGACTTGATGAATTTAAGAATCATATGATTTAATAAAGAAATTTGCAGACTTGCACAGAGATGGTAAAATTATGATGACTGATAACGGAGATGAAGACAACAGATGACGAGGACAGGGAGGAACAGGGGTTTAAATGCACCAAGGAGACAGTCAGAGAGAACTCGGGACAACTGGAGACATTTAAGGATGCAGGGACTGACAGAGACAAGGAAGAAGTCTCATCGTTACAAGTAAAGTTTATCTACTTCAGATTAAATACATTTAACACAGTGAGAGAATTGCAGGTTTTTTACTTCAACATACAAGTGAAGACCTTTTATCTTACATTGGGTTTAAAGCTGTCAGAGAAAATATCATGTTCTTGATGCAGCTGACTGCAGATATGCAGGGTTGAAATCAGAAGCTGTGCAGGTCTGAGATCAGCAGTTTTCATAAAAAACAAACATATGCTCCTGTATAATGACACCAGACACATGGATGATTAATCCCTTTAGCTTTTTGTCAAGAAAGCATATGCCCTATATACAAGAACACACTCTTCTTAAAAAGGTCTCCTTAGCATAGAAAAGTCCAGACAGCCCAGCCTGTCCAACCAATCAGATAGCTCCTTACATCTGACCACATGGCTAGTTTATGTTGATTTTTTTTCCCAAGGACCAAAGTAATCACAAAAATGCTAAATGCAGACCAAAGCAAAATATGTACAGTTCAAAAAGATCTCCAACGGGGCACAAACATTTTGCCATGTTTTAAGTAATCAAGTCAATGTTGCCATTTTGGAAATAAATCTCTATTAATATTAGACTTTTGAATCATTTTATTTTGTTTTTTGAAATCACATTGTCATTGAGTTTAATCCCCTTTTCTTAAAACCCATTTCATTTGAAGTATTTATGAATAGATTAATAGTTAATTTTGAAGTATTTATTTATAAATTATTATTCTGTCCTATGGGTATGTTTTAAATTTGTTATATGACGGGTCAGGTCATTCGTTCTGTAAGTGATGGGATCAATGTATAGGTCTGCCATCTAGTGTGTTAATGGGGAAGCGCCAGAGTTTTTCTCCCAGCACTCGTCAGGGAAGGTCCATTTCTCTGTCTCTAACAATTACTGCATCGGTTGCTCTTGAAAAGTCATAATCTTTTTATAAAAAGAACGAAAGTATTTACAAATGGCGCAAATCAGTAAAGCTCTGAAGAATGCGACACAGTCTCCTGAGTGTTCATTAAAGCCATTTAATGTTTAGCTCTCTGCATAAGCCGGATAGAGACATTCAGCTAAGGGCAGAAGTATCTTCTTACTGTACATTGAATGATCAAGAAATGAATTTTATAATTTAAACATATAAAGGGATAAATAAAATAAATTAAAAGAATTAAATTATTTTGTAAATGACATTAATAACTAATGCATATTTTAATGCGCATGACTCTCCTGGTCCTCTGTACCTAACAGACTAACAGTGAAAAGAAAGATATAGCCTAATCTCTTATTTTGACTGTATTTAAAAAAAAAACACAAATAAATATTTTTTATTTGAAAAATCCATAAAGGTATTTTTGTTTTCACTTTTTAATTTAATGCATGAACTGTAACATCAACCAATGGTTTCATATTCTGCTTGCAAATGAGTCTTTCAGGCCTCATCTTTGTGAGGGTTACTAGATTTGAATGAGTCAAGTCAGTTTGAACTTGGCAGCTAAGGCTAGAAAGCTTGGTTAGGAAGCAAACCACGTACAGACATACAGTGCTCAGCAGTACACCCCCTTTAAAAAGTAGAAATTTAATCAGTAGCTCAATGAACAAAAGAACACTTTCCAAAATTTTTATTGAACACTTGTTTAACTCCATAACATGAAATTGAGGTTAATAATATAACTTAGATCACAAAATCTTCAGTTATACTCAAATTGGTTGAAGCAAAAATGAATACACCCCACAACAGAAAACTACTACATCTAGTATTTTGTATTACCACCATGATTTTCAAGGACAGCACCAAGTCTTCTAGGCATGGAGTGAACAAGTTGGCGACATATTGCAACATTATCTTTTTCGATTCTTCAAGAATAACCTCTTTTAGAGAGTGGATGCTGGATGGAGAGCAGTGTTGGGTAAGTTACTTTAAAATAGTAACTTAGTTACATTACTAGTTACTTCTATCAAAAGTAACTCAGTTACTTCAAGTTACTCGTTACTTTCAAAGTAACTAGTTACTAGGGAAAGTAACTTTGGTTTTACTCAGAATTCTCTTGTTAATGTGTTGCTTCCATAACTTTGCCAGTCTTCTAGCTTGCTTACTTGCCACAAGTGCACTGTGCCACCTACCAATAGAAAGGAAAAGATAATGTGCATATTTCCACGAGAGAAATCCCACGCCTGGACCGTCATTGACTGCTGCCATGATTCTAGCCTACGTCACAGCGTCATGTGCGCCTTTTACATCCAACACAAAAACTGCAGTCGTGGTGCTTTGATTGTACTCAGAACTCGGAAATTCTGCCTTCTGAATAGGAAGATGTAGGCAACACCAGACTGCAGATGAGCTGCATACAGGGCTGGACTGGGACAGAAAATTGGCCTGGGCATTTTGACTAGAGACCGGCCATTATAGGAAAAATCATAAAGCCTTTGAATGAAAACAAACGCTGTTGTGACAGTGATGTACACTGTCTTGATGGTATATATGCATCAATCTATCAATCGTTTGTTGTAAGATTCAGATAATTATTTTTTAAAAGCTAGACATTTTAAATGAGAATAAGAAAGAAAAGTATTTCTTTGTGCCCACCTATCCCTGTTAATGCCCTACCTGGCCCCCCTGGCAAAAACTTTGCTAGATCCGCCCCTGCACAGTTACCAGCTGTCAGCTACCTAAAAAGGATCCTGGTGTTATCTGTCTCTCAGAAACAGTTCATAACTTCCCTTCAACTCATTCATGTCACCTAAAAGGTAAACCTGTTTCTCCATCACCTGTTCAGCTCTGATGATTCAGTAAGGACATCTCCTGGTTTCATCTTCATGTTTCCCTCTCACCAGATAACCAAACCGACATCATGACCAGCAGCTTTTTTGCAGCTGTGGCTCCAGCAAACATCAGCTGATACTAGGAATTAATATTAAATAAATTCTAACAACAGCTGATCAAGCTTAAACGTGCTGCTGTTGTTTAACGCGACATCGGCTGGTTTCCTCTTTCTGGCGCAAAGTGGGCGATAAACAAACAAGAGAGAAAAGCCGATCACCTGATCACTGATCAGTTTCATGATTGAAGTAGAAACGGGAGAGGGAGGGGGAGAATGAAAGAAGAAGAGGCAGCTGTGCAGCAAAGACACAGAATAACTCAAGCTTTGTGTCTTTTTCATTGTAGCTGAATTACGGGACAAACTGTTCCTTTTCACCTCAAAACGCGTAATATTTTCTCTGAATACCAGACGGGACGGTTGGCAACTCTAATAACTTATGAACAAAATAAAGTTTAACATCGTTAACATCATAGCACCCACCCAGCTGTATAGAAACTCCGTCATGCTGGCTAGTACGCAGTACGGAGAAAGTCAGAATAACGAAAATAAACTCCACCTAAACTTGGTTTATATCTGACCCAGATAGACTGCAGGTCATAACTTCTTACCTGAAGTTCAGTTCACACTTGGACCGGCGGCCGCCTCGGGTCTCTTTTCCTTCTCTTCCACCTGCTGCCTCCACCACTTGCTAATGTTATTGAATCTGTGGAAGCTCCGCGATAGCCACCACACGAAGTAACGAGTAACGACCCTATCTAAATCCCAGTAACGACTAACGCGTTCCTGATTTTGGCATAATAACTAGTTACCGTGCTCGTTACCACAATAATAACGTAGTTACTGTAACGTGTTACTTAATAACGCGTTAGTCCCAACACTGTTAATCACACTAACAATACCATGAGAGCCTACAAATACAGTAAACAGTGCAACATTTCTTGAAGGTTTTTGCTGTGACGTCACAATCAACCTTGATAGGAATCATTGTTTTTCTTATATAAAACTGGAACCTTCCAGAAGGTGGATGGCAGAAAGCAAAAAAAAAAAAAAAATCAGCCACAGCTAAAAACAAAACAAAAACAAAAAACCAAAGGTTGTATTATACAGCTTTTCTTTCAAGTCCTCCAGGAGCAACTGAAGTTCATTAAAACACAGTAGAGAGAAATCAAAGCTACGAAATCATCTCACCTCCCAATAGCACTCACAGTCACAGGGCTGGATATTCCAAGTTAATATTTTAAATAACACAGGAAACATTTAAAATCATGACTAGATCCAGCTTACGTACCTCAGCGATGCTTTCAGGACAGTACGGACTAAGATCATTACCTTACAGCTAAAAACTCTGTGTCTACTTTAAAAGGAGGAACTCCTTTTAAAGCTGTACTGTTTTAAAGAAGAGTGGAAAGGAAATTTAAGTTGTCTGGTCCTGCAGACCTCTACACAGTCACATGCAGTGACTGTGGACGTAGAGCTTCTTTTGACTACTGTCATCTGAGGGGTTGCTCTAACTAGCCATTATCTAACCATAAATTAAGACATTTTTAATGTGTAAGCAGCTGGTCTGGCATCACACCGGTTTTGCCATTGAAATAAAAACTTAGAAGTGTAGGTTCGCACACTGGCATCGAGGATACTCGACTCCAAGTAGTAAGCAGTGCAGGCTGACAGCTCATTTTTCACAGAATAACTACTCAGTCTGAATGTGACCATGGTGCCCTTCAAACAAACACGGCCCGTGGGTTTTGCTAACTCATGTTCCCTTTTCCTTTTCATTACAGTAGCAGTAAAGTGAAGTTGGAGCCGAACCTATTCTTAAGAGTAGGTGTGAGTATTTTTCCTCCGACAGCATTATAGTGTGTTCAGACCAAGAACAAAGCCAAGCTTTCATGTGCCTCCATTTGGACTATGCAAGACTTGACTTGTGATATTCTTCACATCAGGAGATAGCAACAGAAGTGTCAGATATTTTAATTTCAGTGAAAAGTTGTTGTTTTTATGCTTAAAACCCAGAGGAGCTGTTAAGTCTTGAAAACACCTTCAAATTGAAAACCACTGGAGGTGAATATTTGTGGGTTGCAAAATAGTTCAAAAACAGTGGTGTGACATGAAACTTTGGTTCGCAATAGCTCTGAACACCACTGTAGTTACTGTAAGTGTGGAGGGGGGTCCACTGGGTGGACTCGGTGATATAACTTTGGTCATCGTGGAGTGAATGCGTGGATCCGTGTGGTAAAAAAACAGTACAAGAATGAGTAATTGTATCTGCAGTAATCTGCAGTGGTTTGTGGATAATCAGGCCTTAACCATTTCCTTGAGTATCACAAACCCTAAAATATTCTTCACCCATCCATCGTGACATAAACATATTTGGTAAAATCTTTTAAAATGTATTCTAATACAGATTACAGATTACATGCTCCAAAATGAATTTTGTAATGTATTCCGTTACGTTACTCAATGAGAGTAACTTATTCAGAATACTTTGGATTACTTAATATATTATCATGCTTTTTAAAACTACATGAATGTGCTATTGCTGTGTGATTTATTATTATTACTGAAGGATACTCGTCATACCAATACCAACTAGATTTTTAAATCTTAATATAAAATGAGTAACAGTAGAGTGGACATTAGGTAAGGCTGCACTTTTTTGCAGCGATCTTGTATAGAAAACTATTCCGCGCATTTATAAAACAGGTGCGCAGCTCTGAACCGTACTAAAGGGACCTCTGGCTAATACGTCGGGTTCTTGTCGGGCTCGTAACCGAAAACTAGTTTTACTTTGTTGTCTGGGTCAACTTTGCTAGCGAGAGACAGAGAGAGGCGTTGAAAGGCTGCTCCAAAGGAACTTATTGTTTTGGAGGAAAACACAGTGTACAGTCGAGTCTTAATAGCTTACTTACAACTAGGCACTCTTTTTGGCTGCAGTGGTTATTATTATTATATTTAGATGCTTCCATTTCCGGTTTCTGGTTGGTGACAACTCGCACTCTTCAACTCTCCTTTTTCTCCCTCCTCGCGCTCACAGACACATAACGGGTACAGCAGTCCATTCTCCCTGCAGCACGGACTACACTGCCCATGAGACTACATTCTTTAGAGCTATACCTGTAACACTCTGCCTATTGCCTTCATATTAAATAATGTTTTTGAATAATAAATTCTACATATATTTCTTCACGTCATTATGTCAACCGCAAGTACAGGTGACACAGGCCGAGAGATAAAGACACAGGCATTAGAGCCTCTTAATGCGTGATTTGTTTGGGTTTCCACCGGAGTGGAATGACCACAAATAGAGAGGGCATAACCTAACATGAAACAGAAAAAGACCGCCGTGTAATCCATTTATTTCAACAAACTGTATTCTGAACACCACCCTTTGAAACGGTACCTGTAACGGAATACAGTTACTCATATTTTGTATTTTAAATACGCAACGCCGGTTATTCCGTTACTGGTCCTTTAAAAATGGATTTTTGTTTTTAGAATGGGTTGTCAAAACTTATTTGTACAGTGAAATGAGTTTAATATTTCAAAATATCAGCTTAATGTCCCCGTTATAACTGCAGCTACCTCCACACTGAGCAGTAAGTGATGTTTCCCATCACATCCTGCATGCTCACTTTTAGTGGGACACTATGATAAGGATGATGATTTACATCATCTCCAAAAGTGTTGACAATAAATACACAACACAATCAACTGATGACCTGCATCAATAATTCAGGTCATAAACAAATGACTGAAAGGTGACTAACTGCATCTGGATAGTCACAGTTTCCAGTTTCTCACCTCCAGTGTGAAGATACCAATGACAGGCTTGTGGTCACTGAGGCTGTACTCCATGATGCTGGTGTACACGTCCTGTCTGATTTTCAGGGGGTACTCCATGTCCTCTTCCAGCTGCTTGAGCTTCTTTGCATCTAGCCCAACTTTATTTTCATTTTCCTCATCCGGGGGCAGGGCTTTGGGTCGGAGTCGCCACAGAATCCTGTCAGTCCAGGCAGGTTTACGCTTCTTAGCACTGGACAGGTAGTTATAGATGACAGATGGACAGAGAGCAGAGGCCGGTTTGAGTTGTCAGACAAAGTCAAGTGTTTAAAGCAAGAACCTGCGTTGGTATGAGGCACATGCCTGGCTGAAGTGCCTTATACCAATATGATGTGGGGCCGGGGAGAATAAAAGGTTCAGGCAGCAAATGACATGCCAGGACCTCAGTGACGGGGTAACTGGAAAGTATTTCACAGGTACAAGAAAACCAGCACACTGATGTATTCTTTGAACTGTTGTTTGTTAAGAATACTTGGAAAACCTGTTTTATAATGCTATAAAGTTGGGACAGGACCCAAGAGTCTCTATGGGGACTGACTTACTTTTGGAGCAAGCCTCCAAAAGGTTGTTGGAGGAGCTGCAGTTTTGGGCACTAGAAATATTTTACCCTTCGTGTTTGTGCACATATATGAAACCAAAGAATAATGTCAGAAATGACAGAAATATCAAAATCCTCCTCGCTCATTTTCTCCTTCAAACTCTTCTTCATAGCTGGAAACAAATCTGTCTCTGCAGCACCTTTTTCACATGGAACCTGTGGGGTGGCTGTAGCTCAGGAGGTAGAGCAGGTCACCTACTCATCGGAAGCTTGGTGGTTCGATCCCTGGCGCCTCCAGTGTGCATGCCAAGTATCCTTGGGCAAGATACTAACCCCAAGTTGCTCTGTGATGCCTCCATTGGAGTGTGAATGTTGTTAGAAAGCACTCGGTTTAGTTTCAGTGATTGGGTGAATGTGGCATGTTGTATACAGCACTTTGAGTACTCTGGGAGAGTAGAAAGCGCTATATAAGAATCAGTCCATTTACCTTTTATTTACAGTACAATGTTTAAGGCCATCACTGTCACCAAAGGACCGCCAGGTATCAGTTTGAAAATGCCTATTTTTACCCCTCATCCTCCACCCTCACCAAACTCACACCTCTGGCCATCACCCACTTTAGAAATGGCAATGTTTTGATAATTTAACTAACAGTATCTGCCAAAAGAGCTCTACTCTTTCATTGTATTTGCATCCTATATCAAAATCTAATTTTCCACTTTGTTGAAGAAACATTCTCCTAAAGACAAAAAACTGATAAATTATTAAAAGTAGAAATAACAGAATTACAATTTTAAGTGACCTGCCAAATAAAATAAGGTATGTATCCTAAACTAAGGCATAAAATAAAATTGCCTTCTTCCTATCTTATTGGAATGCTTTCTTACATTGTAAGCGGGGAAAAGAGTTCTGACAGTATTGCATCTCCTAGATGAAGTAAAGTTGATCAGTGTGCATGCCTGTGAATGCATGTGTGTTAAAGTGTGCTAGCGAATGTTTGCAAGCCTTAAAACAAGCATGGAATGAATTTGAAACAGTCATTCCTTTTCATACATTGAAAGAAATAATCAGTTTTTAGACTGGTCAACAAACATAAATTGACTTTTTATAAAATAAAAATCAATCACTAAGGGATATGGTTAAAACATTACTTAAAATACCCAGGAGGGCCTGTATTTACCGTAACTCAAAAATATCAGACAACAATAAGTAATAACATCTGTTTGCTGTGAGGAAGTGACATGACCACACCACTGAGCCCTGCTCTTAAAAACTGCCATAGATGTAACTCTCTCTGTAAAGTTGGATTTAAAAAAATAACTGCTTAAAGTTAAAGTTCCTTCTGTCAGCACGGAACATGAAGTCATGTGGTTGGTTGGCTAATAGACTTACATTAGTTTATGTTTGATAACTATTGACACAATCAATAACTCAGAGGAAAATAAGAACACTAAAACTAAAAATCAGAGGATCACTGCGTGGGAGCAGCGGCTTTGCGCATGCGCAATTCATTTGCAGTGAACATCTCGCTCTGACAGCAGCTGGAAGCGACTACTGCGTCGCCCGTGAGCGAGGTGCCCACGGCACGGCAGCACCGGCTGCTTGTTGAGAGTAAAAGCGATACGTGCTTTCACATCAAAAACTCATACGTCTCCAATAACACCAGAAAAAGTCACTAAGGGTGTCTGGAAACTTGCTAAATATGGCGACAAAGCCGCTAAGTTGGCAACACTGCTAGCTAGACTCAAATGGGAAAATCCAGCCGATAGCCGCAATGTTTGCGTTTGTAATGGACTTTATAAATGGGGACTGTGTGGTTAGCTTGTGTTTGCTAACTAGTGACATAAGATAACGCAGAGGAAAATAACAACACTAAAACTAAAAATCAGTTAAAGAGAACACATTTAGGAAGATATACTTTCCACTTTCACTGTCTGTCTCTTTAGCAGTAAGCAGCTGTTCGGCTAGCTAGCTACACGCATTTGAGAAAATCCAGCCGTTAGCCTTAATGTTTGACTTTGTATTTGAATTTATAAATGAGGACTGTGTGGAGAAGTAATATGGAAAATTATCAGACCATATTTTGGTTTTTAAGACAGACTAAATTGTTTGGGAGGATCTCTGTCCACACTCCAAACCAGTTGGTGGCGGTAATGCACCATTTTGCATTTTGGCAACCACTATGAAGGAATCCAGTCCAGCTGACGGGAGGAAACAACAACAAGTGTGGCACTCTTACTGTGCATCTCTCTCACTTTTATTTCTTTTACTTCTGTCTATTTCTCTCTCACACACACTCACACATACGTTTTAACTGAAGGGTGACTTCTTTTCTGAAATACCAACAAAACTAGGAACAGGAAATTGACCGTCTGACGGAGCAGGTAAAGGACCTGCGTGAGGAGAGTTCCTTAAAGGTTGAGATGCACAAATACGCTGCACAAACGCAGGAAAAAGATCTTCTCGCAGTGGCAAACAAACAGACTTGATCCTAAAAGAAAAATGCACTTGTCCAGTTATGCAACAGTATTTGAACAGCGCCGCCGGGACCACAGAAAAGGACAAAGAAATTAAAGAAGAGACCACTCTTGTCCTGGCCCTGGCTGCAACACTGAGTTTTAAATGGGCTTACTCGCTAAATTCACCTAACTTAATTTGGTGTAAACTTGAAATTCAATCAATTTCTCCATATTTTTTACCCGCCTCTCTTATCTATTGTTGTTAAGAAATCATCTATTTCCCCCCGCCACCATCAACACTGCCTATTTAATTTGGCATTAAAGAGGCATAAAAAAACCCCAGGAAAGCCCTTTACAAAGATGATGGCATTCATAGCCTATCAAAGCTACCCTCAAAATTTAACCTACTACCTTCTCACTTTGCTCTCTCTCAAATTAGACACTGCATCTCATCACTGTTTCCTCCTTATTGGGAGCCATGGGTTTTTTTTCTTTTTCTTTCTCTTACCCTCTCTCTTGCCCTTTTTTCCGCTTCACTCCGCATGCGAGGCTTGTACTTTGCGTTGGGAGGGGCGGTAGTTACACTTGCAGTAGCACAGGAACAGAGCGGGAGAGAAAGAGAGCCAGGGACAACAACGCCACATTAGAAAGGTATAGTAATCATCCACAACTATTTTCAGTTGCGGATGATAACAGATTCAGAAAGTTTATTCATGCAGGCCCATATGACAGAGAATATGCATGTTCTTTTTGTTTTCATATTTTAATTTATATTTAATTGTGTTGTGGTTTGTAGTGTTTTGTGTTGTTTCACTTTAAATTTGTAAAAGGAAAAAGTTGACAATTTAAATAGTTAAAAGTTGAATTGTGAATAGTTGATTTTTGTATTATATGATTTATTTATTACATTTTATGTGGAGTGAATAAATAAAAGTATATTTACGGTGGCCCCTACAGACAAAGCACGTACAAACTTCAAATCACGTACAAACCCTGAAGCACGTAGAAAGTCCAAAACACGTAAAAACTCCAAAACACATACAAAAGACAACAGAAGTGCTCCAGGATGCTAGGTGCAGTGTTGAGCTTTTGTTACCTAGTGGCTACACAAGCCAGCAAGTACCAACGACCGGATTTGGTGTGTGGTAGTAACAGGTAAATGAACATTGTTTTTAAATTATTTGAATATATATGAGTGCCTGTGTATAAATACACAAACAATACACACATGTTTTCAATTGTGTAATTTAAGTGATCTAGTAGCTCTGTTTTGGAAGTTCAGTTCATGCTAGAAATGTGTTTTGGAGTTTGTACGTGTTTTGTCTCTAGGGGCCACCGCATATATTTATATATAAACATATATAAATAAAACCACTTTTTTTACATTAGTATTTCCTTTTGTGCATAATTTTATACTATTGTTAATAATAAATTAATTAAAGCAACAAAACAACCTGAAGAGCTGGTTCGCAGCCGAAAGAGCCGGTTCTCTAAAAAGAGCTGGAAATCCCATCACTAATTGAAAGTCTGGATCTTCTGCTTTATATTTATTTTTAATTACTCCAGTCGTAATGAAATCATAGGTGGAGCTAGTTACAGTCCACTGGGATTCAATAAAGCAGTCAAGTATGGGATATTTGTCTGGACTGTTATTACAACTCTGTTGTTGTCAGGGAATACTGTATCCACAAATGTAGATATTTTAAAACCAAACAGTGGAAAACTGATTGCTTAATAAATCTCCATTCTTGAGTAAATTACTAAAGCTTGCAAGTGATAGGAAGGCCCTTACTTTAGTTGCATTACCTGACCATTTAAATTTAATTTGAGACAAATTCCTGCTTTCTGGTAGTTTATAACTTTTTTTACACATGATTTTATTTGATGAAAACTGCAACTTACTTGTCTGTTTGTTTTGCTATTGTTCATTAATGATATTTTTTAAAACAAACAAACTTCTGAGTTCCTGTGCTGTGGTGGCGGTGATAAGAAGGGTCCGGACGCAGCCTCTGTGGAGCTCCACAGTAGGCGGAGACACGTCACCGCCACAGTAGGTAGAAACAGGCGACCTGCATAGATACAGTGGAAGCCGCTCAAGTGTATCATTTTTAAACTTCTACTTTTTATCGTGCTGCATGGCAGAGAAACACGGATATGTTTCCTTCCTGGCCCTGGTTTAAGTAAGGGAGCTGGATTAAGGGCTTCTGTGGGTGACATGACAAAAAATAGTCTCTAAACCACATTTTGCATTGAAATATGATTTATTGTTGGTATCAGAGATGGAAAGTAACAAAGTAGAAATATTTTGTAACTGAAGTAGAATTTCCAGTTATCTGTACTTTACTTCACTACTATCTTGTGCCCACTTTTTACTTTTACTTCTGAGTGCCTGTACTTTCTACTCACTACATTTTTAAAATCAGGATCGTTAGATTACCCCCCCACCCCCAGCTTCGGACACAAGAATATTTTATACTTTACTTTACTATATTTAAGAATACTGTAAGTATAAAAATATTTTGTATTCTGAGTAAAGTATTCTGATTCTGAAAATACAGATACCTGAAAATTAACTTAAATACAGCAACTAAGTATTTTTACTTTGGTACTTCCTGCCTCTGCTCTCTGCTAAGGTTTTAGAATCACAGTGGAAAGTTTAGAATTATTACTTCGTTTCAAGGAATGAATACAATGTATAGAAGTAGATCAAAAGTGCTAAAATACAACCACTCAGACTTAATAAACAAAAGGAAAATCAGTTCAGTCCAATAATTTTTTATTTGCATAGTGCCAGTACACAAGAAGCTGCTTCAAGGCACTTTATATTGTAAGGTAAAGACCCTACAATATTACAGAAACCCCAACAATCCGAAGACTCCCTATGAGCAAGCACTTGGCGACAGTGGGGAGGAAAAACTGCCTGTTAACAGGCAGAGACCTCCGGCAGAACCAGGCTCAGAAAGGGGCAGTCATCTGCCGCGACTGGTTGGGGGTGAGGTAGTGACACAGATGGAATGTGTTCATGTCACTTCCTCACAGCAAACAGATGTTATTATTTATTGTTGTCTACTATTTTTGGTGTTAAGGGAAATACAGGCCCTCCTGGGTTAGAGATGTAATTGCCTCAGTGTATTTTTAGTATTGTTTTTAACCATATCCCTTAGTGATTGAGTTTTAATTTTTAAAAAAGTCAGTTTATGTTTGTTGACCAGTCTAAAAACTGATTATTTCTTTCAATGTATGAAAGGGAATTATAGTTTAAAATTGTTATTTCTGGTGTGGGAACAGGGCAGCAGGTTTCTTACTGGTGTGAATGTTACACCCCTGAAAACAGGGGGAAAAGAATCACGAGAGTGATTATAACTTGCGTCTCTCATGCAGTCGTTTATTGCAGTGAGGAGAACGCGCGAAAGCCCCCTAGTGGAGAATAGAGACACTACTCATCGATCCCAGAAAAGGCTTACTAGCTGATCAGAGATGTATAGATTGCAGTTCTCTTAAATAACATGAAAGCCATTAATATAACGTGAAAAATAATAAACTCTTAACCATTTTCTTACCATATTTACCTTATTTTGTCCTTATATCAACTGATATAAATTAGTTTTAACTGAACAGTTTTATATGCAGTAGTCCTTCAACCTGTCACATGATGACCCGGCTGATGGGGTCTGTTACTTAATTATGGGGGTGTGTTGGTTAATCTGGAGAGTCTACTGCTTACATTCTGCAATGCCGATGTTTTGCCTACGAGAGGAGGGAGGAAATAAACCTTTTTTTCTGTCTTTTGAGGAATGCTGGAGATGAATCTGGTTGAGCGCCCAACCTCAGACTGCTCATATGATTTCGCCATAGAGTTTGACTTGGCCTTGGTGGAAATCTGAGGTAGCGGGGTGTGCTTTGCGCTCACCTCAAGTGTCAGTTGTTTATTTTCTTCTACAAGGCTGCTGTTCTTAGCCTCATATACAGAAAGGATTCGCTGTGTTGTTACTAACTGCTTTTTGAGGTCGCGATTTTCCCACTCACATCTGTGGAGTTTCTGTATGGCATCTTTGTTTTGAAGTGCAGCCTCCTGATTCAGCGTTGACCGTAGTTCTTTAATTTCTTTGTCCTTTTCTGTGACCAGCTGTTTATATTTGCATAACAGGCGGTCCCGGCGGTGCTGTTCAAATACTAATGCGTGACTGGACATGTGTATTTCTCTTTTAGCGTTAAGTCTGTTTGTTTGCCACTGCGAGAAGATTTTTTCCTGCGTTTTTGCAGCGTATTTCTTCAGCTCAATGGCAACCTTTAAGGAATTCTCCTCACGCAGGTCCTTTACCTGCTCCGTCAGACGGTCAATTTCCTGTTTTTGTCCTTCAATCGTTTGTCTTTGAATTGAACTCATTTGAATTTCACTTTCCAGCTCTTTTATGTTTTGTTGCTGCTGAAACACAATTTCTTTGTAGTGTGTGAGCTCTTTGTCCACCTTTTCTTTGTCTGCCAAAATCTGGACCAGCCTTTTCTTAACTACGTTGCGCTCCTTGTCAACACAGGCAAGTTGTTTGGCCTGTGCCGTCTGCGCTTCTGCCTGCTTTTGTTTGATGAGCTCCAGTTTATTTTTCACAACAAAATACCTGGTCTGATACTTGGATAGCTCTGCTTGAATCATTTCTCGTTCACTATTCTTTTGTTCTGCGTCTTTTTTCAGTGACTCTGTGGTGTCCTTCAATTGACTGATCACGGTCTTAGCCTCAGATAACTCCTTATTAAGTTTTTCATTCCAAAACTCATCGTGCATCATCTGTATTTTTCGTCTGTGTTCTGTTTCTTTCAGAGCATTTCTCAGACTGACAATCTCATGATCTTGGGATGTCATTTTCTTGAAGGATTCCCGCCTCTCACTTTCAAGTTTGGCTATTTCTTCATTTTTCATCTGCAGGACTTTCTCCAGGTGTTGCATGTTAGAAAGCTGCTTTGAGGCTTCCTTTGTCTGACTTTCTTTTTCCTCTCGTTTTTCTTTTAACTCTTTTACTAGTTTTTTATTGTCCAAGTTCTTTCCCAAAAGCAAATCTGACAGTTCATTTTTTTTCATTATCAATGCATTTTTCTCCATAATGACCCTGTCCTTTTGCTCTTCAAAATCCTCTGCTTTTTTTTGCCATGTTTTAATTTCAGCTTTTAATTTCTCTTCTTGTGCCTCCACTGTTTTAAGTCTGTCTCTACATTGAAACAGCGTGCTAGCCTCTACAAGATATTCTGATGTCGTTTTTTCAAAGTTGGCCCTCTCTTCTTTGAGCTGGTCCTGGACTCTAAGCTCATTTTTTATCTGTTCTTCTTTTTCCTTCAGTTCTTTTACTTTTAGGTTTTTTTCAGTGGTCACCTGCTTTAATTCTTGCTTCAGGGCCTCATTTTCTTTGCTCAGTCTATTGACTTTTCCTTGAAGACGAGACAGAAATTCCACATCTTTTTCTTTCTGCTCCCGTCTCTTTTTTTCAGTGGCATGTTTCCTTTCCAGGTCTTTGCATCTCTTTTGAAGGTCCAGGATTTTTTTCTCATATTTCTCTGATCCTGCAGCCTTCATCTCACATTGAGCCATATGTTTTCTTAGTTGGTCTATTTCTGAGAGATGGGCGCGGGCTTCCTGTTTAAGCCTCGAAATATCATCCATTTGTTGTTTACACACCTTAACTGATATTGTCTTCTGCTGTTCCTTGTTCTCAGCTATGAGGCGTTTTTCTTTTTTTCTTAATTTTTCTTAATTTTTCAAGTTGTTTATGCTGTAATTCTAGTGTGGCAGCCTTTTTTAAATGAATGTATTTAATTTGTATTTATATTGTTTGCGCAAAGTTATCAAGTGCAACTAGTTATCTACTCAACTAGGTAATGTGGGTTCCAAATGGAAACTCAAACTAAAAAGCTAGTGTAGTGCTTACAGTTTCTGTCTACATGGGGTGCATTTGTGGGTTTTCTTGAAACCTGACTCCGCCCCCTACAGCTATCTTCAAAGGCAATTCTGTGATGTCACAAATGGCTTTGAAGAAGAAAAACATTAATGCTGTTTGTCTTGACTCTTATGGTAAGTGTCCTTTTTGCTCTTCTGTTCTTAATTAGTGTGAATGCTGTAAAAGCATTCAAACACCGTTAGATTCCTCTTCTTTTGGACATGACTGCTTGTATTTTTCTCATTTTTAACATTTATATTTTTAAATTTATTCAACTTTATTCAACAAAAATTTCCCATGTATTTCAATGGGGAGACCCTTCAAATTCTCCTTCAACTCACTCCTCTTTCATCTCTAACTACTTCCACATACATTGACGTAGAGCCACCATTCAAACTTTAAAACGCAGACAAGACATTAAACTATTCAACTTGTATTTATCTTTTCAATATCTGTTATACTTTTTCTTCAGTTCCAGTTTAAGTTTCATCCTTTTTTTCAGCCGTTTCAGAGTTTATAATGGGTGTGTATGGGACGGAATGTTGGCGCTAGAGTGAGACAGCTCAACTGCTAGAGTGAGAGGAGGGGGGGGAATTAATCTTAAAATCTTTTCTTAAAACTGCTGCTGTGTCCGCAGCGTTTGCTCTACAGGTATAATTTTACCCTCAAAACGTAGCCATCGCTGTCTTCTGTCATCCAATGTGTTTATTATTGTAATAGGTGTTATGGTTCTGTCATAAATGTCACCAATGCACAGCCTCCTCCCTCCAACTCTTCCATAGATTCTAATGTTAAAATGGCTCAGAAGGTTCGTTTGAAAATCAGAAGAGCAGGCTGTCTTTACACTGTCACCACGTCTATATAATAAACTCCACAGGCATGAAAACTGAGAATTCAGTAGACTAGATATTGCTGCCGCTCACGGTGAAAGAATTTTGTCAATATGACTTGTACTTTTCATTTCAATTCGATTTGTTTCAGGCTGACGTTTCTGTTCATTTTAAGCAGCAGAAGTGAGGTGCATGTCTGTGTGTGTGTGTATGTGTGTGTGTATGGAGCCATTGGGTGCAGTCACTACAGCAACCAGGCTCACACCTGCCTGCTTAGCCCATTTTGTTTTTAGCCGATATTGAATCAAAGGTATGTTTTCTTACTTTTTTTGACAATATTTGCTTTTTTGTGTGACACACTACTAAAAATATAAAACCCATACAGTACTTGGTTGAGACGTAATATTTTACGTCTCAACCCCCCCTTCCAAAAACAAAAACAAAAAAAAACAAAAACATGGTCTTTTCCAGCTCGCCTCTACTCTAGCTTTAGCGCCCTTTCTGCCAGAGCAATGGTGGCTGAGACACAGGGGAGCGCAGGCTTAAAACAGGGCATGTTAGCTGCATTTAACCTTCAGTTACTCTCTATATAGTTAGGTAGGAGTCCGACCATGTTTCGTTTTAGCTGTAAAACATTACACCCAGGTAACCTGCTGTGTTGAAAACGTGTTTTCCGACTATGTTTGCTGCCCTACAATCTGTCCTACTCAGTAGTAAAATCAGCGACATTTGACCGTCCTGTTTCTCCATTGAAATTTATACAGCCTATTTAACGTCTGAAACTTAAAATTGTCTGTAACCTGCTGTTGTTACCACTGTCCTGTTTGAAGTGGAAACAGAGAAGCTGGTTGTTTTGTCATATGTGCATGTGCCAAATTTAAACCCAAGGTACTAACTAGCTAACTGACGGGATGCCCATTAACCTTATAACTGTGTGTGTGTGTGTACGTGTGTGTGTGTGTGTGTGTGTGTGTACGTGTGTGTGTACGTGTGTGTGTGTGTGTGTGTGTACAGAGAGACAGCCAGGCTCATAATGGATATTAGGAAGTTTTTTCAAAAAAAGGAGCCACATTCAGGTAAAAGTGTAAGATCAAATGACCCATCAATAAAGGATAATGTTGGATCAGTGTTTCAATATTTATATCTGTTATTAGATGTACATGTGGTTTGGTTATTTGCCTTTTGGTTGAAAGTACACCGAGTGAGGACTTTTTTTTATTAGTGATATTAATAGTATTTTTTTCATATTAATGTAATATTTGAATCTAATTGAATACAATCTATTTGTGTATGATTGTCAGTCCAAAGAGGGAGAGAGGAAAGAGGAGAAAGTATGAGGTCAGGAAGAACCAGGTAAGAAAACAGACAGGGAATACTGACAGGCAAAACAGAAACTGTTAAACTGACAAAGAAAAAAAAAGAAATTTTACTCATAAAATCTGGAATTTGTGTTCTCCCTATATTAAAGCTGCTGTACAGAATCTGCAAAACAAACTGGGTTGTCAGCCCTGGCACTGCATAACCATATTGAACTTCATTTAGAGGAAGTCACAGTTGCCAAAAACTTTTTGAAGCTCAAGAGTGAGGCTGGTGCCATTCTAGATATGTTAACATTGTACAATCTTCTGGATAATCAGATCTTCCCCAGACTGAAAACTGTTATTCAGGTTGCCCTAACAATCCCCGTTTGCAGCTGTAGCTGTGAGAGGTGTTTTAGTGTCTTGTGTCAGCTCCATACCTGGCTGAGAAGGACCATGGGTCATAGCAGACTCCAGCACCTGGCTGTGATGTCAGTTGAGAAAGAGATGCTTGAGAGACTTGACCACCAAAATGTGATAGACAGATTTGCCAACTTCAAGGTGAGGCGACATAGGTTAAAATAAATTAAAAAATCTGCAAAGCCATAGGAGTATCTGCAGTAAAGATCTTTTCATACATTGTATACATTGTACCATAGACCACGGTGTCTTAATTTTTATAATTTCTTTATTAATACTTTGTACAATTATACATTTCAAGGACTCTTCTATTTTTGGAGTGTATTTTTTATGTATCTGTATTTTATTATACATACATATTAAAAGTGAATCTCTGTCCAAAAAATGCACTCAGTTTACTTTTTACTCACTACTCACTAAATATTTTTGGTCATGTCGCCCTGCTCTATTCCAATCCATTCTTCTTTTGCAGTAGTAGTCTTTAGCAGCACTTAAATAAACTTTTTTCAGATTTGATGGTTTTGTTACAGACTTTTCAAAAAAAGTGTTTTGCTTTTCTTTCACAAATGTGGGGATTAAATTGTGTTAAAATGTAAAAAACAGTGATGTCATGTTTTGTGACGAGGACCCAGGCACAGAGAGACTTGATAAATTTAAGAATCATATGATTTAATAAAGAAATTTGCAGATTTGCACAGAGATGGTAAAATTATGATGACTGATAATGGAGATGAAGACAACAGATGACAAGGACAGGGAGGAACAGGGGTTTAAATGCACCAAGGAGACAGTCAGAGAGAACTCTTACATTGGGTTTAAAGCTGTCAGAGAAAATATCATGTTCTTGATGCAGCTGACTGCAGATATGCAGGCAGGTCTGAGATCAGCAGTTTTCATAAAAAACAAACATATGCTCCTGTATAATGACACCAGACACATGGATGATTAATCCCTTTAGCTTTTTGTCAAGAAAGCATATGCCCTATATACAAGAACACACTCTTCTTAAAACGGTCTCCTTAGCATAGAAAAGTCCAGACAGCCCAGCCTGTCCAACCAATCAGATAGCTCCTTACATCTGACCACATGGCTAGTTTATGTTGATTTTTTTCCAAGGACCAAAGTAATCACAAAAATGCTAAATGCAGACCAAAACAAAATATGTATATTTCAAAAAGATCTCCAACGGGGCACAAACATTTTGCCATGTTTTAAGTATTCAAGTCAATGTTACGATTCATTGTTTTTCTTATATAAAACTGGAACCTTCCAGAAGGTGGATGGCAGAAAGTAGAAATACATTTAAAACAGAAGACTGGAATTGCCATTTTGGAAATAAATCTCTATTAATATTAGACTTTTGAATCATTTTATTTTGTTTTTTGAAATCACATTGTTATTGAGTTTAATCCCCTTTTCTTAAAACCCATTTCATTTGAAGTATTTATGAATAGATTAATAGTTAATTTTGAAGTATTTATCTATAAATTATTATTCTGTCCTATGGGTATGTTTTAAGTTTGTTATATGACGGGTCAGGTCATTTGTTCTGTAAGTAATGGGATCAATGTATGCTGCCATCTAGTGTGTTAATGGGGAAGCGCCAGAGTTTTTCTCCCAGCACTCATCAGGGAAGGTCCATTTCTCTGTCTCTAACAATTACTGCATCGGCTGCTCTTGAAAAGTCATAATCTTTTTTTAAAAAGAACAAAAGTATTTACAAATGGCGCAAATCAGTAAAGCTCTGAAGAATGCGACACAGTCTCCTGAGTGTTCATTAAAGCCATTTAATGTTTAGCTCTCTGCATAAGCCGGATAGAGACATTCAGCTAAGGGCAGAAGTATCTTCTTACTGTACATTGAAAGATCAAGAAATGAATTTTATAATTTAAACATATAAAGGGATAAATAAAATAAATTAAAAGAATTAAATTATTTTGTAAATGACATTAATAAGTAATGTATATTTTAATGCGCATGACTCTCCTGGTCCTCTGTACTTAACAGACTAACAGTAAAAAGAAAGATATAGCCTAATCTCTTATTTTGACTGCATTAAAAAAAACCACACATAAATATTTTTTATTTGAAAAATCCATAAAGGTTTTTCTTTTCATTTTTTAATTTAATGCATGAACTGTAACATCAACCAATGGTTTCATATTCTGCTTGCAAATGAGTCTTTCAGGCCTCATCTTTGTGAGTGTTACTAGATTTGAATGAGTCAAGTCAGTCTGAACTTGGCAGCTAAGGCTAGAAAGCTTGGTTAGGAAGCAAACCACACATCTCCCACGTACAGACATACAGTGCTCAGCATAAATGAGTACACCCCCTTTAAAAAGTAGAAAGTTAATCAGTAGCTCAATGAACAAAAGAACACTTTCCAAAATTTTTATTGAACACTTGTTTAACTCCATAACATGAAATTGAGGTTAATAATATAACTTAGATCACAAAATCTTCAGTTATACTGAAATTGGTTGAAGCAAAAATGAATACACCCCACAACAGAAAACTACTACATCTAGTATTTTGTATTACCACCGTGATTTTCAAGGACAGCACCAAGTCTTCTAGGCATGGAGTGAACAAGTTGGCGACATATTGCAACATTATCTTTTTTGATTCTTCAAGAATAACCTCTTTTAGAGAGTGGATGCTGGATGGAGAGTGATGCTCAACTTGTCGCTTCAGAATTTCCCACAGGTGTTCGATTGGGTTCAGATCAGGAGACATACTTGGCCATTCAATCACCTTCACCCTGTTCTTCCTCAGAAATGCAACAGAAGCTTTAGATGTGTGTTTTGGACCATTGTTGTGTTGGAAAACTGCACGATGGGCTTTTCTTTGTTAAGTAATTCCCTTTTATCATCACCATGATCGTGGCGATCGTGGCTCAAGAGTTGGGAGTTCGCCATGTATATAGTAAATATTCTTTTTTTTACTGGTGTTTTGAGCATCACAAGTCAAATGCCATTTAGTTTCTTTAAATTCAAGAGAAGGGGGAGACACCTCTACAGCTGATAATCCAGATCAGGAAATGTTTCTACAGACCAAAGCAAAATATGTACCTTTCAAAAAGATCTCCAACGGGGCACAAACATTTTGCCATGTTTTAAGTAATCAAGTCAATGTTACGATACATGTATCAAAGTTAAGCAGCATAGTACAGTACAGTAAATGTAAAGCGGTGTGTCAGAGGCACTTGTTGAATCCACATGGTTCAATCAAAACTACACATTTATATATAGTATTTAATCATACTAACAATACCATGAGAGCCTACAAATACAGTAAACAGTGCAACATTTCTTGAAGGTTTTTGCTGTGACGTCACAATCAACCGTGATAGGAATCATTGTTTTTCTTAAATAAAACTGGAACCTTCCAGAAGGTGAATAGCAGAAAGCAAAAAAAAATCAGCCACAGCTAAAAACAAAACAAAAACAAAAAACCAAAAACCAAAGGTTGTATTATACAGCTTTTCTTTCAAGTCCTCCAGGAGCAACTGAAGTTCATTAAAACACAGAAGAGAGAAATCAAAGCTACGAAATCATCTCACCTCCCAATAGCACTCACAGTCACAGGGCTGGATATTCCAAAAGCCAAGTTAATATTTTAAATAACACAGGAAACATTTAAAATCATGACTAGATCCAGCTTACGTACCTCAGCGATGCTTTCAGGACAGTACGGACTAAGATCATTACCTTACAGCTAAAAACTCTGTGTCTACTTTAAAAGGAGGAACTCCTTTTAAAGTTGTACTGTTTTAAAGAAGCGTGGAAAGGAAATTTAAGTTGTCTGGTCCTGCAGACCTCTACACAGTCACATGCAGTGATTGTGGACGTAGAGCTTCTTTTGACTACTGTCATCTGAGGGGTTGCTCTAACTAGCCATTATCTAACCATAAATTAAGACATTTTTAATGTGTAAGCAGCTGGTCTGGCATGTGAGGTAGCGTGACATAAGCAGCATGGAAGGTGATAGGAAGACAGCATCTGCAGACTGTTCAAGTTTCTTTTAAGTATTCTTTATTTTCTGGCGTCGCCTTTCAACAATTATTTCACAAATCATAAGAACCTCCCAGTCAAAATTTCACCTGCTTTATATAGAATTCTACTCACACCTGGATCTCATTAACCTCCACCATTGGGAAAACAGGGTAGACTAAATAACACAGTCTAGTCCAAAGAAACAGGAATAAAATCATTTTTCCACTTAACAAACTCATTCACCCAACTAAACAGTTTGAAAAGTCAATCTCTTCACTTACAGACTCATGAGGTTATTTTAAATGAAATAAACAATTTTACACAAAAGAAACACCCCTTCATTTGGTTACACCCAATTGACATGATCAGTGACATCATATCCTATAAAATCAGGAAGTACTGGGGCGGCCATTCCCACATACCTGTTTTACACATAGGACCTGTCCAGAGGAACACACAATGGTAAGTATAACCAAACTACATAAACAAATGAAAGATTCAAATCAATTAATGACGAAGTGACATTTAGCTTTAAGTAGTGATGGTGAGATGAAGCCTCATGATGAACTGAAGCTTTCCACCCAATTGGTCGACTCATGGTTCGAAGCATTGTGATGATTCATTTGCTCTACTGCGCCATCAAGTGGACAATTCAAGTGAAGCGGGCTCTGTGATTATAATGACGTGTAAACCTCTAAACTGAATAAATAAATTGTTTTCTTGGTTATTTATCCCGAATATTGTCTCAGTATGTGTGATACAAAAGAGAAAGTGGAAACTATCAGGACAGAGTTTTGGTATGATTGTGTAACTGTTAGCCTCAGACAGTCAGTCAATAGTATAATTCAGATCATAGATCAGTACATTTGCATATTTTTATAACTATAAAAAGAAAGCTGACACTTTCGAGACTTTATCTGATGTGTAAGCATCACAGCAGATGCCTTAGATTAGAATCAGTGAGCTGTCGGCTTTCAGCCCCGACCGTGTCCACGCTGTTTGGTGAGAAAGGCGACATCTCACTGATTCTGATGCGTCAGCTCTTTGTGTTTACATCTTTGTAGTAATGAAAATGTAGTAATATTTATATTAAAAATCGATTCAGGATTTTAATGAATCGATATCACGTTATCCAAGCTAGAATTGATTTTAATCAATAATCAAAACCCGCTAGTACCTGTGTAATCATGTACATCTGGATAATGACACAAACTAGTATTTGGCGCTTCACTTTTTAATAAACTAAAAGACAGAAATCAGATTATAGGATCTGTAGTGTTGTTTATTTATATTATGGTGCTTATCATTTGTGATATTTTTTACTGTGTGCATACTTTATTAGGAGAGATAAAAAAAAAATAAACAATCTCTTCCTTGCTGGTTCCATCGAAGAAGAAATGCTCAAGTAACTATGTAACAACACGTACATAATCCAATTCCACAACACAGTGTGATGGGAAATCAGCTGTGTTTTTCTGCCCATTTTATTTCGAATCTGGCGCGAACCGGTGAACCACTTCCTGAATCAGTCACATGGTACGGACTGCCCGCGAGGCCTCGAACGTCACTGCATACGTAATCAAAGCAAGCCTCGATACGCGCTTCACAGAAAAGCCCCCGAGATTACCCGACACACGATTCGACGCTTCGACACACAGGACACATCACTAGCTTTAAGTACATTTGCACAGATGAAATGAATATAACCAATGCTACCACAAACAGACCCGGGATAGTATGTAGAGCCAAGGCTACATGTGCTGTGTTTACATTAAAGCATTATGATAAACTATAAGATAACAGAACACAGAATAACAACATACACAAGTGACAAATGGCAAATGACTTCTCTCCTAGCCACTTTGTCACATTCCCCCCCCCTTAAGTCTGTTACTCCTCATAGGAACGGGAAAGGAAGTCTGCCACAACATTCTTCTTCCCTGCTCTATACTGAATCTTAAAACAATATGGCTGCAGTGAAAGATACCACCTCGTGATTCTTGCGTTGGTGTCTCTCATTCTGCTCATCCACTGCAAAGCTCGATGATCGGTTTCAAGCACAAATTCACCTCCCAGTAGATAGTATTTCAGAGTGTCCAAAGCCCATTTTATTGCCAAAGCTTCTTTTTCAATTGTGGAATACTTCATTTCTCTGGGGAAGAGCTTACGGCTTATGTACTGCACAGGTCTTTGGTCCTGTCCATCACCTTGCAGCAACACAGCTCCCAGCCCAACTCCTGAAGCATCAGTCTGTACAATAAATGGGCACGTAAAGTCCGGACACTGCAACACAGGCTCATTACACAAACAGTTTTTCAAATCCATGAATGCAGCCTCACACTCTGGAGTCCATTTAATTTTGTTGGGGCATGATTTACGAGTTAAATCACTAAGAATAGCTGATCTGGTAGAGAAATTGGGGATGAAACGACGATACCAGCCAGCTAAACCCAGGAAGGATCTCAACTTTTTCTTTGTAGTTGGAGGAGGACAAGAGGCAAGGTTCTCGACCTTACTCACCTGAGGGCGGATGACCCCACCCCCAATGACGTATCCCAGGTACTCCACCTCGGTCTGTGCAATGTGACACTTTCCAGGGTTGATGACTAGTCCAGCTGTTCTGATGCGTTGCAGGACATCAGCCAGATGTTTCACATGGTCCTCCCATGTCTCGCTGAATACCACAATGTCGTCAATATACGCTGCTGCATAGCCATCAGCTCCTTTCAGAACCAAGTCCACCAGCCTCTGGAACGTGGCTGGAGCTCCATGTAGTCCAAAAGGCATAGTTCTGAAACGATAAAGTCCGCTGGGAACCCTGAATGTAGTTAAATCCCTTGAGGACTCTGTTAGGGGGACTTGCCAATAACCTTTACAAAGGTCGAGTGTTGTGAGGTACTTAGCATTACCCAAGCGCTCAATCAATTCATCCACTCTTGGCATAGGATATGCATCAAAAACGGAGACAGCATTAAGTTTTGAGAAGTCAACACAAAATCTCTGTCTTGCATCATTTTTCTTGGGGACGAGTACCACAGGGCTACACCACTCACCTCTAGATGGCTCTATAATCCCCGTTGCAAGCATTTCTTCCACCTCCTGTTTCAATGCTGGCATTAGCTTTGCTGGAACTCTGGAGGTGGTATCCCTGATGGGTGGTTGATTCGGACAACGCAGGCGTATGTCATGCTGAATAAGATGGGTGTAGCCTGGCTTTGTGCTGAAAAGCTCCTGTGGCATTATGGCCGCGAGCTCCTCCTGCAGTTCTGGTGATAGATGGCTCAAATCCGGAAATAGCTCTTCTTCAGTACTGGTGGGAAAGAATTGCTCTTGAGGCTCTTCTTCCTGTAGTACAACACGAGCCCACAACTGAAGTGATTGCTCAGGCTTCCCAATCCACTCCCTCAACATGTTGACATGAAACACCTGGTGTTTTTTACGACGATCTGGCATGTTGAGCTCATAAGTGACAGGGCCAACCCTCCTGTTTATCACAAATGGCCCCTGCCATTTGGCTAAGAGACTGCTTTCAGTGGTTGGCAAGAGCAGCAACACTTTTTGTCCTTCTTTAAAGGCCCTCCTGCGAGCAGTCTTATCATAGTTCTGTTTTTGACGTTGCTGGGCACTTACTAGGTGAAAATGAGCCAGTTCCTGAAACTGTTCAAGCTTGTCCCTCATTTTCAACACATAAGAGAGGGAAGAGCACTGTTTTTCAAGGCTAGCTTCCTCCCAAGCTTCCCTAAGTACATCCAGTGGACCTCTGACATTATGGCCATACAAGAGCTGAAATGGAGAAAATCCAGTTGATGCTTGTGGTACCTCTCTATAGGCAAAAAGCAAAAATGGAAGCCATTGGTCCCAGTCTTTTCCTGATTCTCTTACGAACCTCCTCAGCATTGATTTCAGGGTTTTATTAAACCTCTCAACAAGTCCATCAGTTTGTGGATGATAAGGGCTCGTTTTGATTCCGGTAATTCCCAGAAGTTTGTAGACTTCCTTCAACAGGTTAGAAGTGAAGTTTGAGCCTTGGTCTGTCAAGATTTCTTTGGGAATACCCACCCTTGAAAACATCTGTATCAGACAATTAGCTATTTGGCGGGCTTTGACCCTTCTCAATGGGAACGCTTCAGGATACCTTGTTGCATAATCACAGATCACTAGAATGTACCTATGCCCTGAACTACTTCTCTCCAATGGGCCAACAATATCCATGGCAACACGAGAAAAGGGGATGTCTATCACAGGCATAGGAATGAGTGGGGCTCTGTCACCTTTCCTACTCGGGGCTGTCAACTGACACTGTGGACATGATTTGCAAAATTGGACAGTGTCTGAAAATTGCTGTGGCCAAAAAAACCGAGTTACCATTCTGGAAAAGGTTTTAAGATGTCCTAAATGGCCTGCCCAAGGAACTGAATGAGCCAACTGCAAGACTACAGGCCTCAAGCTTTTGGGAACAACCAACTGGTCACCAACTTTGCTACGACGATATAGTCGTTCGTTCTTAACAATGAATACTTCCCGTACTCTGTCTGTAATCTGTGCTGATTCTTGGGTGCTCTTAGCAAACAGGGGTGCTAAAGAGGGGTCCTCCCTTTGGAGTTGGACAATATTGCTCGGGACAACCAAGAGCTCATCAATCTCTGGTTCAGGAAGTGACTCAGCAATTTCTGTCCCCCTCACTTTTTCCTGTCTTCTCTGCATTTTACTTTTCTTTATATGTGGCCTACTGAGTCTGTCAATATCTGGAATTTCATTGTCTGCATAGGGCAACTCACTCAAACCTAGCTCAGAATGAGAAGCTTTATTACCAGACCTAGTGACTACTAGCAGACCTTCACATGGAACATGCAGATTCTTCTCTTCTCTGTCCTTCTCTGTCTTTGCTAATAACTCCCCAAGAATTGGCATGTCCCGGCACAACACAATCTGGTAGGGAAGTTTATCAATTACTCCAACTGTAAGTACATACTCCTTTTCATTAACTTGAAGGCAAACGTTGGCAATAGGATAATCAACATTATCACCATGAACACACCAGACTTTCACTTTACCACAAAATGTGGTGTCGCTAGGGAGACAATCTTGTCTGACAAGTGTGCGGCTACTGCCTGAATCCAAGAGGGCAACACACGGTTTTCCCTCAATGAAAACACAGATAGTGTGCTCCTGATCACTGGATTATTCACGACACCAGGGCCAGTGCTTCCTGTGAGGATATCTTTGCCACATCAGTGCCTTTGCTGCTGACTAAGAACATCCACATTTCACAAGGGCCTGTGTTGCTTGCTGAGGCCTTATTCACCACACCAGGGCCAGTGCTTCCTGTGAGGCAATCTTTGCCACAATCTTGTCCAGTGCTGCTGACTAAGACCATGCACATTTCACCATGCCAGTTGTGCTGCTTGCTGAGGCCTTATTCACCACAACAGGGCCAGTGCTTCCTGTGAGGCAATCTTTGCAACAATCATTGCCTGTGCTGCTGACTAAGACCATCCACATTTCACCAGGGCCAGTGTTACTGGCTGAGGTTTTAATCACCACACCAGGGCCAGTGCTTCCTGTGATGCAATCTTTGCCACAATCTTTGCCTGTGCTGCTGACTAAGACAATGCACATTTCACCAGGGCCAGTGTTGCTGACTGAGGCATTATTAACGACACCATGGCCAGTGCTTCCTGTGAGGCAATCTTTTCCACATCAGGGCTTGTGCTGCTGGATAAGACCATGCACATTTCATCAGGGCCTGTGTTGCTGTCTTAGGCCTTATTCATCACACCAGGGCCAGTGCTTCCTGTGATGCAATCTTTGCCACAATCTTTGCCTTTGCTGCTGACTAAGAACATACACATTTCACCAGAGACTGTGGTGCTACTGGCTGAGGCCTTATTCACCACACCAGGGCCAGTGCTTCCGGTGAGGCAATCTTTGCCACATCAGGGCGTGTGCTGCTGACTAAGACCATGCACATGTCACCAGAGACTGTGGTGCTACTGGCTGAGGCCTTATTCACCAAACCAGGGCCAGTGCTTCCTGTAAGGCAATCTTTGCCACAATCTTTGCCTGAGCTGCTGACTAAGAATATCCACATTTCACCAGAGACTGTGGTGCTACTGGCTGAGGCCTTATTCGCCACACCAGGGTCAGTGCTTCCTGTGAGGCAATCTTTGCCACAATCTTTGCCTGTGCTGCTGACTAAGACCATGTAAGTTTCACCAGAGCCTTTGGTGCTGCTGGCTGAGGCCTTATTCACCACACCAGGGCCAGTGCTTCCTGTGAGGATATCTTTGCCACATCAGTGCCTGTGCTGCTTACTAAGAACATCCACATTTCACCAGGGCCTGTGTTGCTTGCTGACGCCTTATTCACCACACCAGGGCCAGTGCTTCCTGTAAGGAAAACTTTGCCACACCAGATCCTGTTGTGCTGCTGGCTGAGGACTTATTCACCACACCAGGGCCAGTGCGTCCTGTGAGGCAATCTTTGCCACAATCTTGTCCTGTGCTGCTGACTAAGACCATGCACATTTGACCATGCCAGTTGTGCTGCTGGCTGAGGCCTTATTCACCACACCAGGGCCAGTGCTTCCTGTGAGGCAATCTTTGCCACAATCATTGCCTGTGCTGCTGACTAAGACCATCCACATTTCACCAGGGCCAGTGTTGCTGTCTTAGGCCTTATTCATCACACCAGGGCCAGTGCTTCCTGTGAGGCAATCTTTGCCACATCAGGGCGTGTGCTGCTGACTAAGACCATGCACATTTCACCAGAGACTGTGGTGCTACTCGCTGAGGCCTTATTCACCACACCAGGGCCAGTGCTTCCTGTGAGGCAATCTTTGCCACAATCTTTGCCTGTGCTGCTGACTGAGACCATCCACATTTCACCAGGGCCAGTGCTTCCTGTGAGGCAATCTTTGCCACATCACGGCGTGTGCTGCTGACTAAGTACATGCACATTTCACCAAGGCCAGTGTTGCTGGCTGAGGCCTTATTCACCACACCAGGTCCAGTGCTTCTTTTGAGGCAATCTTTTCCACATCAGGGCTTGTGCTGCTGGCTAAGACCATCCACATTTCACCAGTGCCTGTGTTGCTGTCTTAGGCCTTATTCACCACACCAGGGCCAGTGCTTCCTGTGAGGCAATCTTTTCCACATCAGGGCTTGTGCTGCTGAGTCCATGCACATCTCACCAGAGACTGTGGTGCTACTGTCTGAGGTCTTATTAACCACATCAGGGCCAGTGCTTCCTGTGAGGCAATCTTTTCCACATCAGGGCTTGTGCTGCTGGCTAAGGCCATCCACATTTCACCAGGGCCTGTGTTGCTGTCTTACGCCTTATTCATCACACCAGGGCCAGTGCTTCCTGTGAGGCAATCTTTGCCACATCAGGGCCTGTGCTGCTGACTGAGACCATGCACATTTCAACAGAGACTGTGGTGCTACTGGCTGAGGCCTTATTCACCACACCAGGGCCAGTGCTTCCTGTGAGGCAATCTTTGCCACATCAGGGCGTGTGCTGCTGAGTAAGACCATGTACATTACACGAGAGCCTTTGGTGCTGCTGGCTGAGGCCTTATTCACCACACCAGGGCCAGTGCTTCATGTGAGGCAATCTCTGTAACATCAGGGCCTGTGCTGCTGACTAAGACCGTCCACATTTCACCACGGCCTGTGTTGCTGGCTGAGGCCTTATTCACCAAACCAGGGCAAGTGCTTCATGTGAGGCAATCTCTGCCACATCAGGGCCTTTGCTGCTGACTGAGGCCTTATTCACCACACCAGGGTCAGTGCTTCCTGTAAGGCAATCTTTGCCACAATCTTTGCCTGTGCTTCTGACTAAGACCATCCACATTTCAACTGGGCCTTTTTTACTGGCTAAGGCCTTATTCACCACATCAGGGCCTGTGCTGCTGACTAAGACCATTCACATTTCACCACGGCCAGTGTTGTTAAATGAGGCAATCCACATTATAACAGGGGCAGTGCCACTGGCTGAGACCAATTACATTTCACCAGAGCCTGTGGTGCTGCTGGCCGAGGCCTTATTCACCACACCAGGGCCAGTGCATCCTGTGAGGAAATCTTTGCCACATCAGGACCTGTGCAGCTGACTAAGACCGTCCACATTTCACCATGCGAGTTGTGCTGCTGGCGGAGGCATTATTCACCACACCAGGGCAAGTGCTTCCTGTGAGGCAATCTTTGCCACAATCTTTGCCTGTGCTGCTGACTAAGACCATCCACATTTCACCATATCAGTTGTGCTGCTGGCTGAGGCTTTATTCACCACACCAGGGCCAGTGCTTCCTGTGAGGCAATCTTTGCCACATCAGGGCCTGTGGTGCTGACTAAGACCGTCCACATTTCACCAGGGCCTGTGCTGCTGGCTTAGGCCTTATTCACCACACCAGGGCCAGTGCTTCATGTGAGGCAATCTTTGCCACACCAAACCTTTTTGTGCTGCTGGCCGAGGCCTTATTCAACACACCAGGGCCAGTGCTTCCTGTGAGGCAATCTTTGCCACAATCTTTGCCTGTGCTGCTGACTAAGACCATCCACATTTCACCAGAGCCTGTGGTGCTGCTGGCTGAGGCCTTATTCACCACACCAGGGCCAGTTCTTCCTGTGAGGCAATCTTTGCCACAATCTTTAACTTTCTGCTGACTAAGACCATGCACATTTCACCAGGGCCAGTGTTTTTAGATGAGGCCATCCACATTGTAAAGGGCCAGTGCCTCTGGCTGCGACCAAATACATTTCACCAGGGCCTGTGATGCTGCTGGCTCAGGCCTTATTCACCACACCAGGGCAAGTGCTTCCTGTGAGGCAATCTTTGCCACAATCTTTGCCTGTGCTGCTGACTGAGTCCATGCACATTTCACATGGTCCTGTGTTGTTAGATGAGGCCATCCACATTGTAACAGAGCCAGTGCCTCTGGCTGAGACCAATTACATTTCACCAGAGCCTGTGCTGCTGCTGGCCAAGGTCTTATTCTCCACACCAGGGCCAGTACTTCCTGTGAGGCAATCTTTGCCACAATCTTTGCCTGTGCTGCTGACTAAGAACATCCATATTTCCCCAGAGACTTTGGTGCTACTGGCTGAGGCCTTATTCACCACACCAGGGCCAGTGCTTCCTGTGAAGCAATCTTTGCCACAATCTTTGCCTGTGCTGCTTAATAAGACCATGTACATTTCACCAGAGCCTTTGGTGCTGCTGGCTGAGGCCTTATTCACCATACTAGGGCCACTGCTTCCTATGAGGCAATCTTTGCCACAATCTTTGCCTGTGCTTCTGACTAAGACCATGCACATTTCACCATGGCTGGTGCTTCCTGTGAGTCAATCTAATGCCACACCAGATCCTTTTGTGCTTCTGGCTGAGGCCTTATTCACCACACCAGGGCCAGTGCTTCCTGTGAGGTTATCTTTGCCTGTGCTGCTGACTAAGACCATCCACATTTCACCAGGGCCAGTGTTACTGGCTGAGGTTTTAATCACCACACCAGGGCCAGTGCTTCCTGTGAGGCAATCTTTTCCACATCAGGGCTTGTGCTGCTGGCAAAGACCATCCACATTTCATCAGGGCCTGTGTTGCTGTCTTAGGCCTTATTCATCACACCAGGGCCAGTGCTTCCTGTGATGCAATCTTTGCCACAATCTTTGCCTTTGCTGCTGACTAAGAACATACACATTTCACCAGAGACTGTGGTGCTACTGGCTGAGGCCTTATTCACCACACCAGGGCCAGTGCTTCCGGTGAGGCAATCTTTGCCACATCAGGGCGTGTGCTGCTGGCTAAGACCATGCACATTTCACCAGAGACTGTGGTGCTACTGGCTGAGGCCTTATTCACCACACCAGGGCCAGTGCTTCCTGTAAGGCAATCTTTGCCACAATCTTTGCCTGAGCTGCTGACTAAGAACATCCACATTTCACCAGAGACTGTGCTGCTACGTGCTGAGGCCTTATTCACCACACCAGGGCCAGTGCGTCCTGTGAGGATATCTTTGCCACAATCTTTGCCTGTGCTGCTTACTAAGACCATGTAAATTTCACCACAGACTGTGGTGCTACTGGCTGAGGCCTTATTCACCACACCAGGGCCATTGCTTCCTTTGAGGCAATCTTTGCCACATCAGGGCCTGTGCTGCTGACTAAGACCATGCATATTTCACCAGAGACTGTGGTGCTACTTGCTGAGGCCTTATTCACCACACCAGGGCCAGTGCTTCCTGTGAGGCAATCTTTTCCACATCAGGGCGTGTGCTGCTGACTAAGAATATCCACATTTCACCACAGACTGTGGTGCTACTGGCTGAGGCCTTATTCACCACACCAGGGCCAGTGCTTCCTGTGAGGCAATCTTTGCCACAATCTTTACCTGTGCTGCTGACTAAGAATATCCACATTTCACCAGGGACTGTGGTACTACTGGCTGAGGCCTTATTCACCACACCAGGGCCAGTGCTTCCTGTGAGGCAATCTTTGCCACATCACGGCGTGTGCTGCTGACTAAGACCATGCACATTTCACCAGAGACTTTGGTGCTGCTGGCTGAGGCCTTATTCACCACACCAGGGCCAGTGCTTCCTGTGAGGCAATCTTTGTCACATCAGTGACTGTGCTGCTGGCTAAGACCATCCACATTTCACCAGGGCCTGTGTTGCTGGCTGAGGCCTTATTCACCACACCAGGGCCAGTGCTTTTTGTGAGGCAATCTTTGACACAATCTTTGCCTGTGCTGCTGGCTAAGACCATCCACATTTCACCATGCCAGTTGTGCTGCTGGCTGAGGCCTTATTCACGACACCAGGGCCAGTGCTTCCTGTGAGGATATCTTTGCCACATCAGTGCCTTTGCTGCTTACTAAGAACATCCACATTTCACAAGGGCCTGTGTTGCTTGCTGAGGCCTTATTGACCACAACAGGGCCAGTGCTTCCTGTGAGGCAATCTTTGCAACAATCATTGCCTGTGCTGCTGACTAAGACAATACACATTTCACCAGGGCCAGTGTTACTGGCTGAGGTCTTAATCACAACACCAGGGCCACTGCTTCCTATGAGGCAATCTTTGCCAAAATCTTTGCCTGTGCTTCTGACTAAGACCATGCAAATTTCAACAGGGCCAGTGTTGCTGGCTGAGGCCTCAATCACCACACCATGGCCAGTGCTTCCTGTGAGTCAATCTAATGCCACACCAGATCCTTTTGTGCTTCTGGCTGAGGCCTTATTCACCACACCAGGGCCAGTGCTTCCTGTGAGGTTATCTTTGCCTGTGCTGCTTACTAAGACCATGTACATTTCACCAGAGACTTTGGTGCTGCTGGCTGAGGCCTTATTCACCACACCAGGGCCAGTGCTTCCTGTGAGGATATCTTTGCCACATCAGTGCCTGTGCTGCTTAATAAGAACATCCACATTTCACCACGGCCTGTGTTGCTTGCTGAGGCCTTATTCACCACACCAGGGCCAGTGCTTCCTGTGAGGCAAACTTTGCCACACCAGATCCTGTTGTGCTGCTGGCTGAGGCTTTATTCACCACACCAGGGCCAGTGCGTCCTGTGACGCAATCTTTGCCACAATCTTTGCCTGTGCTGCTGACTAAGACCATGCACATTTCACCAAGGCCAGTGTTGCTGGCTGAGCCCTTATTCACCACACCAGGGCCAGTGCTTCCTGTGAGGCAATCTTTGCCACATCAGTGCTTGTGCTGCTGACTTAGGGTTAGGGTTAAAGTTAGGGTTAGGGTTTAGGGTTATGGATAGGTTTAGGGTTAGGGTTATGGATAGGGTTAGGGTTTATGGTTTAGGGTTAGGGTTAGGGATGAATTGGACAAAAATCATCCAAAACAAACTTTTTATTAGTGTCGACTGTTTGAGTGGTGAGCAGTGAGTCTTTCCTCCCTAGGACAGTTGCATAGAGTTGTGACTATACGCAGGAGGAAGCTGCCATCTTTGCCACACCACAGCCTGTTGTGCTTCTGGCTGAAGCCTTATTCACCACACCAAGGCCAGTATTTCCTGTGAGGCAAGCTTTGCCACAATCACTGCCTGTGCTGCTGACTTAGGGTTAGGGTTTAGGGTTATGGATAGGTTTAGGGTTATGGATAGGGTTAGGGTTTATGGGTTAGGTTTAGGGTTAGGGATGAATTGGACAAAAATCATCCAAAACAAACTTTTTATTAGTGTCGACTGTTTGAGTGGTGAGCAGTGAGTCTTTCCTCCCTAGGACAGTTGCATAGAGTTGTAACTATACGCAGGAGGAAGCTGCCATCTTTGCCACACCACAGCCTGTTGTGCTTCTGGCTGAAGCCTTATTCACCACACCAAGGCCAGTATTTCCTGTGAGGCAAGCTTTGCCACAATCACTGCCTGTGCTGCTGACTTAGGGTTAGGGTTAGGGTTAGGGTTTAGGGTTATGGATAGGGTTAGGGTTAGGGTTATGGATAGGGTTAGGGTTTATGGGTTAGGGTTAGGGTTAGGGGTTAGGGTTAGGGTTATGGATAGGGTTAGGGTTAGGGTTAGGGGTTAGGGTTAGGGTTATGGATAGGGTTAGGGTTTAAGGGTTAGGGTTAGGGTTAGGGATGAATTGGACAAAAATCATCCAAAACAAACTTTTTATTAGTGTCGACTGTTTGAGTGGTGAGCAGTGAGTCTTTCCTCCCTAGGACAGTTGCATAGAGTTGTAACTATACGCAGGAGGAAGCTGCCATCTTTGCCACACCACAGCCTGTTGTGCTTCTGGCTGAAGCCTTATTCACCACACCAAGGCCAGTATTTCCTGTGAGGCAAGCTTTGCCACAATCACTGCCTGTGCTGCTGACTTAGGGTTCGTGTTAGGGTTAGGGTTTAGGGTTATGGATAGGGTTAGGGTTTATGGGTTAGGGTTAGGGTTAGGGTTAGGGGTTAGGGTTAGGGTTATGGATAGGGTTAGGGTTTATGGGTTAGGGTTAGGGGTTAGGGTTAGGGTTATGGATAGGGTTAGGGTTTATGGTTTAGGGTTAGGGTTAGGGATGAATTGGACAAAAATCATCCAAAACAAACTTTTTATTAGTGTCGACTGTTTGAGTGGTGAGCAGTGAGTCTTTCCTCCCTAGGACAGTTGCATAGAGTTGTAACTATACGCAGGAGGAAGCTGCCATCTTTGCCACACCACAGCCTGTTGTGCTTCTGGCTGAAGCCTTATTCACCACACCAAGGCCAGTATTTCCTGTGAGGCAAGCTTTGCCACAATCACTGCCTGTGCTGCTGACTTAGGGTTAGGGTTAAGGTTAGGGTTTAGGGTTATGGATAGGGTTAGGGTTAGGGTTATGGATAGGGTTAGGGTTTATGGGTTAGGGTTAGGGGTTAGGGTTAGGGTTATGGATAGGGTTAGGGTTTATGGTTTAGGGTTAGGGTTAGGGATGAATTGGACAAAAATCATCCAAAACAAACTTTTTATTAGTGTCGACTGTTTGAGTGGTGAGCAGTGAGTCTTTCCTCCCTAGGACAGTTGCATAGAGTTGTAACTATACGCAGGAGGAAGCTGCCATCTTTGCCACACCACAGCCTGTTGTGCTTCTGGCTGAAGCCTTATTCACCACACCAAGGCCAGTATTTCCTGTGAGGCAAGCTTTGCCACAATCACTGCCTGTGCTGCTGACTTAGGGTTAGGG